>NC_137101.1:65861732-65974243 GCF_949357685.1 Gobio gobio | reverse complement strand
GGCCTCCATCATTGATGTGAGTGATGTTGAAGAGCCGCATAATTTTTTCTCCGTCCCCGGTGACGTCGAGTGTCTCCTTATGTCCAAATAGACGGGAGTTATATATGTCCAAATAGACGGGAGTTATATGCCCCTCACCACATCTGCCTAAAACCTAACCTTCGTTTTTTTATAAAATTAAACCCTTGTTAATATAGCCCTCTTGATTTGAACCCTGGCAATTTTAGCCCTCTATTTTATTTTTTAATAATGATATATATCTGGTCTCGTCCAGTAGCCGTCTTTAGTGGTCAGCGGTTGGGTGGAGAGTGCATAACCATTTCCGATTCCTTCGGGGATCGGATCTTGGATCGATTTCCCCTAACACGCCAGGTCCTCCAACTCTGAGCTTCAGATGGTGATGGATGGGGCTTTGTTTATATATGGTTATTAAATTTTAAAATTAAAAACAAATGTGTTGATAGTGAAAAAACGATTTATGAAGCACCATACAGTGTTGATAGGTATTTAAAAATAAATGTATTGAGGTTGAAAAAACGATTTATGAAGCACCATACAGTGTTGAAAGGTATTAGCAGTGGGAGGGGCACCCCGCCCTCTACCATACGGAGTTGGAGAGGGAACAGAGACAGTTGTCATCCCAATTCGCCTGATGAGAACCTTTGGAAAGTTCGAAACGCGTCGCGAGAGTGTGCCTGGATGACACGGGACCGTAAAAATGAGTACAGCTGCCATCATTTGAAAGGTGGGTGATGTAGCAGAGCCTTGGAAAATTTTCTCTTCATGCCCAAATAGGCGTCGAGTTGGTCAAAATGGCCTCCATCATTGATGTGAGTGATGTTGAAGAGCCGCATAATTTTTTCTCCGTCCCCGGTGACGTCGAGTGTCTCCTTATGTCCAAATAGACGGGAGTTATATATGTCCAAATAGACGGGAGTTATATGCCCCTCACCACATCTGCCTAAAACCTAACCTTCGTTTTTTTATAAAATTAAACCCTTGTTAATATAGCCCTCTTGATTTGAACCCTGGCAATTTTAGCCCTCTATTTTATTTTTTAATAATGATATATATCTGGTCTCGTCCAGTAGCCGTCTTTAGTGGTCAGCGGTTGGGTGGAGAGTGCATAACCATTTCCGATTCCTTCGGGGATCGGATCTTGGATCGATTTCCCCTAACACGCCAGGTCCTCCAACTCTGAGCTTCAGATGGTGATGGATGGGGCTTTGTTTATATATGGTTATTAAATTTTAAAATTAAAAACAAATGTGTTGATAGTGAAAAAACGATTTATGAAGCACCATACAGTGTTGATAGGTATTTAAAAATAAATGTATTGAGGTTGAAAAAACGATTTATGAAGCACCATACAGTGTTGAAAGGTATTAGCAGTGGGAGGGGCACCCCGCCCTCTACCATACGGAGTTGGAGAGGGAACAGAGACAGTTGTCATCCCAATTCGCCTGATGAGAACCTTTGGAAAGTTCGAAACGCGTCGCGAGAGTGTGCCTGGATGACACGGGACCGTAAAAATGAGTACAGCTGCCATCATTTGAAAGGTGGGTGATGTAGCAGAGCCTTGGAAAATTTTCTCTTCATGCCCAAATAGGCGTCGAGTTGGTCAAAATGGCCTCCATCATTGATGTGAGTGATGTTGAAGAGCCGCATAATTTTTTCTCCGTCCCCGGTGACGTCGAGTGTCTCCTTATGTCCAAATAGACGGGAGTTATATATGTCCAAATAGACGGGAGTTATATGCCCCTCACCACATCTGCCTAAAACCTAACCTTCGTTTTTTTATAAAATTAAACCCTTGTTAATATAGCCCTCTTGATTTGAACCCTGGCAATTTTAGCCCTCTATTTTATTTTTTAATAATGATATATATCTGGTCTCGTCCAGTAGCCGTCTTTAGTGGTCAGCGGTTGGGTGGAGAGTGCATAACCATTTCCGATTCCTTCGGGGATCGGATCTTGGATCGATTTCCCCTAACACGCCAGGTCCTCCAACTCTGAGCTTCAGATGGTGATGGATGGGGCTTTGTTTATATATGGTTATTAAATTTTAAAATTAAAAACAAATGTGTTGATAGTGAAAAAACGATTTATGAAGCACCATACAGTGTTGATAGGTATTTAAAAATAAATGTATTGAGGTTGAAAAAACGATTTATGAAGCACCATACAGTGTTGAAAGGTATTAGCAGTGGGAGGGGCACCCCGCCCTCTACCATACGGAGTTGGAGAGGGAACAGAGACAGTTGTCATCCCAATTCGCCTGATGAGAACCTTTGGAAAGTTCGAAACGCGTCGCGAGAGTGTGCCTGGATGACACGGGACCGTAAAAATGAGTACAGCTGCCATCATTTGAAAGGTGGGTGATGTAGCAGAGCCTTGGAAAATTTTCTCTTCATGCCCAAATAGGCGTCGAGTTGGTCAAAATGGCCTCCATCATTGATGTGAGTGATGTTGAAGAGCCGCATAATTTTTTCTCCGTCCCCGGTGACGTCGAGTGTCTCCTTATGTCCAAATAGACGGGAGTTATATATGTCCAAATAGACGGGAGTTATATGCCCCTCACCACATCTGCCTAAAACCTAACCTTCGTTTTTTTGTAAAATTAAACCCTTGTTAATATAGCCCTCTTGATTTGAACCCTGGCAATTTTAGCCCTCTATTTTATTTTTTAATAATGATATATATATCTGGTCTCGTCCAGTAGCCGTCTTTAGTGGTCAGCGGTTGGGTGGAGAGTGCATAACCATTTCCGATTCCTTCGGGGATCGGATCTTGGATCGATTTCCCCTAACACGCCAGGTCCTCCAACTCTGAGCTTCAGATGGTGATGGATGGGGCTTTGTTTATATGTGGTTATTAAATTTTAAAATTAAAAACAAATGTGTTGATAGTGAAAAAACGATTTATGAAGCACCATACAGTGTTGATAGGTATTTAAAAATAAATGTATTGAGGTTGAAAAAACGATTTATGAAGCACCATACAGTGTTGAAAGGTATTTAGCAGTGGGAGGGGCACCCCGCCCTCTACCATACGGAGTTGGAGAGGGAACAGAGACAGTTGTCATCCCAATTCGCCTGATGAGAACCTTTGGAAAGTTCGAAACGCGTCGCGAGAGTGTGCCTGGATGACACGGGACCGTAAAAATGAGTACAGCTGCCATCATTTGAAAGGTGGGTGATGTAGCAGAGCCTTGGAAAATTTTCTCTTCATGCCCAAATAGGCGTCGAGTTGGTCAAAATGGCCTCCATCATTGGTGTGAGTGATGTTGAAGAGCCGCATAATTTTTTCTCCGTCCCCTGTGACGTCGAGAGTCTCCTTATGTCCAAATAGACGGGAGTTATATATGTCCAAATAGACGGGAGTTATATGCCCCTCACCACATCTGCCTAAAACCTAACCTTCGTTTTTTTGTAAAATTAAACCCTTGTTAATATAGCCCTCTTGATTTGAACCCTGGCAATTTTAGCCCTCTATTTTATTTTTTAATAATGATATATATATCTGGTCTCGTCCAGTAGCCGTCTTTAGTGGTCAGCGGTTGGGTGGAGAGTGCATAACCATTTCCGATTCCTTCGGGGATCGGATCTTGGATCGATTTCCCCTAACACGCCAGGTCCTCCAACTCTGAGCTTCAGATGGTGATGGATGGGGCTTTGTTTATATGTGGTTATTAAATTTTAAAATTAAAAACAAATGTGTTGATAGTGAAAAAACGATTTATGAAGCACCATACAGTGTTGATAGGTATTTAAAAATAAATGTATTGAGGTTGAAAAAACGATTTATGAAGCACCATACAGTGTTGAAAGGTATTTAGCAGTGGGAGGGGCACCCCGCCCTCTACCATACGGAGTTGGAGAGGGAACAGAGACAGTTGTCATCCCAATTCGCCTGATGAGAACCTTTGGAAAGTTCGAAACGCGTCGCGAGAGTGTGCCTGGATGACACGGGACCGTAAAAATGAGTACAGCTGCCATCATTTGAAAGGTGGGTGATGTAGCAGAGCCTTGGAAAATTTTCTCTTCATGCCCAAATAGGCGTCGAGTTGGTCAAAATGGCCTCCATCATTGGTGTGAGTGATGTTGAAGAGCCGCATAATTTTTTCTCCGTCCCCTGTGACGTCGAGAGTCTCCTTATGTCCAAATAGACGGGAGTTATATATGTCCAAATAGACGGGAGTTATATGCCCCTCACCACATCTGCCTAAAACCTAACCTTCGTTTTTTTGTAAAATTAAACCCTTGTTAATATAGCCCTCTTGATTTGAACCCTGGCAATTTTAGCCCTCTATTTTATTTTTTAATAATGATATATATATCTGGTCTCGTCCAGTAGCCGTCTTTAGTGGTCAGCGGTTGGGTGGAGAGTGCATAACCATTTCCGATTCCTTCGGGGATCGGATCTTGGATCGATTTCCCCTAACACGCCAGGTCCTCCAACTCTGAGCTTCAGATGGTGATGGATGGGGCTTTGTTTATATGTGGTTATTAAATTTTAAAATTAAAAACAAATGTGTTGATAGTGAAAAAACGATTTATGAAGCACCATACAGTGTTGATAGGTATTTAAAAATAAATGTATTGAGGTTGAAAAAACGATTTATGAAGCACCATACAGTGTTGAAAGGTATTTAGCAGTGGGAGGGGCACCCCGCCCTCTACCATACGGAGTTGGAGAGGGAACAGAGACAGTTGTCATCCCAATTCGCCTGATGAGAACCTTTGGAAAGTTCGAAACGCGTCGCGAGAGTGTGCCTGGATGACACGGGACCGTAAAAATGAGTACAGCTGCCATCATTTGAAAGGTGGGTGATGTAGCAGAGCCTTGGAAAATTTTCTCTTCATGCCCAAATAGGCGTCGAGTTGGTCAAAATGGCCTCCATCATTGGTGTGAGTGATGTTGAAGAGCCGCATAATTTTTTCTCCGTCCCCTGTGACGTCGAGAGTCTCCTTATGTCCAAATAGACGGGAGTTATATATGTCCAAATAGACGGGAGTTATATGCCCCTCACCACATCTGCCTAAAACCTAACCTTCGTTTTTTTGTAAAATTAAACCCTTGTTAATATAGCCCTCTTGATTTGAACCCTGGCAATTTTAGCCCTCTATTTTATTTTTTAATAATGATATATATATCTGGTCTCGTCCAGTAGCCGTCTTTAGTGGTCAGCGGTTGGGTGGAGAGTGCATAACCATTTCCGATTCCTTCGGGGATCGGATCTTGGATCGATTTCCCCTAACCCTAACCCTAACCCTAACCCTAACCCTAACCCTAACCCTAACCCTAACCCTAACCCTAACCCTAACCCTAACCCTTGGAAAATTTTCTCTTCATGCCCAAATAGGCGTCGAGTTGGTCAAAATGGCCTCCATCATTGGTGTGAGTGATGTTGAAGAGCCGCATAATTTTTTCTCCGTCCCCTGTGACGTCGAGTGTCTCCTTATGTCCAAATAGACGGGAGTTATATATGTCCAAATAGACGGGAGTTATATGCCCCTCACCACATCTGCCTAAAACCTAACCTTCGTTTTTTTGTAAAATTAAACCCTTGTTAATATAGCCCTCTTGATTTGAACCCTGGCAATTTTAGCCCTCTATTTTATTTTTTAATAATGATATATATCTGGTCTCGTCCAGTAGCCGTCTTTAGTGGTCAGCGGTTGGGTGGAGAGTGCATAACCATTTCCGATTCCTTCGGGGATCGGATCTTGGATCGATTTCCCCTAACCCTAACCCTAACCCTAACCCTAACCTAACCCTAACCCTAACCCTAACCCTAACCCTAACCCTAACCCTAACCCTAACCCTAACCCTAACCCTAACCCTAACCCTAACCCTAACCCTAACCCTAACCCTAACCCTAAATTTTAAAATTAAAAACAAATGTGTTGATAGTGAAAAAACGATTTATGAAGCACCATACAGTGTTGATAGGTATTTAAAAATAAATGTATTGAGGTTGAAAAAACGATTTATGAAGCACCATACAGTGTTGAAAGGTATTAGCATTATATATGGTTATTAAATTTTAAAATTAAAAACAAATGTGTTGATAGTGAAAAAACGATTTATGAAGCACCATACAGTGTTGATAGGTATTTAAAAATAAATGTATTGAGGTTGAAAAAACGATTTATGAAGCACCATACAGTGTTGAAAGGTATTAGCAGTGGGAGGGGCACCCCGCCCTCTACCATACGGAGTTGGAGAGGGAACAGAGACAGTTGTCATCCCAATTCGCCTGATGAGAACCTTTGGAAAGTTCGAAACGCGTCGCGAGAGTGTGCCTGGATGACACGGGACCGTAAAAATGAGTACAGCTGCCATCATTTGAAAGGTGGGTGATGTAGCAGAGCCTTGGAAAATTTTCTCTTCATGCCCAAATAGGCGTCGAGTTGGTCAAAATGGCCTCCATCATTGATGTGAGTGATGTTGAAGAGCCGCATAATTTTTTCTCCGTCCCCGGTGACGTCGAGTGTCTCCTTATGTCCAAATAGACGGGAGTTATATATGTCCAAATAGACGGGAGTTATATGCCCCTCACCACATCTGCCTAAAACCTAACCTTCGTTTTTTTATAAAATTAAACCCTTGTTAATATAGCCCTCTTGATTTGAACCCTGGCAATTTTAGCCCTCTATTTTATTTTTTAATAATGATATATATCTGGTCTCGTCCAGTAGCCGTCTTTAGTGGTCAGCGGTTGGGTGGAGAGTGCATAACCATTTCCGATTCCTTCGGGGATCGGATCTTGGATCGATTTCCCCTAACACGCCAGGTCCTCCAACTCTGAGCTTCAGATGGTGATGGATGGGGCTTTGTTTATATATGGTTATTAAATTTTAAAATTAAAAACAAATGTGTTGATAGTGAAAAAACGATTTATGAAGCACCATACAGTGTTGATAGGTATTTAAAAATAAATGTATTGAGGTTGAAAAAACGATTTATGAAGCACCATACAGTGTTGAAAGGTATTAGCAGTGGGAGGGGCACCCCGCCCTCTACCATACGGAGTTGGAGAGGGAACAGAGACAGTTGTCATCCCAATTCGCCTGATGAGAACCTTTGGAAAGTTCGAAACGCGTCGCGAGAGTGTGCCTGGATGACACGGGACCGTAAAAATGAGTACAGCTGCCATCATTTGAAAGGTGGGTGATGTAGCAGAGCCTTGGAAAATTTTCTCTTCATGCCCAAATAGGCGTCGAGTTGGTCAAAATGGCCTCCATCATTGATGTGAGTGATGTTGAAGAGCCGCATAATTTTTTCTCCGTCCCCGGTGACGTCGAGTGTCTCCTTATGTCCAAATAGACGGGAGTTATATATGTCCAAATAGACGGGAGTTATATGCCCCTCACCACATCTGCCTAAAACCTAACCTTCGTTTTTTTATAAAATTAAACCCTTGTTAATATAGCCCTCTTGATTTGAACCCTGGCAATTTTAGCCCTCTATTTTATTTTTTAATAATGATATATATCTGGTCTCGTCCAGTAGCCGTCTTTAGTGGTCAGCGGTTGGGTGGAGAGTGCATAACCATTTCCGATTCCTTCGGGGATCGGATCTTGGATCGATTTCCCCTAACACGCCAGGTCCTCCAACTCTGAGCTTCAGATGGTGATGGATGGGGCTTTGTTTATATATGGTTATTAAATTTTAAAATTAAAAACAAATGTGTTGATAGTGAAAAAACGATTTATGAAGCACCATACAGTGTTGATAGGTATTTAAAAATAAATGTATTGAGGTTGAAAAAACGATTTATGAAGCACCATACAGTGTTGAAAGGTATTAGCAGTGGGAGGGGCACCCCGCCCTCTACCATACGGAGTTGGAGAGGGAACAGAGACAGTTGTCATCCCAATTCGCCTGATGAGAACCTTTGGAAAGTTCGAAACGCGTCGCGAGAGTGTGCCTGGATGACACGGGACCGTAAAAATGAGTACAGCTGCCATCATTTGAAAGGTGGGTGATGTAGCAGAGCCTTGGAAAATTTTCTCTTCATGCCCAAATAGGCGTCGAGTTGGTCAAAATGGCCTCCATCATTGATGTGAGTGATGTTGAAGAGCCGCATAATTTTTTCTCCGTCCCCGGTGACGTCGAGTGTCTCCTTATGTCCAAATAGACGGGAGTTATATATGTCCAAATAGACGGGAGTTATATGCCCCTCACCACATCTGCCTAAAACCTAACCTTCGTTTTTTTATAAAATTAAACCCTTGTTAATATAGCCCTCTTGATTTGAACCCTGGCAATTTTAGCCCTCTATTTTATTTTTTAATAATGATATATATCTGGTCTCGTCCAGTAGCCGTCTTTAGTGGTCAGCGGTTGGGTGGAGAGTGCATAACCATTTCCGATTCCTTCGGGGATCGGATCTTGGATCGATTTCCCCTAACACGCCAGGTCCTCCAACTCTGAGCTTCAGATGGTGATGGATGGGGCTTTGTTTATATATGGTTATTAAATTTTAAAATTAAAAACAAATGTGTTGATAGTGAAAAAACGATTTATGAAGCACCATACAGTGTTGATAGGTATTTAAAAATAAATGTATTGAGGTTGAAAAAACGATTTATGAAGCACCATACAGTGTTGAAAGGTATTAGCAGTGGGAGGGGCACCCCGCCCTCTACCATACGGAGTTGGAGAGGGAACAGAGACAGTTGTCATCCCAATTCGCCTGATGAGAACCTTTGGAAAGTTCGAAACGCGTCGCGAGAGTGTGCCTGGATGACACGGGACCGTAAAAATGAGTACAGCTGCCATCATTTGAAAGGTGGGTGATGTAGCAGAGCCTTGGAAAATTTTCTCTTCATGCCCAAATAGGCGTCGAGTTGGTCAAAATGGCCTCCATCATTGATGTGAGTGATGTTGAAGAGCCGCATAATTTTTTCTCCGTCCCCGGTGACGTCGAGTGTCTCCTTATGTCCAAATAGACGGGAGTTATATATGTCCAAATAGACGGGAGTTATATGCCCCTCACCACATCTGCCTAAAACCTAACCTTCGTTTTTTTATAAAATTAAACCCTTGTTAATATAGCCCTCTTGATTTGAACCCTGGCAATTTTAGCCCTCTATTTTATTTTTTAATAATGATATATATCTGGTCTCGTCCAGTAGCCGTCTTTAGTGGTCAGCGGTTGGGTGGAGAGTGCATAACCATTTCCGATTCCTTCGGGGATCGGATCTTGGATCGATTTCCCCTAACACGCCAGGTCCTCCAACTCTGAGCTTCAGATGGTGATGGATGGGGCTTTGTTTATATATGGTTATTAAATTTTAAAATTAAAAACAAATGTGTTGATAGTGAAAAAACGATTTATGAAGCACCATACAGTGTTGATAGGTATTTAAAAATAAATGTATTGAGGTTGAAAAAACGATTTATGAAGCACCATACAGTGTTGAAAGGTATTAGCAGTGGGAGGGGCACCCCGCCCTCTACCATACGGAGTTGGAGAGGGAACAGAGACAGTTGTCATCCCAATTCGCCTGATGAGAACCTTTGGAAAGTTCGAAACGCGTCGCGAGAGTGTGCCTGGATGACACGGGACCGTAAAAATGAGTACAGCTGCCATCATTTGAAAGGTGGGTGATGTAGCAGAGCCTTGGAAAATTTTCTCTTCATGCCCAAATAGGCGTCGAGTTGGTCAAAATGGCCTCCATCATTGATGTGAGTGATGTTGAAGAGCCGCATAATTTTTTCTCCGTCCCCGGTGACGTCGAGTGTCTCCTTATGTCCAAATAGACGGGAGTTATATATGTCCAAATAGACGGGAGTTATATGCCCCTCACCACATCTGCCTAAAACCTAACCTTCGTTTTTTTATAAAATTAAACCCTTGTTAATATAGCCCTCTTGATTTGAACCCTGGCAATTTTAGCCCTCTATTTTATTTTTTAATAATGATATATATCTGGTCTCGTCCAGTAGCCGTCTTTAGTGGTCAGCGGTTGGGTGGAGAGTGCATAACCATTTCCGATTCCTTCGGGGATCGGATCTTGGATCGATTTCCCCTAACACGCCAGGTCCTCCAACTCTGAGCTTCAGATGGTGATGGATGGGGCTTTGTTTATATATGGTTATTAAATTTTAAAATTAAAAACAAATGTGTTGATAGTGAAAAAACGATTTATGAAGCACCATACAGTGTTGATAGGTATTTAAAAATAAATGTATTGAGGTTGAAAAAACGATTTATGAAGCACCATACAGTGTTGAAAGGTATTAGCAGTGGGAGGGGCACCCCGCCCTCTACCATACGGAGTTGGAGAGGGAACAGAGACAGTTGTCATCCCAATTCGCCTGATGAGAACCTTTGGAAAGTTCGAAACGCGTCGCGAGAGTGTGCCTGGATGACACGGGACCGTAAAAATGAGTACAGCTGCCATCATTTGAAAGGTGGGTGATGTAGCAGAGCCTTGGAAAATTTTCTCTTCATGCCCAAATAGGCGTCGAGTTGGTCAAAATGGCCTCCATCATTGATGTGAGTGATGTTGAAGAGCCGCATAATTTTTTCTCCGTCCCCGGTGACGTCGAGTGTCTCCTTATGTCCAAATAGACGGGAGTTATATATGTCCAAATAGACGGGAGTTATATGCCCCTCACCACATCTGCCTAAAACCTAACCTTCGTTTTTTTATAAAATTAAACCCTTGTTAATATAGCCCTCTTGATTTGAACCCTGGCAATTTTAGCCCTCTATTTTATTTTTTAATAATGATATATATCTGGTCTCGTCCAGTAGCCGTCTTTAGTGGTCAGCGGTTGGGTGGAGAGTGCATAACCATTTCCGATTCCTTCGGGGATCGGATCTTGGATCGATTTCCCCTAACACGCCAGGTCCTCCAACTCTGAGCTTCAGATGGTGATGGATGGGGCTTTGTTTATATATGGTTATTAAATTTTAAAATTAAAAACAAATGTGTTGATAGTGAAAAAACGATTTATGAAGCACCATACAGTGTTGATAGGTATTTAAAAATAAATGTATTGAGGTTGAAAAAACGATTTATGAAGCACCATACAGTGTTGAAAGGTATTAGCAGTGGGAGGGGCACCCCGCCCTCTACCATACGGAGTTGGAGAGGGAACAGAGACAGTTGTCATCCCAATTCGCCTGATGAGAACCTTTGGAAAGTTCGAAACGCGTCGCGAGAGTGTGCCTGGATGACACGGGACCGTAAAAATGAGTACAGCTGCCATCATTTGAAAGGTGGGTGATGTAGCAGAGCCTTGGAAAATTTTCTCTTCATGCCCAAATAGGCGTCGAGTTGGTCAAAATGGCCTCCATCATTGATGTGAGTGATGTTGAAGAGCCGCATAATTTTTTCTCCGTCCCCGGTGACGTCGAGTGTCTCCTTATGTCCAAATAGACGGGAGTTATATATGTCCAAATAGACGGGAGTTATATGCCCCTCACCACATCTGCCTAAAACCTAACCTTCGTTTTTTTATAAAATTAAACCCTTGTTAATATAGCCCTCTTGATTTGAACCCTGGCAATTTTAGCCCTCTATTTTATTTTTTAATAATGATATATATCTGGTCTCGTCCAGTAGCCGTCTTTAGTGGTCAGCGGTTGGGTGGAGAGTGCATAACCATTTCCGATTCCTTCGGGGATCGGATCTTGGATCGATTTCCCCTAACACGCCAGGTCCTCCAACTCTGAGCTTCAGATGGTGATGGATGGGGCTTTGTTTATATATGGTTATTAAATTTTAAAATTAAAAACAAATGTGTTGATAGTGAAAAAACGATTTATGAAGCACCATACAGTGTTGATAGGTATTTAAAAATAAATGTATTGAGGTTGAAAAAACGATTTATGAAGCACCATACAGTGTTGAAAGGTATTAGCAGTGGGAGGGGCACCCCGCCCTCTACCATACGGAGTTGGAGAGGGAACAGAGACAGTTGTCATCCCAATTCGCCTGATGAGAACCTTTGGAAAGTTCGAAACGCGTCGCGAGAGTGTGCCTGGATGACACGGGACCGTAAAAATGAGTACAGCTGCCATCATTTGAAAGGTGGGTGATGTAGCAGAGCCTTGGAAAATTTTCTCTTCATGCCCAAATAGGCGTCGAGTTGGTCAAAATGGCCTCCATCATTGATGTGAGTGATGTTGAAGAGCCGCATAATTTTTTCTCCGTCCCCGGTGACGTCGAGTGTCTCCTTATGTCCAAATAGACGGGAGTTATATATGTCCAAATAGACGGGAGTTATATGCCCCTCACCACATCTGCCTAAAACCTAACCTTCGTTTTTTTATAAAATTAAACCCTTGTTAATATAGCCCTCTTGATTTGAACCCTGGCAATTTTAGCCCTCTATTTTATTTTTTAATAATGATATATATCTGGTCTCGTCCAGTAGCCGTCTTTAGTGGTCAGCGGTTGGGTGGAGAGTGCATAACCATTTCCGATTCCTTCGGGGATCGGATCTTGGATCGATTTCCCCTAACACGCCAGGTCCTCCAACTCTGAGCTTCAGATGGTGATGGATGGGGCTTTGTTTATATATGGTTATTAAATTTTAAAATTAAAAACAAATGTGTTGATAGTGAAAAAACGATTTATGAAGCACCATACAGTGTTGATAGGTATTTAAAAATAAATGTATTGAGGTTGAAAAAACGATTTATGAAGCACCATACAGTGTTGAAAGGTATTAGCAGTGGGAGGGGCACCCCGCCCTCTACCATACGGAGTTGGAGAGGGAACAGAGACAGTTGTCATCCCAATTCGCCTGATGAGAACCTTTGGAAAGTTCGAAACGCGTCGCGAGAGTGTGCCTGGATGACACGGGACCGTAAAAATGAGTACAGCTGCCATCATTTGAAAGGTGGGTGATGTAGCAGAGCCTTGGAAAATTTTCTCTTCATGCCCAAATAGGCGTCGAGTTGGTCAAAATGGCCTCCATCATTGATGTGAGTGATGTTGAAGAGCCGCATAATTTTTTCTCCGTCCCCGGTGACGTCGAGTGTCTCCTTATGTCCAAATAGACGGGAGTTATATATGTCCAAATAGACGGGAGTTATATGCCCCTCACCACATCTGCCTAAAACCTAACCTTCGTTTTTTTATAAAATTAAACCCTTGTTAATATAGCCCTCTTGATTTGAACCCTGGCAATTTTAGCCCTCTATTTTATTTTTTAATAATGATATATATCTGGTCTCGTCCAGTAGCCGTCTTTAGTGGTCAGCGGTTGGGTGGAGAGTGCATAACCATTTCCGATTCCTTCGGGGATCGGATCTTGGATCGATTTCCCCTAACACGCCAGGTCCTCCAACTCTGAGCTTCAGATGGTGATGGATGGGGCTTTGTTTATATATGGTTATTAAATTTTAAAATTAAAAACAAATGTGTTGATAGTGAAAAAACGATTTATGAAGCACCATACAGTGTTGATAGGTATTTAAAAATAAATGTATTGAGGTTGAAAAAACGATTTATGAAGCACCATACAGTGTTGAAAGGTATTAGCAGTGGGAGGGGCACCCCGCCCTCTACCATACGGAGTTGGAGAGGGAACAGAGACAGTTGTCATCCCAATTCGCCTGATGAGAACCTTTGGAAAGTTCGAAACGCGTCGCGAGAGTGTGCCTGGATGACACGGGACCGTAAAAATGAGTACAGCTGCCATCATTTGAAAGGTGGGTGATGTAGCAGAGCCTTGGAAAATTTTCTCTTCATGCCCAAATAGGCGTCGAGTTGGTCAAAATGGCCTCCATCATTGATGTGAGTGATGTTGAAGAGCCGCATAATTTTTTCTCCGTCCCCGGTGACGTCGAGTGTCTCCTTATGTCCAAATAGACGGGAGTTATATATGTCCAAATAGACGGGAGTTATATGCCCCTCACCACATCTGCCTAAAACCTAACCTTCGTTTTTTTATAAAATTAAACCCTTGTTAATATAGCCCTCTTGATTTGAACCCTGGCAATTTTAGCCCTCTATTTTATTTTTTAATAATGATATATATCTGGTCTCGTCCAGTAGCCGTCTTTAGTGGTCAGCGGTTGGGTGGAGAGTGCATAACCATTTCCGATTCCTTCGGGGATCGGATCTTGGATCGATTTCCCCTAACACGCCAGGTCCTCCAACTCTGAGCTTCAGATGGTGATGGATGGGGCTTTGTTTATATATGGTTATTAAATTTTAAAATTAAAAACAAATGTGTTGATAGTGAAAAAACGATTTATGAAGCACCATACAGTGTTGATAGGTATTTAAAAATAAATGTATTGAGGTTGAAAAAACGATTTATGAAGCACCATACAGTGTTGAAAGGTATTAGCAGTGGGAGGGGCACCCCGCCCTCTACCATACGGAGTTGGAGAGGGAACAGAGACAGTTGTCATCCCAATTCGCCTGATGAGAACCTTTGGAAAGTTCGAAACGCGTCGCGAGAGTGTGCCTGGATGACACGGGACCGTAAAAATGAGTACAGCTGCCATCATTTGAAAGGTGGGTGATGTAGCAGAGCCTTGGAAAATTTTCTCTTCATGCCCAAATAGGCGTCGAGTTGGTCAAAATGGCCTCCATCATTGATGTGAGTGATGTTGAAGAGCCGCATAATTTTTTCTCCGTCCCCGGTGACGTCGAGTGTCTCCTTATGTCCAAATAGACGGGAGTTATATATGTCCAAATAGACGGGAGTTATATGCCCCTCACCACATCTGCCTAAAACCTAACCTTCGTTTTTTTATAAAATTAAACCCTTGTTAATATAGCCCTCTTGATTTGAACCCTGGCAATTTTAGCCCTCTATTTTATTTTTTAATAATGATATATATCTGGTCTCGTCCAGTAGCCGTCTTTAGTGGTCAGCGGTTGGGTGGAGAGTGCATAACCATTTCCGATTCCTTCGGGGATCGGATCTTGGATCGATTTCCCCTAACACGCCAGGTCCTCCAACTCTGAGCTTCAGATGGTGATGGATGGGGCTTTGTTTATATATGGTTATTAAATTTTAAAATTAAAAACAAATGTGTTGATAGTGAAAAAACGATTTATGAAGCACCATACAGTGTTGATAGGTATTTAAAAATAAATGTATTGAGGTTGAAAAAACGATTTATGAAGCACCATACAGTGTTGAAAGGTATTAGCAGTGGGAGGGGCACCCCGCCCTCTACCATACGGAGTTGGAGAGGGAACAGAGACAGTTGTCATCCCAATTCGCCTGATGAGAACCTTTGGAAAGTTCGAAACGCGTCGCGAGAGTGTGCCTGGATGACACGGGACCGTAAAAATGAGTACAGCTGCCATCATTTGAAAGGTGGGTGATGTAGCAGAGCCTTGGAAAATTTTCTCTTCATGCCCAAATAGGCGTCGAGTTGGTCAAAATGGCCTCCATCATTGATGTGAGTGATGTTGAAGAGCCGCATAATTTTTTCTCCGTCCCCGGTGACGTCGAGTGTCTCCTTATGTCCAAATAGACGGGAGTTATATATGTCCAAATAGACGGGAGTTATATGCCCCTCACCACATCTGCCTAAAACCTAACCTTCGTTTTTTTATAAAATTAAACCCTTGTTAATATAGCCCTCTTGATTTGAACCCTGGCAATTTTAGCCCTCTATTTTATTTTTTAATAATGATATATATCTGGTCTCGTCCAGTAGCCGTCTTTAGTGGTCAGCGGTTGGGTGGAGAGTGCATAACCATTTCCGATTCCTTCGGGGATCGGATCTTGGATCGATTTCCCCTAACACGCCAGGTCCTCCAACTCTGAGCTTCAGATGGTGATGGATGGGGCTTTGTTTATATATGGTTATTAAATTTTAAAATTAAAAACAAATGTGTTGATAGTGAAAAAACGATTTATGAAGCACCATACAGTGTTGATAGGTATTTAAAAATAAATGTATTGAGGTTGAAAAAACGATTTATGAAGCACCATACAGTGTTGAAAGGTATTAGCAGTGGGAGGGGCACCCCGCCCTCTACCATACGGAGTTGGAGAGGGAACAGAGACAGTTGTCATCCCAATTCGCCTGATGAGAACCTTTGGAAAGTTCGAAACGCGTCGCGAGAGTGTGCCTGGATGACACGGGACCGTAAAAATGAGTACAGCTGCCATCATTTGAAAGGTGGGTGATGTAGCAGAGCCTTGGAAAATTTTCTCTTCATGCCCAAATAGGCGTCGAGTTGGTCAAAATGGCCTCCATCATTGATGTGAGTGATGTTGAAGAGCCGCATAATTTTTTCTCCGTCCCCGGTGACGTCGAGTGTCTCCTTATGTCCAAATAGACGGGAGTTATATATGTCCAAATAGACGGGAGTTATATGCCCCTCACCACATCTGCCTAAAACCTAACCTTCGTTTTTTTATAAAATTAAACCCTTGTTAATATAGCCCTCTTGATTTGAACCCTGGCAATTTTAGCCCTCTATTTTATTTTTTAATAATGATATATATCTGGTCTCGTCCAGTAGCCGTCTTTAGTGGTCAGCGGTTGGGTGGAGAGTGCATAACCATTTCCGATTCCTTCGGGGATCGGATCTTGGATCGATTTCCCCTAACACGCCAGGTCCTCCAACTCTGAGCTTCAGATGGTGATGGATGGGGCTTTGTTTATATATGGTTATTAAATTTTAAAATTAAAAACAAATGTGTTGATAGTGAAAAAACGATTTATGAAGCACCATACAGTGTTGATAGGTATTTAAAAATAAATGTATTGAGGTTGAAAAAACGATTTATGAAGCACCATACAGTGTTGAAAGGTATTAGCAGTGGGAGGGGCACCCCGCCCTCTACCATACGGAGTTGGAGAGGGAACAGAGACAGTTGTCATCCCAATTCGCCTGATGAGAACCTTTGGAAAGTTCGAAACGCGTCGCGAGAGTGTGCCTGGATGACACGGGACCGTAAAAATGAGTACAGCTGCCATCATTTGAAAGGTGGGTGATGTAGCAGAGCCTTGGAAAATTTTCTCTTCATGCCCAAATAGGCGTCGAGTTGGTCAAAATGGCCTCCATCATTGATGTGAGTGATGTTGAAGAGCCGCATAATTTTTTCTCCGTCCCCGGTGACGTCGAGTGTCTCCTTATGTCCAAATAGACGGGAGTTATATATGTCCAAATAGACGGGAGTTATATGCCCCTCACCACATCTGCCTAAAACCTAACCTTCGTTTTTTTATAAAATTAAACCCTTGTTAATATAGCCCTCTTGATTTGAACCCTGGCAATTTTAGCCCTCTATTTTATTTTTTAATAATGATATATATCTGGTCTCGTCCAGTAGCCGTCTTTAGTGGTCAGCGGTTGGGTGGAGAGTGCATAACCATTTCCGATTCCTTCGGGGATCGGATCTTGGATCGATTTCCCCTAACACGCCAGGTCCTCCAACTCTGAGCTTCAGATGGTGATGGATGGGGCTTTGTTTATATATGGTTATTAAATTTTAAAATTAAAAACAAATGTGTTGATAGTGAAAAAACGATTTATGAAGCACCATACAGTGTTGATAGGTATTTAAAAATAAATGTATTGAGGTTGAAAAAACGATTTATGAAGCACCATACAGTGTTGAAAGGTATTAGCAGTGGGAGGGGCACCCCGCCCTCTACCATACGGAGTTGGAGAGGGAACAGAGACAGTTGTCATCCCAATTCGCCTGATGAGAACCTTTGGAAAGTTCGAAACGCGTCGCGAGAGTGTGCCTGGATGACACGGGACCGTAAAAATGAGTACAGCTGCCATCATTTGAAAGGTGGGTGATGTAGCAGAGCCTTGGAAAATTTTCTCTTCATGCCCAAATAGGCGTCGAGTTGGTCAAAATGGCCTCCATCATTGATGTGAGTGATGTTGAAGAGCCGCATAATTTTTTCTCCGTCCCCGGTGACGTCGAGTGTCTCCTTATGTCCAAATAGACGGGAGTTATATATGTCCAAATAGACGGGAGTTATATGCCCCTCACCACATCTGCCTAAAACCTAACCTTCGTTTTTTTATAAAATTAAACCCTTGTTAATATAGCCCTCTTGATTTGAACCCTGGCAATTTTAGCCCTCTATTTTATTTTTTAATAATGATATATATCTGGTCTCGTCCAGTAGCCGTCTTTAGTGGTCAGCGGTTGGGTGGAGAGTGCATAACCATTTCCGATTCCTTCGGGGATCGGATCTTGGATCGATTTCCCCTAACACGCCAGGTCCTCCAACTCTGAGCTTCAGATGGTGATGGATGGGGCTTTGTTTATATATGGTTATTAAATTTTAAAATTAAAAACAAATGTGTTGATAGTGAAAAAACGATTTATGAAGCACCATACAGTGTTGATAGGTATTTAAAAATAAATGTATTGAGGTTGAAAAAACGATTTATGAAGCACCATACAGTGTTGAAAGGTATTAGCAGTGGGAGGGGCACCCCGCCCTCTACCATACGGAGTTGGAGAGGGAACAGAGACAGTTGTCATCCCAATTCGCCTGATGAGAACCTTTGGAAAGTTCGAAACGCGTCGCGAGAGTGTGCCTGGATGACACGGGACCGTAAAAATGAGTACAGCTGCCATCATTTGAAAGGTGGGTGATGTAGCAGAGCCTTGGAAAATTTTCTCTTCATGCCCAAATAGGCGTCGAGTTGGTCAAAATGGCCTCCATCATTGATGTGAGTGATGTTGAAGAGCCGCATAATTTTTTCTCCGTCCCCGGTGACGTCGAGTGTCTCCTTATGTCCAAATAGACGGGAGTTATATATGTCCAAATAGACGGGAGTTATATGCCCCTCACCACATCTGCCTAAAACCTAACCTTCGTTTTTTTATAAAATTAAACCCTTGTTAATATAGCCCTCTTGATTTGAACCCTGGCAATTTTAGCCCTCTATTTTATTTTTTAATAATGATATATATCTGGTCTCGTCCAGTAGCCGTCTTTAGTGGTCAGCGGTTGGGTGGAGAGTGCATAACCATTTCCGATTCCTTCGGGGATCGGATCTTGGATCGATTTCCCCTAACACGCCAGGTCCTCCAACTCTGAGCTTCAGATGGTGATGGATGGGGCTTTGTTTATATATGGTTATTAAATTTTAAAATTAAAAACAAATGTGTTGATAGTGAAAAAACGATTTATGAAGCACCATACAGTGTTGATAGGTATTTAAAAATAAATGTATTGAGGTTGAAAAAACGATTTATGAAGCACCATACAGTGTTGAAAGGTATTAGCAGTGGGAGGGGCACCCCGCCCTCTACCATACGGAGTTGGAGAGGGAACAGAGACAGTTGTCATCCCAATTCGCCTGATGAGAACCTTTGGAAAGTTCGAAACGCGTCGCGAGAGTGTGCCTGGATGACACGGGACCGTAAAAATGAGTACAGCTGCCATCATTTGAAAGGTGGGTGATGTAGCAGAGCCTTGGAAAATTTTCTCTTCATGCCCAAATAGGCGTCGAGTTGGTCAAAATGGCCTCCATCATTGATGTGAGTGATGTTGAAGAGCCGCATAATTTTTTCTCCGTCCCCGGTGACGTCGAGTGTCTCCTTATGTCCAAATAGACGGGAGTTATATATGTCCAAATAGACGGGAGTTATATGCCCCTCACCACATCTGCCTAAAACCTAACCTTCGTTTTTTTATAAAATTAAACCCTTGTTAATATAGCCCTCTTGATTTGAACCCTGGCAATTTTAGCCCTCTATTTTATTTTTTAATAATGATATATATCTGGTCTCGTCCAGTAGCCGTCTTTAGTGGTCAGCGGTTGGGTGGAGAGTGCATAACCATTTCCGATTCCTTCGGGGATCGGATCTTGGATCGATTTCCCCTAACCTAACCCTAACCTAACCCTAACCCTAACCCTAACCCTAACCCTAACCCTAACCCTAACCCTAACCCTAACCCTAACCCTAACCCTAACCCTAACCCTAACCCTAACCCACTGGCTGGAAACCCACCCACGTCAACCCTACTGATTATAACCCTAAGTCAAATTTCATAGGACAAAAAATACTTTAACGTGACCCCTACTCCTACACTAACCCTAACCGTCACAGACCCAATGGCTGGAAACCCACCCACGTCAACCCTACTGATTATAACCCTAAGTCAAATTTCATAGGACAAAAAATACTTTAACGTGACCCCTACTCCTACACTAACCCTAACCGTCACAGACCCACTGGCTGGAAACCCACCCACGTCAACCCTACTGATTATAACCCTAAGTCAAATTTCATAGGACAAAAAATACTTTAACGTGACCCCTACTCCTACACTAACCCTAACCGTCACAGACCCACTGGCTGGAAACCCACCCACGTCAACCCTACTGATTATAACCCTAAGTCAAATTTCATAGGACAAAAAATACTTTAACGTGACCCCTACTCCTACACTGACCCTAACCGTCACAGACCCACTGGCTGTAAACCCACCTGCATCAACCCTACGGACTAGAATCCCAACCCCCACGCTAACCCTATCCATTGTAAAACCCAAAAATCAATGGAATTTACTCACAAACCCCTTTCTGCACTAAATCTACCCACCAGTGCACCTGTCGACCAGAGAACCTTTCTCAAAACCTTAGAATAAAAATCCAAATTCACGTTCCGCACGTCTAAATCGAAAGCTCTCAAACCATACGACTAATATGACCTTGACCTTTACCATATACCAAAATACTTCACCTCTGGGGGGGTTGCGATGCTGGATCAGGATTATCGGGCTTCGGCTTGGTTCGCTGGTCCAGAGCAAGTTCAGACCGGAAACTTCGCAATTCCTAAAAACCAGAAAAAGAAATAAGAACAATAGTTTTCAACAGTAAAGGTTAGCCACGACCCCAATACCACACTAGGACGTACCCGTCAGACTAACCCAACTGAATAAAACAGATTACAATTTTAAAAAAAGACCCACAAATCAGTTTGAGGATCCTCATCCCCTCCGGTCTCTCTCTTGGCCCTCGGGTTTGGCAGAGAGACGGGATGGGGAGACGAATCGAACCCAGACAGGTTCGTTGGAAGATGTGAGTCCCAGACAGGTCGCACATTTTCTGATTCGTCCTTTCAAAATAGGATTTCTCAAATTGATTTCTCTCACGAGTTGACCTTCACCATAGACCAAAATACTTCACCTCTGGGGGAGTTGCGATGCTGGATCAGGATTATCAGGCTTCGGCTTGGTTCGCTGGTCCAGAGCAAGTTCAGACCGGAAACTTCGCAATTCCTAAAAACCAAAAAAAAGAAATAAGAACAATCATTTTCAACAGTAAAGGTTAGCCACGACCCCACTACCACACTTAAACTTACCCATCAGAATAATCCAACCTGACATTATAATAAATAAAAGGCAAAACAACAGAAGTTTCATAAACTAACGAAAAAAATAACAAGCTACCCACCTGGCCCATAAGCCAAAAAAGGCATTGCTCCTAGACGGGAGCTAATCACAGGCGACATAGTATAGTCTGACATGCGTCGGCCCGTGCCCCTCCTCATTCTCCCTACTACAAACCTTTCCAGACGAGTGCTGGCTTGGGGGGAGATGTTGTAATTTCCCCTAACCTAACCCTGGCCAGAGCCATCGGACTTGACATACTATTCTACGCAAATGATCTTGTACAAATGGGCCTATAGTTTAGTTTAAAGATCCTCATCCCCTCCGGTCTCTCTCTTACCCCTCGGGGTTGGTAGAGAGACGGGATGGGGAGACGAATCGAACCCAGACAGGTTCGTTGGAAAATGTGAGTCCCAGACAGGTCGCACATTTTCTGATTCGTCCTCCCAAGGATCTCTTAGATTATAGGTGGAAAACTGTCAGGATTCTCTCTTCAAATAACCTACCATAGTCACCTCACGTTAACCTCGTCCTGAGCCCACCACCATTTAAGGGACCTTACCCTACCCTACCCCCATCCACTAAAAACCTACCATCATACATCATAAGTCAAATTTTGAAAAATCGACATTCGTCGTCAAAGTTCGAGATATCGACATTCGTCGTCAAAGTTCGAGAAAACGACATTCGTCGTCCAAGTTCGAGAAATCGACATTCGTCGTCCAAGTTCGAGAAATCGACATTCATCGTCCAAGTTCGAGAAATCGACATTCGTCGTCAAAGTTCGAGAAATCGACATTCGTCGTCAAAGTTAAAAAACCGACATTCGTCGTCAAAGTTCGAGAAATCGACATCGTCACTAAAGTTCGAGAAAACGACATTCATCACTAAAGTTCGAGAAATCGACATTCGTCACTAAAGTTCGAGAAATCGACATTCGTCGTCCAAGTTCGAAAAATCGACATTCGTCGACAAAGTTAAAAAACCGACATTCGTCGCCGAAGTTCGAGAAATCGACATTCGTCGTCAAAGTTCGAGAAATCGACATTCGTCGTCAAAGTTAAAAAAACGACATTCGTCGCTAAAGTTCGAGAAATCGACATTCGTCGTCCAAGTTCGAGAAATCGACATCTGTCGTCAAAGTTCGAGAAATCGACATTCGTCGAGATTCGAAAAACGACTTTCGTCGTCAACCATTCACGGGTTGACTTTTACCGTCAACTTTTCATGAATAGTTTTTCCGATTATCGACTTTCGTCAACAACAATTCACGGGTCGACTTTTACCGTCGACTTTCATGAATCGTTTTTCTCTTATCGACTTTCGTCAACAAGGATTCACGGGTCGACTTTTACCGTCAACTTTCATGAATCTCGTGGTCGTAATTCGAGCTGAAAAACCACATAGGAGTCACTAATCTGAACACCTTTTCTATCCACGGTGACACAAAGAGCATTTTTAATGATATGCGTACTTACCATCATCCTAACTCCCTGTTAAAAGCATTGGACTATGGAAAACTCACTCGCCTTCTCTTTAGGGTTCAAGCTCCCAACGGTTGTCCTAAGGATGATGTCGGTTTGGTTCTTGCTTGCACCTTAGGGGGAAGGGCTGGTAGAAGCTTGATGGGCCTTTCGGGGTACATCCGCCAGTTTGACCCTCGACTCTTCCCAGGTGACCTGGGTAACCTAACGGTGATAACAAAGGGTCACTTGGGGGAGTGTTCTTCGATACGGCTTTTTAGCCACCACTTACGCAACGACACATTGCGCGTCAACACCCCACACACTGACCAGTTTCTTCCCAGCTACTTTCTCACTTGTTTTCAAGGGCTGGTCTTTTTTGGAGTTCAACTCAAACAAATCTTCCCACTTGTTTCTTCGGGTCCACTTCCTGGTACGAACAGATTCCTTCCGACCCAAACCCCAACCAGCCTATCATTCCCAGGCCCCTTCCTTAAAAACACCTATAATCGCCACATCCCCTAAAAAACTGAATCAACGACCATTACCTAGGATTAGAACATCACACACCAGAACCCAAAAAACACACCATTGTGGTTCTTGTTAGAAACTTTAGCAAATTGATCTCGAGACACACGTTTGGGACTGATCCCCCAGACGGGCCGCCTCAGAGGAGGGTGTATAGTGTTTAAAGAGCTGAAACACCCGTTGATACTGAGGTACGCTACTGAAGATGTGTCTCACAAATTTCCCTCACACTCAACACTTGAGGGAGTAGGAATTTCCATGGACAAAAATACTTTAACGTGACCCCTACTCCTACACTAACCCTAACCGTCACAGACCCACTGGCTGGAAACCCACCCACGTCAACCCTACTGATTATAACCCTAAGTCAAATTTCATAGGACAAAAAAATACTTTAACGTGACCCCTACTCCTTCACTAACCCTAACCGTCACAGACCCACTGGCTGGAAACCCACCCACGTCAACCCTACTGATTATAACCCTAAGTCAAATTTCATAGGACAAAAAATACTTTAACGTGACCCCTACTCCTACACTAACCCTAACCGTCACAGACCCACTGGCTGGAAACCCACCCACGTCAACCCTACTGATTATAACCCTAAGTCAAATTTCATAGGACAAAAAATACTTTAACGTGACCCCTACTCCTACACTAACCCTAACCGTCACAGACCCAATGGCTGGAAACCCACCCACGTCAACCCTACTGATTATAACCCTAAGTCAAATTTCATAGGACAAAAAATACTTTAACGTGACCCCTACTCCTACACTAACCCTAACCGTCACAGACCCACTGGCTGGAAACCCACCCACGTCAACCCTACTGATTATAACCCTAAGTCAAATTTCATAGGACAAAAAATACTTTAACGTGACCCCTACTCCTACACTAACCCTAACCGTCACAGACCCACTGGCTGGAAACCCACCCACGTCAACCCTACTGATTATAACCCTAAGTCAAATTTCATAGGACAAAAAATACTTTAACGTGACCCCTACTCCTACACTGACCCTAACCGTCACAGACCCACTGGCTGTAAACCCACCTGCATCAACCCTACGGACTAGAATCCCAACCCCCACGCTAACCCTATCCATTGTAAAACCCAAAAATCAATGGAATTTACTCACAAACCCCTTTCTGCACTAAATCTACCCACCAGTGCACCTGTCGACCAGAGAACCTTTCTCAAAACCTTAGAATAAAAATCCAAATTCACGTTCCGCACGTCTAAATCGAAAGCTCTCAAACCATACGACTAATATGACCTTGACCTTTACCATATACCAAAATACTTCACCTCTGGGGGGGTTGCGATGCTGGATCAGGATTATCGGGCTTCGGCTTGGTTCGCTGGTCCAGAGCAAGTTCAGACCGGAAACTTCGCAATTCCTAAAAACCAGAAAAAGAAATAAGAACAATAGTTTTCAACAGTAAAGGTTAGCCACGACCCCAATACCACACTAGGACGTACCCGTCAGACTAACCCAACTGAATAAAACAGATTACAATTTTAAAAAAAGACCCACAAATCAGTTTGAGGATCCTCATCCCCTCCGGTCTCTCTCTTGGCCCTCGGGTTTGGCAGAGAGACGGGATGGGGAGACGAATCGAACCCAGACAGGTTCGTTGGAAGATGTGAGTCCCAGACAGGTCGCACATTTTCTGATTCGTCCTTTCAAAATAGGATTTCTCAAATTGATTTCTCTCACGAGTTGACCTTCACCATAGACCAAAATACTTCACCTCTGGGGGAGTTGCGATGCTGGATCAGGATTATCAGGCTTCGGCTTGGTTCGCTGGTCCAGAGCAAGTTCAGACCGGAAACTTCGCAATTCCTAAAAACCAAAAAAAAGAAATAAGAACAATCATTTTCAACAGTAAAGGTTAGCCACGACCCCACTACCACACTTAAACTTACCCATCAGAATAATCCAACCTGACATTATAATAAATAAAAGGCAAAACAACAGAAGTTTCATAAACTAACGAAAAAAATAACAAGCTACCCACCTGGCCCATAAGCCAAAAAAGGCATTGCTCCTAGACGGGAGCTAATCACAGGCGACATAGTATAGTCTGACATGCGTCGGCCCGTGCCCCTCCTCATTCTCCCTACTACAAACCTTTCCAGACGAGTGCTGGCTTGGGGGGAGATGTTGTAATTTCCCCTAACCTAACCCTGGCCAGAGCCATCGGACTTGACATACTATTCTACGCAAATGATCTTGTACAAATGGGCCTATAGTTTAGTTTAAAGATCCTCATCCCCTCCGGTCTCTCTCTTACCCCTCGGGGTTGGTAGAGAGACGGGATGGGGAGACGAATCGAACCCAGACAGGTTCGTTGGAAAATGTGAGTCCCAGACAGGTCGCACATTTTCTGATTCGTCCTCCCAAGGATCTCTTAGATTATAGGTGGAAAACTGTCAGGATTCTCTCTTCAAATAACCTACCATAGTCACCTCACGTTAACCTCGTCCTGAGCCCACCACCATTTAAGGGACCTTACCCTACCCTACCCCCATCCACTAAAAACCTACCATCATACATCATAAGTCAAATTTTGAAAAATCGACATTCGTCGTCAAAGTTCGAGATATCGACATTCGTCGTCAAAGTTCGAGAAAACGACATTCGTCGTCCAAGTTCGAGAAATCGACATTCGTCGTCCAAGTTCGAGAAATCGACATTCATCGTCCAAGTTCGAGAAATCGACATTCGTCGTCAAAGTTCGAGAAATCGACATTCGTCGTCAAAGTTAAAAAACCGACATTCGTCGTCAAAGTTCGAGAAATCGACATCGTCACTAAAGTTCGAGAAAACGACATTCATCACTAAAGTTCGAGAAATCGACATTCGTCACTAAAGTTCGAGAAATCGACATTCGTCGTCCAAGTTCGAAAAATCGACATTCGTCGACAAAGTTAAAAAACCGACATTCGTCGCCGAAGTTCGAGAAATCGACATTCGTCGTCAAAGTTCGAGAAATCGACATTCGTCGTCAAAGTTAAAAAAACGACATTCGTCGCTAAAGTTCGAGAAATCGACATTCGTCGTCCAAGTTCGAGAAATCGACATCTGTCGTCAAAGTTCGAGAAATCGACATTCGTCGAGATTCGAAAAACGACTTTCGTCGTCAACCATTCACGGGTTGACTTTTACCGTCAACTTTTCATGAATAGTTTTTCCGATTATCGACTTTCGTCAACAACAATTCACGGGTCGACTTTTACCGTCGACTTTCATGAATCGTTTTTCTCTTATCGACTTTCGTCAACAAGGATTCACGGGTCGACTTTTACCGTCAACTTTCATGAATCTCGTGGTCGTAATTCGAGCTGAAAAACCACATAGGAGTCACTAATCTGAACACCTTTTCTATCCACGGTGACACAAAGAGCATTTTTAATGATATGCGTACTTACCATCATCCTAACTCCCTGTTAAAAGCATTGGACTATGGAAAACTCACTCGCCTTCTCTTTAGGGTTCAAGCTCCCAACGGTTGTCCTAAGGATGATGTCGGTTTGGTTCTTGCTTGCACCTTAGGGGGAAGGGCTGGTAGAAGCTTGATGGGCCTTTCGGGGTACATCCGCCAGTTTGACCCTCGACTCTTCCCAGGTGACCTGGGTAACCTAACGGTGATAACAAAGGGTCACTTGGGGGAGTGTTCTTCGATACGGCTTTTTAGCCACCACTTACGCAACGACACATTGCGCGTCAACACCCCACACACTGACCAGTTTCTTCCCAGCTACTTTCTCACTTGTTTTCAAGGGCTGGTCTTTTTTGGAGTTCAACTCAAACAAATCTTCCCACTTGTTTCTTCGGGTCCACTTCCTGGTACGAACAGATTCCTTCCGACCCAAACCCCAACCAGCCTATCATTCCCAGGCCCCTTCCTTAAAAACACCTATAATCGCCACATCCCCTAAAAAACTGAATCAACGACCATTACCTAGGATTAGAACATCACACACCAGAACCCAAAAAACACACCATTGTGGTTCTTGTTAGAAACTTTAGCAAATTGATCTCGAGACACACGTTTGGGACTGATCCCCCAGACGGGCCGCCTCAGAGGAGGGTGTATAGTGTTTAAAGAGCTGAAACACCCGTTGATACTGAGGTACGCTACTGAAGATGTGTCTCACAAATTTCCCTCACACTCAACACTTGAGGGAGTAGGAATTTCCATGGACAAAAATACTTTAACGTGACCCCTACTCCTACACTAACCCTAACCGTCACAGACCCACTGGCTGGAAACCCACCCACGTCAACCCTACTGATTATAACCCTAAGTCAAATTTCATAGGACAAAAAAATACTTTAACGTGACCCCTACTCCTTCACTAACCCTAACCGTCACAGACCCACTGGCTGGAAACCCACCCACGTCAACCCTACTGATTATAACCCTAAGTCAAATTTCATAGGACAAAAAATACTTTAACGTGACCCCTACTCCTACACTAACCCTAACCGTCACAGACCCACTGGCTGGAAACCCACCCACGTCAACCCTACTGATTATAACCCTAAGTCAAATTTCATAGGACAAAAAATACTTTAACGTGACCCCTACTCCTACACTAACCCTAACCGTCACAGACCCAATGGCTGGAAACCCACCCACGTCAACCCTACTGATTATAACCCTAAGTCAAATTTCATAGGACAAAAAATACTTTAACGTGACCCCTACTCCTACACTAACCCTAACCGTCACAGACCCACTGGCTGGAAACCCACCCACGTCAACCCTACTGATTATAACCCTAAGTCAAATTTCATAGGACAAAAAATACTTTAACGTGACCCCTACTCCTACACTAACCCTAACCGTCACAGACCCACTGGCTGGAAACCCACCCACGTCAACCCTACTGATTATAACCCTAAGTCAAATTTCATAGGACAAAAAATACTTTAACGTGACCCCTACTCCTACACTGACCCTAACCGTCACAGACCCACTGGCTGTAAACCCACCTGCATCAACCCTACGGACTAGAATCCCAACCCCCACGCTAACCCTATCCATTGTAAAACCCAAAAATCAATGGAATTTACTCACAAACCCCTTTCTGCACTAAATCTACCCACCAGTGCACCTGTCGACCAGAGAACCTTTCTCAAAACCTTAGAATAAAAATCCAAATTCACGTTCCGCACGTCTAAATCGAAAGCTCTCAAACCATACGACTAATATGACCTTGACCTTTACCATATACCAAAATACTTCACCTCTGGGGGGGTTGCGATGCTGGATCAGGATTATCGGGCTTCGGCTTGGTTCGCTGGTCCAGAGCAAGTTCAGACCGGAAACTTCGCAATTCCTAAAAACCAGAAAAAGAAATAAGAACAATAGTTTTCAACAGTAAAGGTTAGCCACGACCCCAATACCACACTAGGACGTACCCGTCAGACTAACCCAACTGAATAAAACAGATTACAATTTTAAAAAAAGACCCACAAATCAGTTTGAGGATCCTCATCCCCTCCGGTCTCTCTCTTGGCCCTCGGGTTTGGCAGAGAGACGGGATGGGGAGACGAATCGAACCCAGACAGGTTCGTTGGAAGATGTGAGTCCCAGACAGGTCGCACATTTTCTGATTCGTCCTTTCAAAATAGGATTTCTCAAATTGATTTCTCTCACGAGTTGACCTTCACCATAGACCAAAATACTTCACCTCTGGGGGAGTTGCGATGCTGGATCAGGATTATCAGGCTTCGGCTTGGTTCGCTGGTCCAGAGCAAGTTCAGACCGGAAACTTCGCAATTCCTAAAAACCAAAAAAAAGAAATAAGAACAATCATTTTCAACAGTAAAGGTTAGCCACGACCCCACTACCACACTTAAACTTACCCATCAGAATAATCCAACCTGACATTATAATAAATAAAAGGCAAAACAACAGAAGTTTCATAAACTAACGAAAAAAATAACAAGCTACCCACCTGGCCCATAAGCCAAAAAAGGCATTGCTCCTAGACGGGAGCTAATCACAGGCGACATAGTATAGTCTGACATGCGTCGGCCCGTGCCCCTCCTCATTCTCCCTACTACAAACCTTTCCAGACGAGTGCTGGCTTGGGGGGAGATGTTGTAATTTCCCCTAACCTAACCCTGGCCAGAGCCATCGGACTTGACATACTATTCTACGCAAATGATCTTGTACAAATGGGCCTATAGTTTAGTTTAAAGATCCTCATCCCCTCCGGTCTCTCTCTTACCCCTCGGGGTTGGTAGAGAGACGGGATGGGGAGACGAATCGAACCCAGACAGGTTCGTTGGAAAATGTGAGTCCCAGACAGGTCGCACATTTTCTGATTCGTCCTCCCAAGGATCTCTTAGATTATAGGTGGAAAACTGTCAGGATTCTCTCTTCAAATAACCTACCATAGTCACCTCACGTTAACCTCGTCCTGAGCCCACCACCATTTAAGGGACCTTACCCTACCCTACCCCCATCCACTAAAAACCTACCATCATACATCATAAGTCAAATTTTGAAAAATCGACATTCGTCGTCAAAGTTCGAGATATCGACATTCGTCGTCAAAGTTCGAGAAAACGACATTCGTCGTCCAAGTTCGAGAAATCGACATTCGTCGTCCAAGTTCGAGAAATCGACATTCATCGTCCAAGTTCGAGAAATCGACATTCGTCGTCAAAGTTCGAGAAATCGACATTCGTCGTCAAAGTTAAAAAACCGACATTCGTCGTCAAAGTTCGAGAAATCGACATCGTCACTAAAGTTCGAGAAAACGACATTCATCACTAAAGTTCGAGAAATCGACATTCGTCACTAAAGTTCGAGAAATCGACATTCGTCGTCCAAGTTCGAAAAATCGACATTCGTCGACAAAGTTAAAAAACCGACATTCGTCGCCGAAGTTCGAGAAATCGACATTCGTCGTCAAAGTTCGAGAAATCGACATTCGTCGTCAAAGTTAAAAAAACGACATTCGTCGCTAAAGTTCGAGAAATCGACATTCGTCGTCCAAGTTCGAGAAATCGACATCTGTCGTCAAAGTTCGAGAAATCGACATTCGTCGAGATTCGAAAAACGACTTTCGTCGTCAACCATTCACGGGTTGACTTTTACCGTCAACTTTTCATGAATAGTTTTTCCGATTATCGACTTTCGTCAACAACAATTCACGGGTCGACTTTTACCGTCGACTTTCATGAATCGTTTTTCTCTTATCGACTTTCGTCAACAAGGATTCACGGGTCGACTTTTACCGTCAACTTTCATGAATCTCGTGGTCGTAATTCGAGCTGAAAAACCACATAGGAGTCACTAATCTGAACACCTTTTCTATCCACGGTGACACAAAGAGCATTTTTAATGATATGCGTACTTACCATCATCCTAACTCCCTGTTAAAAGCATTGGACTATGGAAAACTCACTCGCCTTCTCTTTAGGGTTCAAGCTCCCAACGGTTGTCCTAAGGATGATGTCGGTTTGGTTCTTGCTTGCACCTTAGGGGGAAGGGCTGGTAGAAGCTTGATGGGCCTTTCGGGGTACATCCGCCAGTTTGACCCTCGACTCTTCCCAGGTGACCTGGGTAACCTAACGGTGATAACAAAGGGTCACTTGGGGGAGTGTTCTTCGATACGGCTTTTTAGCCACCACTTACGCAACGACACATTGCGCGTCAACACCCCACACACTGACCAGTTTCTTCCCAGCTACTTTCTCACTTGTTTTCAAGGGCTGGTCTTTTTTGGAGTTCAACTCAAACAAATCTTCCCACTTGTTTCTTCGGGTCCACTTCCTGGTACGAACAGATTCCTTCCGACCCAAACCCCAACCAGCCTATCATTCCCAGGCCCCTTCCTTAAAAACACCTATAATCGCCACATCCCCTAAAAAACTGAATCAACGACCATTACCTAGGATTAGAACATCACACACCAGAACCCAAAAAACACACCATTGTGGTTCTTGTTAGAAACTTTAGCAAATTGATCTCGAGACACACGTTTGGGACTGATCCCCCAGACGGGCCGCCTCAGAGGAGGGTGTATAGTGTTTAAAGAGCTGAAACACCCGTTGATACTGAGGTACGCTACTGAAGATGTGTCTCACAAATTTCCCTCACACTCAACACTTGAGGGAGTAGGAATTTCCATGGACAAAAATACTTTAACGTGACCCCTACTCCTACACTAACCCTAACCGTCACAGACCCACTGGCTGGAAACCCACCCACGTCAACCCTACTGATTATAACCCTAAGTCAAATTTCATAGGACAAAAAAATACTTTAACGTGACCCCTACTCCTTCACTAACCCTAACCGTCACAGACCCACTGGCTGGAAACCCACCCACGTCAACCCTACTGATTATAACCCTAAGTCAAATTTCATAGGACAAAAAATACTTTAACGTGACCCCTACTCCTACACTAACCCTAACCGTCACAGACCCACTGGCTGGAAACCCACCCACGTCAACCCTACTGATTATAACCCTAAGTCAAATTTCATAGGACAAAAAATACTTTAACGTGACCCCTACTCCTACACTAACCCTAACCGTCACAGACCCAATGGCTGGAAACCCACCCACGTCAACCCTACTGATTATAACCCTAAGTCAAATTTCATAGGACAAAAAATACTTTAACGTGACCCCTACTCCTACACTAACCCTAACCGTCACAGACCCACTGGCTGGAAACCCACCCACGTCAACCCTACTGATTATAACCCTAAGTCAAATTTCATAGGACAAAAAATACTTTAACGTGACCCCTACTCCTACACTAACCCTAACCGTCACAGACCCACTGGCTGGAAACCCACCCACGTCAACCCTACTGATTATAACCCTAAGTCAAATTTCATAGGACAAAAAATACTTTAACGTGACCCCTACTCCTACACTGACCCTAACCGTCACAGACCCACTGGCTGTAAACCCACCTGCATCAACCCTACGGACTAGAATCCCAACCCCCACGCTAACCCTATCCATTGTAAAACCCAAAAATCAATGGAATTTACTCACAAACCCCTTTCTGCACTAAATCTACCCACCAGTGCACCTGTCGACCAGAGAACCTTTCTCAAAACCTTAGAATAAAAATCCAAATTCACGTTCCGCACGTCTAAATCGAAAGCTCTCAAACCATACGACTAATATGACCTTGACCTTTACCATATACCAAAATACTTCACCTCTGGGGGGGTTGCGATGCTGGATCAGGATTATCGGGCTTCGGCTTGGTTCGCTGGTCCAGAGCAAGTTCAGACCGGAAACTTCGCAATTCCTAAAAACCAGAAAAAGAAATAAGAACAATAGTTTTCAACAGTAAAGGTTAGCCACGACCCCAATACCACACTAGGACGTACCCGTCAGACTAACCCAACTGAATAAAACAGATTACAATTTTAAAAAAAGACCCACAAATCAGTTTGAGGATCCTCATCCCCTCCGGTCTCTCTCTTGGCCCTCGGGTTTGGCAGAGAGACGGGATGGGGAGACGAATCGAACCCAGACAGGTTCGTTGGAAGATGTGAGTCCCAGACAGGTCGCACATTTTCTGATTCGTCCTTTCAAAATAGGATTTCTCAAATTGATTTCTCTCACGAGTTGACCTTCACCATAGACCAAAATACTTCACCTCTGGGGGAGTTGCGATGCTGGATCAGGATTATCAGGCTTCGGCTTGGTTCGCTGGTCCAGAGCAAGTTCAGACCGGAAACTTCGCAATTCCTAAAAACCAAAAAAAAGAAATAAGAACAATCATTTTCAACAGTAAAGGTTAGCCACGACCCCACTACCACACTTAAACTTACCCATCAGAATAATCCAACCTGACATTATAATAAATAAAAGGCAAAACAACAGAAGTTTCATAAACTAACGAAAAAAATAACAAGCTACCCACCTGGCCCATAAGCCAAAAAAGGCATTGCTCCTAGACGGGAGCTAATCACAGGCGACATAGTATAGTCTGACATGCGTCGGCCCGTGCCCCTCCTCATTCTCCCTACTACAAACCTTTCCAGACGAGTGCTGGCTTGGGGGGAGATGTTGTAATTTCCCCTAACCTAACCCTAACCCTAACCCTAACCCTAACCCTAACCCTAACCCTAACCCTAACCCTAACCCTAACCCTAACCCTAACCCTAACCCTAACCCTAACCCTAACCCTAACCCCTACCCCTAACCCTTAACCCCTAACCACTAACCCCTAACCCTAACCCCTAACCCTAAACCTAACCCTAACCCTCCCTTAACCTACCCCCACAACCTCAAATAACCTTAACCTACCCCTGACAGCCATAACCCTCCTAAACCTACCCCCATCACCCTCGGATCTACCCCTGACAGCCATAACCCTCCTAAACCTACCCCCATCACCCTCAGATCTACCCCTGACAGCCATAACCCTCCTAAACCTACCCCCATCACCCTCAGATCTACCCCTGACAGCCATAACCCTCCTAAACCTACCCCCATCACCCTCAGATAGCCTAAACCTACCGATTGTTCCACCCCTTCGAAACCCAACCCGGAAGTTGCAATGGGCTGCCATGGTCCCTCTGCTCTGCCCTCTTTCGGGGTTGGGGTCCTATTTGGAGCGGCCAGTTTGGGGGAAGGACCGTGCAAAACCGGGCCTGGATCCTTCTGGACCCAGGCTCTGGAATTTTTTTTCCCCTAACCCTAACCCTAACCCTAACCCTAACCCTAACCCTAACCCTAACCCTAACCCTAACCCTATATATATATAATTTTTTCTCTTTGTTTCTTCTTTTTATTCTTCACGTCATCTATGTACAGGACTGCACTGACCCAAATAATAAACCTAACTAAATTTTGTACTCTAATTGGGGGTTTAGGCCTAAATAAATAAATAAATAAATAAATAAATAAATAAATACATAAATACATAAATACATAAATACATAAATACATAAATACATAAATACATACATAAATAAATAAATAAATAAATAAATAAATAAATAAATAAATAAATAAATAAATAAATAAATAAATACATAAAATAAATACATAAAATAAATACATAAATAAATTAAATTGCGGGGAGAAACGCAAGTGCAGTACCGTAACGACGGAGGCGCTAGAGAGCCGAAACCGCCTCCGGCGGATCGGGCGTCGCACAATTAGTACATGTTCCAAGTCCCAAACACCTAGCAACAAAGGGTGCAAAGATATAACAGAAATAAAACACCAGGGGGCTCAATCTGGGGGCTCATTTTCGTATGAAACTCCTGTACCTAACCCTAACCTTAACCTAACCTTGACCGAAACCTAAACCTAACCTTAACCTAAACCTAAACCTAAACCTAACCTTAACCTAAACCTAAACCTAAACCTAACCCTAACCTTAACCTTAACCTTAACCTAACCTTAACCCAACCCTAACCCTAACCCTAACCTTGACCTTGACCTAAACCTAACCTTAACCTAAACCTAACCTTAACCTTAACCTTAACCTAAACCTAACGTTAACCTTAACCTTAACCTTACCTTAACCCAACCCTAACCCTAACCCTAACCTAACCCTAACCTTAACCTAACCCTAAACCTAACCTTAACCTAAACACAACACCACCTTCCCTAAACCTACCCGTCCCTAACCCTACCTAACACAACCCTACTGAATGTAAACCCGCCTTCAAATAACCCCCACCTTACACCTAAAACCTACCCGCTACCTAAAACCTACCCGCTACAAACCCAGGAGCTACAACCTGGTTGATTTTAAAACAGCCCTCCCAAATCCAACACATCTCTTTTTACACCCCAAAAACACCCTAATATGCATGCATATATGTATATATGTCAAATCAACCACTGGGTCCACGTGTGGTTCCCTCACCCCCTGTATTGTGCCGGGACTCAAATGGCACTCCATGCCAAACGGAACCAGATAGAGGCACGGGACCGCCACCACCGTGATCAGCGCCCCCCCCTAGGCCACAAACGGGCCGACTTTCAGCTCTCTGGGACGGGTAGAAATGGAAGTGCAGTACCGTGACTCCACGCACGGTGGCGCTAGAGACTCGAAGACGCTACAGACGGATCGGGCGTTGCCCAATTAGTACATGTACCGAGTCCCAACCACCTAGCTCCAAATGGTGCAAAGATATAACAGAAATAAAACAGCAGGGGGCTCATTTCTGGGGGCTCAGATTCGTATAAACCTCCTGTACCTAACCCTAACCCACACGCCCACCAACCCTACCCGTGACAGCCCTCCCAGATCCAACACATCTCTTTTTACACCCCAAAAACACCCTAATATGCATGCATATATGGGTATATGTCAAATCAACCACTGGGTCCACGTGTGGTTCCCTCACCCCCTGTATTGTGCCGGGACTCAAATGGCACTCCATGCCAAACGGAACCAGATAGAGGCACGGGACCGCCACCACCGTGATCAGCGCCCCCTAGGCCACAAACGGGCCGACTTTCAGCTCTCTGGGACGGGTAGAAATGGAAGTGCAGTACCGTAACTCGACGCACGGTGGCGCTAGAGACTCGAAAACGCTACAGGCGGATCGGGCGTCGCCCAATTAGTACATGTACCGAGTCCCAACCACCTAGCTCCAAATGGTGCAAAGATATGACAGAAATAAAACACCAGGGGGCTCATTTCTGGGGGCTCAGATTCGTATCAAACCCCTGTACATACGTGAGCCCTGCCTATAATGTAATATAATATAATACTGGCTGTTTCAAATGCTCATATCACGGCCAAAATTGACCCGATTTGCACGGGGTAAAGTGCTACGTTCATAGCTCGAGCCGGGCTATCTGATACACCTCTCTGAAAACACCCTCATTTAAATACACGTTTCTTAAAGTGACACTAACTCCATTACACGCAAGAGACCACAGATGGATGCTCAACAACATGTATTGTGCCGAAACTCAACCGGCTCTCCATGCCAAACCGAACCAGATAGAGGCACGGGACCACCACCACCGTGATCAGCGCCCCCTAGACGACAAACGGGCCGACTCTAAGCTCTCTGGGCCGGGGAGAACCGCAAGTGCAGTACCGTAACTCGACGCACGGTGGCGCTAGAGAGCCGAGACCGCCTCCGGCGGATCGGCCGTCGCACAATTAGTACATGTTCCCAGCCACCTAGCAACAAAGGGTGCAAAGATATAACAGAAACAAAACACCAGGGGGCTCAACTCGGGGGGGCTCGTTTTCGTACTAACCTGCTGTACCTAACCCTAACCCTAACCTAACCCTAACCTTAACCTTAACCTAACCCTAAACCTAACCTTAACCTAACCACAACCCCACCTTCCCTAAACCTACCCGTCCCTAACCCTACCTAACACAACCCTACTGAATGTAAACCCGCCTTCAAATAACCCCCACCTTACACCTAAAACCTACCCGCTACAAACCCAGGAGCTACAACCTGGTTGATTTTAAAACAGCCCTCCCAAATCCAACACATCTCTTTTTACACCCCAAAAACACCCTAATATGCATGCATATATGTATATATGTCAAATCAACCACTGGGTCCACGTGTGGTTCCCTCACCCCCTGTATTGTGCCGGGACTCAAATGGCACTCCATGCCAAACGGAACCAGATAGAGGCACGGGACCGCCACCACCGTGATCAGCGCCCCCCCCTAGGCCACAAACGGGCCGACTTTCAGCTCTCTGGGACGGGTAGAAATGGAAGTGCAGTACCGTGACTCCACGCACGGTGGCGCTAGAGACTCGAAGACGCTACAGACGGATCGGGCGTCGCCCAATTAGTACATGTACCGAGTCCCAACCACCTAGCTCCAAATGGTGCAAAGATATAACAGAAATAAAACACCAGGGGGCTCATTTCTGGGGGCTCAGATTCGTATAAACCTCCTGTACCTAACCCTAACCCACACGCCCACCAACCCTACCCGTGACAGCCCTCCCAGATCCAACACATCTCTTTTTACACCCCAAAAACACCCTAATATGCATGCATATATGTATATATGTCAAATCAACCACTGGGTCCACGTGTGGTTCCCTCACCCCCTGTATTGTGCCGGGACTCAAATGGCACTCCATGCCAAACGGAACAAGATAGAGGCACGGGACCGCCACCACCGTGATCAGCGCCCCCTAGGCCACAAACGGGCCGACTTTCAGCTCTCTGGGACGGGTAGAAATGGAAGTGCAGTACCGTAACTCGACGCACGGTGGCGCTAGAGACTCGAAAACGCTACAGGCGGATCGGGCGTCGCCCAATTAGTACATGTACCGAGTCCCAACCACCTAGCACCAAATGGTGCAAAGATATGACAGAAATAAAACACCAGGGGGCTCATTTCTGGGGGCTCAGATTCGTATAAACCTCCTGTACATACGTGAGCCCTGCCTATAATGTAATATAATATAATACTGGCTGTTTCAAATGCTCATATCACGGCCAAAATTGACCCGATTTGCACGGGGTAAAGTGCTACGTTCATAGCTCGAGCCGGGCTATCTGATACACCTCTCTGAAAACACCCTCATTTAAATACACGTTTCTTAAAGTGACACTAACTCCATTACACGCAAGAGACCACAGATGGATGCTCAACAACATGTATTGTGCCGAAACTCAACCGGCTCTCCATGCCAAACCGAACCAGATAGAGGCACGGGACCACCACCACCGTGATCAGCGCCCCCTAGACGACAAACGGGCCGACTCTAAGCTCTCTGGGCCGGGGAGAACCGCAAGTGCAGTACCGTAACTCGACGCACGGTGGCGCTAGAGAGCCGAGACCGCCTCCGGCGGATCGGCCGTCGCACAATTAGTACATGTTCCCAGCCACCTAGCAACAAAGGGTGCAAAGATATAACAGAAACAAAACACCAGGGGGCTCAACTCGGGGGGGCTCGTTTTCGTACTAACCTGCTGTACATACGTGAGCGAGCCGCCCTGCCTATAATGTAATATAATATAATACTGGCTGTTTCAAATGCTCATATCACGGCCAAAATTGACCCGATTTGCACGGGGTAAAGTGCTACGTTCATATCTCGAGCCGGGCTATCTGATACACCTCTCTGAAAACACCCTCATTTAAATACACGTTTCTTAAAGTGACACTAACTCCATTACACGCAAGGGACCCTAACACTAGAGAGAGAATCGGCCGTCGCACAATTATGTTACAAGTCCCAAACCTCTACCACAAAAGGGTGCAAAGATATAACAGAAATAAAACAGCAGGGGGGATAATGCATGACCTCTCAAACGAAAAGATTTATAGAGAACAATCAGAGAACTATAGAGATGGGTAACAGTTTTATTTGAAAATTAAAGTGACCAACATTTTTATCATCTTCAAAATAGCATCTTAAAAAGAAACAATGTAAACATTAAATAACTCTTACATAAAAAGTATAACAGAACTACAATAAATAACTTTTATAACAGAACTGCACAATAAAGAACTATATAACAAAGAACTCAACCACTGTGGAATGAGGGACAGGGATATTTTTTTTTTCTTTCCAGAGCAGCATTGATATGTTTGCTGTGCAGATGTTTATCACTAGCACAGCCTCTTCAGGCAGCCCAACCACTGTTAATATACGTCTCCTGCACATAGGGTGGCAGTGCTGTCATATTCAATGAAGAGTTCAACAGGTTTGATGGGATCAGGATTCACGTCTATGGAGAGATGGAGAGAGATGGAGAGAGATGGAGAGAGATGGAGAGAGATGGAGAGAGATGGAGAGAGATGGAGAGAGATGGAGAGAGATGGAGAGAGATGGAGAGAGATGGAGAGGTTTAGATCACGATTGAAAATTGAACATAGCTATTTGGATTATAGAAAAGATGTCCAGAACACCCAAGTCAAAACAAGCCCCACCCACAAAATCCACTCTCAAGTCACAAAAATGGATAGGTACAGTGATAGCGGGGTTAGTAGCTACAGCATGGTAATTACAATCAATAAATTATTTAATAAACTATAATACTTAACACTTTCAATCAGTTAATAATTTATTCAACTTTTCTCACCCCAGGCAACTACTGTAATAATTTCCAGATCCGTGAGTCGGGTACCTTTGTCATCAAGCCATGAATTTGTTTTCAGACACTGTAGTATTATTATAATAAAATAACTAATACAGTTTAAACCTTGTAATGTTTTTTTTTTAGGACAGCGATGAGCTAAGTTCATCACTTGATGAAGTGCCACCACCACCACCACCACCACCTCCTTCTCCCCCTCCATCTCCTCCGCAAAATCCACCACCTCGCCCTCCACCTCCTTTTCTTGACGATGAAGATGTAATGTTGCACTTTGTAAAACAGACTGTGATTATATCTACTCACCTCAGTAATGTGGTGACAGTTATTGTATTAATATTTTGTGATGCGTTTCCTTTCCTTCAGTATTTTGCTGATGACGAAGAAGAGGATTAAATGTACTACAAGTTTTATTTTTTTCAGTTTCCATATTTTATTTTATTTGTTTTGTAAAGTATAAATAAATGGTACATTAAAATGTGCTGGCTGCTGCCTGACTGGTTATGTATATACCAAGCCATGTTTTATATATATATATATATATATATATATATATATATAGAGTATTATATCTCAGTCACCTGTTGTCCGGATGAACCCTCGATGCTACACCCCGTCCGGATCCAGCCCTTTCTGGCGTAGCCCTCATGGTGGACCTCTGCGAAAAAAGAAAAAAAAAACTAATTTGCGGTTATATGAAACACAATGTGGTTTGAAAGCATAAATTGCCAATATAAAAAACAACCGTCTTACAATAACTGTTGTCTTGATAGCAATATTATCATTTTATTACTATTATTAATCCCACACATAGTACTAAATGGCCTTCCAGACATCAACACTAAAACCTACCCATTGGCTGCCTCTTGCAACATGACGTGGAAAGGTATCTCTGACTTTTCCAGTAGAATTATCTTTGCCGGATGTCCCAGAGCAACTTTGAACTTTGTGCCATGAACCGGACACAGCGTAGGGACAATTTTCCAATACTGGCCTGCCTTTCTACAGCCAGATATTCTTTATCCAGGTCATAGGAGGTGGAGCATCATCACATCATCTTAGCTCATCCCTGTCCTGCAAAACATTACAAGCTGACAAATACATTAGTCATTTTATAATGATAATAGTCACACAGTCTGAAAACATGTGCACACTAACCCTACCCATATTGTGCATTCTAATTGGGGGTTTAGGCCTCGAATAAATAAATAAATGATAACAATCTAGTACATACCTGGAACCTTAACAGAAATATAACATCAACCCACAAAACTGTATTCAATTCAATTTATTAGAGGATGACCCCTTGAGATGGAACATCTCGTTTTCGAGGGGGTCCTCAAAATAACATCAAACAATTACACACTCAAACATACTAAAGTTCTTCGACACAATCAAACACCCCAACCAGTCCCCCCCCCCCTCTGTCCACAGCATATTCATATAAACAGTATAGAATAATATCAAATTATTACAGGAGATAAACATATTTGAGAAAACCCTATTTGATGAAGCCACCAAAACAAACAGATTTTTATATATATATATATCCTAAATATACATACATATACAAGAAAAAAAATAAAAAAACAAAAACACACAAAAATAATAATAAATAAATAATAATAATAATAATAATACAGGTCATGTACTAGGGAAACATTTACATTGATCACAGGATTGTAAATAAGTTAACAGGGATGACTTAAATTGCAGACTATAATTGCAATAACAAGATTCGACACATGAGGGCAGCAGGAACTAGAAACCTTGACCTATGACTGATTATTACAAATGCCTGCTATCAGTATATACTGTTTTTTTGTTTTGTTTTTGTTTTATCAATTACTAGATTGATAGCATGTTACAACGTTGTTGCTTGTGTGAGTCTGTTTTTTTGGTTGATGAGAAGCAATGCATTATGGGAAATTGAGTTGAGCTCATTATTGATGTCCTACACATACATTAAATTAATGAAGTATTATATTAACAAAAATGAATGATGAAAAAAATTATAATAATTAATAAATATATATATATATATATATATATATATATATATATATATATATATATATATATATATATATATATATATATTATACCACAATAAGACGGGACAAATTATAAACTCCAAACATTTTTTGTTATGCACCCTAACCGTGTCCATCATAGATCACCACATTTCAAGTCACCAGGCAATTTAATTTAAAAATTTTGATATGTTTTATTACATCATATTTATACACATGGTGGCGCTTTATATTGATATGACGTGCATGGTTGGTTCGATTTGTATCATATTAGACCACCGTCTCAAAAAGTTTACAAACAGTTGTAAACCATACGATAAAATAAAAAAAGTGACAGACAATCCAAAATATGTTACTCCTCGGTAATGACCCTTAGGTGGTCAAGTAATTATAAAACGTAATTCTGTTTACATTGAATTCATTTATAAACACTAATTTACTATGTTTACATAAATGCATTAAAGTTTAACATTTAATTAATGAATAAAGTTAATGTTTTACATTATGATCCATTACATCTTAATAACGGGCCACCAGACGAGTGACGTCAGAGAGAGCATCATAATAGAAAATATGAATATAACTTAAATTTACACATTTATTTTACATTTGCACATAGAAAACTAACTGGGGCTGGGTTGGAGAATAAAACAAAACGTATATCAAATATACAGACCGACTAGCACGAGCTGTCCATGCACACTTACACGTTGTGTCGTCATCATCATCATCATCATCATCATCATCATCATCATCATAGGTGCGTGTCCAGGCATCTTCAAAGTTTCTGCGAGCCGGTGAGTTGTTTTATGTAACGTTTTGAAATGTAAACATGTAACTTTATATTAAATGGCAGTGTATAAAAGTATACCGAGGTATATTTTAGTGCATTATGATGATAGCGCTTTGGAATAATTAATTGTCACGTCATGACATCCGTTTTATCGATCGCTGTAAAGTCTGTTAAACACGTTATTTGTCATACTAAAACACATAATTGACACGTGCGATTCTCGGGTGATATTCGTTCCCGCGATCGGGTCATTTTGTCATCCATTAGACTGCAGAAATGTTTGAAGTGTTAATGGCCTGACTGTCCCATCGAACTATGACTTTCTTAGTTAGGGATTTATTCCAGTCAAAATCTATTACATTAAGAAGCATTGACTCGACAAGAAAAAAAAGTTATTGTCTTGCTTTGGGTGGAAGATAACTTTAAAAAGGAATCGAGTTTTGTCTTAAAATAAGCAAAATAACCTACCCAATGGGGTAAGATACCCCATTTGAATATTATACAAACGCACATATATATATATATATATATATATTTATTTATTTATATATAGATATAGATATATATCTATATAGATATATATAGATATAGATATAGATATAGATATAGATATATATCTATATATCTATATCTATATATCTATATATCTATATATCTATATATATATATATATATATATATATATATATATATATATATATATATATATATATATCTATATCTATATCTATATCTATATCTATATCTATTTTCGAACCATGCGTTTCTTACTAAGTGATTTATTCCAATCCAAATTTCTTACATTAAGAAGCATTGACTCAACAAGAAAAAAAGTTATTGTCTTGCTTTGGGTGGAAGATAACTTTAAAAGGAATCGAGTTGTCTTAAAATAAGCAAAATAATCTGTGTTAAGATACCCCATTTGAATAACACACACACACACACACACAGACACACACACACAGACACACACACACACAGACACACACACACAGACACAGACACACACACACAGACACACACACACAGACACACACACACAGACACACACACACAGACACACACACACAGACACACACACACAGACACACACACACACACAGACAGACACACACACATGTTTCAAAGTCAAAAGTTTTCAAAGTTTTTATTTATAATTTATTTATTTAATTTTTTAAAAAGTTTTGGCCGGAAACAAAACAAACCCCGTAACAAAAAACAATAAATAAAACGGCCGGCCATAAGAGCCCTTGTGAAATGTTTAATTAATTCTATTTCATCTGTCTAAACAGGACAACAGGATGGAGTACAACGATGAAGAACTGGATTTTATGTTCTGGGACACGTTCTATGGGGCTTGTACAGAAAACACGACCAACCTGGTAGAATCATTTTACTCCCACAACAATGCGGACGATTTTTTGCACGATGAAAGCGTGAGAGTGACAATTTTCCCGACTGCAATAAAACGTCACCAAGACATGCTATTTGAGCACGACATCGATGGGGTAGTGGTAGAACTCTCGAGGGTAAGCGCACTGAAAGCAAAATTTCATTATCTCGACCTACAACGGGTAACAGCAGAAAGGCTGAAACCGCACTGGCACAGCATTAAAAAGCATGTGACCTTGACCGATTACAGCGTTAATGGAATCAGGGCACTGAAGAGGACGTTCGGCCACGTACTAGCGTACGTCGACGGAGGCTACACTCTAAACATAAGCTGCGTGTCTGCGGACAAACTCAATCCGCACCGCGTCTTTTCAGCCGATGCATCAGCCAAAACCAACGCAGCCATGTCGATAAATTCAGTCGTCACCCTTTTCATTTCAAAGATACGTTCACTTAATGCGCTTGAGATGAGTAGGCCCAGCGTCATGAAGACGAATCTGCACAAACCTGCTCGAATGAACGTTTTGGAGGCCGACAGGGCTTTTCTGCTACAATTGCTAGACGAGGCCATAAAAGAGTCCAACCGAGACGCCACGCAAAAACTGATGGTATTTCTGGCGCAGTTTGGCCAGAAGAGCAGAGGCGAGCTCGACCTGTCGTCGATCGTCGATCTCGGCGGCGTGTCGAGCGTGTCGGTGCACGGTGCCACCACGATCTCTCCGAGGGACCACAGGACGTCAATTATGTGGTCGAGGGCGGGCATACACCAGGTGGTTGGGCACAGGGGGAACATGTACACCTGTTACGGTGTGGCAGAGGCCGCGAATTTTCAATCTAACCTGGACCATAACCTCATGACGGTAGAGGAGCCATTGATGGACATTTTCAGAGGCGTTGCGCCGTTCACCTGCGTGCAATTCGTCCAGCTGTACGCGACGGTGCCGCACATCCATGGCCCTGCAGACAGACACCCCGTGAGCAGGGTGATAACCACATGCGGCCTTCACAACAGGCTCCACGCCACGCGTCTGCTAGGCAACGCGGAAAACTACGTCGGAAAGTTTGAAGACCTATCGAACAAGACGAAATGCAGGGTCGTGTGTAGAGCAGAGGCCGTCTATCTTTTCGAACCCCCTGTGCCAACCGCCTTGAATCCCGGCGACCTGTACTCGCAAGCGGGCCTTAACAAGCTTCTGACTGAGCTCCCGATGGTGGTTCCCTTCAAGGCCAACGTCAACGGCCTCGGGCTGATGCATGTCATTCGGCCCGTGACAGAATTCCTGTGCTTGATTCTTCAAAAGCTCCTGAGGGACGCGAGAGGCCGGGGCGGGTACAGAAACAGCTGGACTGCCTTCCAGCTGGAACTGGCTCTGGAAGAGCTATTCTACGGCAAGCCACTGTCCCCGCGCTCCAAGCAATATTCTGTCAGCCTCGGCACCAACACCACGGACCCAAAAAGTCTGTCAAAGGCCAGAGGCTTCTTGGGGCTCGCACCCGTCGGAAGCGCTAGCGTGGGCGAATCGCCACCACCGGTCGACATGTGGATAGGCGACGCCGCTCAGAGAACGCGGGTGGAGAGGACATTCACCTTTTCGGAGAGTCTAGACGCAGAACCTCCGGTCATCGGGGACGCGCTTGTGATGTTACTTTTGTGTGACCTCCACGAAAGGAACGAGGGGATAGACAGAGAGGCGCTCAAGGGCACGGCCATCCCCCACCCTCTTGGCAAACTGGCTGGCGCGCGTTCAATCGAGGAGTTTGCCCTCGAACTCTCTGTAAGAAAGGCATTTGGATACCCGCGCACATTCGGCCGAGCGCTAGAACTGGTGAGGGACAGGCAAAAAGACCCGGTCAGGTGCCTAATGATGGGTCTGGCACCCTTCCGACTGTTCCCCGCCCTAACCTTTTGGGACGATGCCAGAAACCCCAAGGTGAAGTGGGACAAACTCAGCTACATACAGCTTTGCCGGCGCTCGGAAGAACCCGACGCCGCGGCGGAGGCGGCTTCCTTGTTCGGGGACGTGGCCGCCTGCATTCAGAGGAGGGGCCTGTGCTATTCGAGGAACCTCGACAGGTACAGGGAAAACGGTGCGCCTTGGATGACCGAGACAATCAGGCGGTTACCCAAAAAGATAAACAGGCAGCAAAGGCTCAACCTGTTGACGTTCGCGTCGTGTGTAGCGATGATCATGAACGGGGACTACATCTCGTTCGGCGCGTTAGAGGCCTTGATGCGTGACCTTTCCATGACGCAGCAGGAACTTCAGAAGGCCAGAGTCCTGTCCCAACTAATACTCCTCCAAAGCCCCAGGGTGCACAGGCTCAGCGACGACATACCCTTCAAGGTAGCGACCCTGGTACGCCCTCCCAAGTTCGGGCAAGTTACAACTCCCCAACCACCCCCACGGACTCCATCACCTGTTCTGACGGACCATGAGGAAGAGGAAGAGGAAGCACAGCTGGTCGAGAGGGCACCGACCATGACGCTTCCGGCCAACCAGAATCAAAGGTGGAGTCCGGGAGAGCTGGCGCTTCTGCATGAGCACCCTGGCAAGAGCCATGCAGAGGCCTACAGGTTTTATGTGCTGAGGTGCGTTGAGGAGGGGATTCCGGCGAGGACGCTAAAGGCATTCAGGTCAAAGAGACAGAGATCCACCTAGGTGAGTGTACCGCACGCACGCACCTGTTTACGCAAGTACGACCCATGACTAATTCCCACCTTTTTTTCCCCCCCTCTCCAGACCCAGCACCGTCGGTGGAAGGACGACTTCAACCGATCGTCACCTGGCCCGAAGAACCCCCTGGACGCCACGATCGTAATTCACCGCACCAGCCGTCATCTTGCATTTAGTGCACGCTCACATGCCCGACAGATCCTACTCCAAGGTCCACCATGCAACCATAGCAAAAAACAAAAACTAACCCCAACCAACCCCGGCCGGCCGACCCACCCACCCAACCAACAAAATCCCACCCACCCATCCGCCCGCACCTCTTTTCGATTCAACAATAAAACTTCACGGTATGTCCCTGATCACTACTCATACGTCCAGCATCATAATGCACAACCAGAACATTAAAATCACACTTTACAGCAACGACTGCACCACGCCTGTAAACCCCCCCACAGCGAAAAAACACACACACACAGACACACAGACACACACAGACACACACACACACACACACACACACACACACACACACACACACACACACACACACACACACAGTTAGAACAAAAGTTCATATTCAGACATGATCCCCAAAGCACCATTTGTATTACGCCAAATGACAAAATAAACACCCCCACCTGTTGACAACCAGCGCAGACGGTTCTTGCGAGTTTTATGTCACACTTTTGTTCGTTTCTTGTTATAAAGAAGAAAATGTTCAGGTTCACCCATTTTAACTTTTTTTTATGATTGCTCTATTGTTTGATGAGTGGATGTCACCCTCATTTGTTTGTAACTTTGTAATACAAATGTAAAAAAAAAAAAAAATATATATATATATATATATATATATTTTTTTTTTTACATTTGTATTACATTGTATATTTAAATTTTTGTATATTACATTTTTGAAAAAACCAAGCACAAATTACTGTTAACAAGTGTGTGTGGGTGTGTGTGTGTGTTTTAATGTTCGTGGATATTCTCTGCCTGTTCTGACATACTTTGTCTTATCTGTAAATTTATATCGTGTAGCTAATTATATAATAAATTGTACGCACTTGATTTGAAAGTTGTGTCTGTCGTTTCACTTGAAAACATCTGGTAGAAAAAAAAAAGCATTAAATACTCGCCTGTATTCAAATGAAAATCGCAAGCACGCGCGTGCACACACACAGAGAAATAGGGTGTCAAAATTGTACCTTTAGGGGTACAACAACTTGTCGCTGGGGCAGTACCCTTAAAAGGACATATTTGTACCCGTTTTACTCCTAAAAGGTGCATATTAGTACCTTAGAGTACAAATACGCACCTTAAGGTCCTAATATGAACCTTTTTGTGGTAAAAAAGGTACAAACGTGTCCTTTTAAGGGTACTGCCCCGGCGACAAGCTGTTGTACCCCTAAAGGTACAATTTTGACACCCTATTTCTCTGTGTGCACAGTCTTATTTCTTTTCTTTTGTGTGTCTGCAAATTGTGTCGTCGGCAATAGTTGATCAGACTTGCGCCCATTTACGCTTACAAATGTTTCCTTTGTGAATTTGCATGTCTAACGTTACACAATACAGTCATCCATTAGTACAGATCACTGTTGGTTTACAGATTAGACGTGTAGTAACATTAGCCACTGCATGATCTGATGCATCAAGTTGATTTGATAATGCAATGCTCTAGGAGACTTGTTTTGCGTGATTTACAAGGACACAAATTTGTATAGTGCCTGATGGAAATTGCACCGGTGTTACAACATCGAGGTGGTTTTACAAGCAATTTTTTTTAAATTAATTTATGTTGTAAAAGATGATTGATTAGTTATTTATTTTGGTGCAAGTATAACAAGAAAGTTTTCAAAGAAACCCCTTCCTCTCACCCTTCCCCCAAGGTGTTCTCTGTGCCACAGGAGTTGGTTGGGGTGTGTGTGTGTGTGTGTGTGTGTGTGTGTGTGTGTGTGTGTGTGTCTCTTTACAGTGAGTGTGACCAAAGCTGATTGGCTGTGCCTCTTTGACAACAGCACAGGTCAGCCATCCCCCACATTGATTCAAGCACCTTGATTTAGAGCTGCCTCATCACACAGGTTGAATTAAGTTCTTAAATCCAGACAGATTGTTTAAGAAAACTTGGAGAATTTGTACAATGGCTGAAGAAGCAGTGAAAAGGTAATGCTGTGTTTTTGTTTCTCAACTTGATTTGCTTGTTAAACAGTTTAAACTGGGTTAGGGTTTAAATGCACTGCAAAAAAAAATGATTTCCTTGCTTGCCATCTCGTTTCAAGTATCCAAATATCTAAAAGCTCAGACAAAATCAACATGTACATTGACAGTGAAGTGTAATAAAAGCATGAAAAAAGTAAAAACACACACACACACAAAAAAACCCATCTTGTTTGCATTGGAAATCATTCATTAAATGTGTGGGCTTTTTTGGGTTTTTTTTTTTTTTGTGGGTGTGTGTTTTGAGTCTTAAAAGACTGTGCGTGCCTTTAAAATGACCACGGTGCATTTTGAAGACCATTTTTTTTTTCTCCAGGCACTCACAGGGTAAATGCTAATAGGGCACGCCTAACCCGTGCTGTTCATTCATTTTTCTAAATTTGTCAATTCATCGTTTTATTTGTTTATCTTACTTTTTTTGACTCATTTCTTATAATCATTGTTGAAACCATTACTCTCACTCATGTTATGCCCCCCCCTCCTCTTGTAGAAGACCCGATCGCCGCATAATCCACTGCCTGCTTTGTAAAAAGCCTCAAGATAAAATATCGGTCCACCTGGCTAGACATTGTCTAAAGAGCAGCACCCCAGAACAGATTGAGGTGGAGGTTCACAAGGCAAAAGAGTCCAGCAAAGAGTGGGTGTTGAAAAGTCGGATGTGGGACTACAACTGCATCCGTGCCCTCCTGCCAGATCAACGTTCTCAACGGAACCTGACTCAGGAGCTACTTAAACGTGGCTTCTTTGTTTCAAACCTGCCCAAGCAGTCCGTTGCAGACCTGGCTGGTTTGGACGAGGATGCCGATGATCCTGATTCAGAGTAAGTTCTTTGCTCCTACCGTGCATCGCGGTGAAATTAAAATAAACCACAAGACGACAACAACAAAAAAATGAAGCCCTTTCCATTGACCAATCAAATAACCACTTATAGTTAGTCATCGACTGATTATCAATATCCTACACACGTATGGTTACAGTACATTTTACAGTTTAACAGTACACGTTTTGAAAATGACTCGCAATTTACGCAACAGGACGCGTGATACGTGGAGGTTAATGATTTGAACAATCTGTGTACATAGTCAGTTTTTTGTTGTTGTTTTTTTTTTGTGGTTTTGTTCATTTGGTTGTTCTTTTCACATTTCATCAATGTCACGATACTGCGGTACGTGCGCCTCGCCCCGCGCAAGATGGTGACCTGTCTTGTTGCTTACGTTTAATCCGAAACAGACCGTCCGCCGATGACCCTCCCAGCATCGAAGACTGCCAGCAGGTGCTGAGAGTTCCAAGGCCAGACTTTTTGAAGCTGAAAAGCGACCTGGAGACGGACGCCGAGCTCTCTCAAATCAATAAGACCAATTATCGGTATTGGTGCGAGGCGCTCCTGGTCTTCCGTCACATGCAGTGCCCAGGGCACGTGGAAGCCTTTACGGTAAGTCGGCCTGTGCTTTGGGGTTGTGCAGTGCCGCTTTGTACGGTGTGTGCATTGCTACTTAACTCTGTGTCAATGTTGTCCAGGGGCCCGTTTCAGAAAGGAGGTTAAGTGAAAACTCTGAGTAGGTTAACCCTGAAATAAGGGAAACTCTGGGTTTTCTGTTTCAGAATGGGAGGTATGTCAAACCCGAGAAAGCAGGGTAAGCCAAGCCCGTTTCTGAAAGAGAGGTAACTTATACTCAGAGTCAGTAACCAGGGTAACTTACTCTGTGAACCTAACCTGGTCAGAAGCAGGTTTTCTTTGGTAAACCCAGAGTTTCTTTCGTTCTCCTCCCCCTTTTCAAAGCACCAGCAGTGTTTAAATACTTTATTCATTCATTCAAACGCCACAAATGCTTTTCTTACTGAGTATTTTGGTCGTATTTCAAGTATAAATATAAAAAAAATTATAAATTTAATCTAAATCTAAAGTAAGCAAAGTTTACTTAAAACAAATGACATTTTCTGCCACTTGACAAAAATACAAAGTAAGAAAAGCATTCTTTGCAGGAACATTCATTGCTCATATTTCCATCTTGAGGACACTGTCAAAGTGACAACAATGGCATGTCCTTTTATACAGGATCCTGACGTTCACTTGATAATCCTCTAGAAGTAACCTAATAATTCGAATTTCCTTTAGGATTTCCAGTGGTTGGACGCATTTATGACACTCATATACCCATCATCACACTTTCTGAAAACGGATTATTGTATGGAATGGAAGGATGCTGCCAGATGGTAGTACAAGATATATGGCATAACCACCACCACAGCTGTTAAATACATTTATTTACATTTTTATAGTCATCTTTATTTCCTACAAATACTTTATTCTTTTTCCTGTTGGGTGTTAATATTCTTCCTCCATCTCGTCTTCATCTGTCAGTGGTGCTGGTGTTTGGCTGGCCTGAGTAGAAGTCAATAATGTCATTACCCTGATTAATAAATGTAACCGGTGGGATCAGAGAACATTTCATTATGTGAAAAGAGCATAGACCCTTTTCACATTTCTGGGTTTCCGAAGCTGAAGTCGTCATAGTTGGGTTAACTCTTTTAGCGGTGAATGAGAGAATACATTAAATATATATTTCTGTGTCTCCATTTGCTCAAATAGCAAAAGAAAAACTCCACAATAGTGATTTCACAACTTTCAAAAAGATGGAAAAATTAAAGTGAGATTGATAACTCCAGTGAAAAGAGAGAAAGATGTTAATTTTAACTATCACTCCCATAGACGCTGTATTAGAAACACTCTCACAGCAGCGGTAACTTGATTTTTGTAATTTGATGCAAAAGTAATATAATACAAAGTATTAGTGTTATAAATGTACATACATAAAAAAATAATAATACAAAAAACGTTGCAGGATTTACGATATTGATGACCATTAAAACACGTCATCACAGTCTGTGAAAAGGGTCTATGTGGGAAAAGCTGCTGCACATTGGACACTGAATGATATTTATTTAACCTGTTAAACTGCAACCCCACTTTGGGGCTCACAGCTGAAAACGACCTACCTGAATTAAAACAATTATAGCTCCTGAGAACAGTGTGCTACAGGCACAATTAAGGTATCTTTGGAAAGAAGACACTTGGGACTCTACTAAAAAGCAATCAGAGTTGATAATTCTCAAACAGATAAAAAATTATAATAGTTGAAATGCCTCAAAAATTATTTGCACTACACAGAATGTTGTATTATTTCATGTAAAAATATATGAAAATAGACCTGGAGGAATCCAGTTCAGTTATGGATTGAAAGCCACACGACTTATCAGTTTATATTTCAAGTTTGAGGAAGATATAATGAAAAATGTGGTTCCTGCAAGCTTTTTTCCAAGACTATGTCTGTTCCATTTCTCCCTCCGCCTGCTTGAGGCACATCCCCAGAAATGACATCTCCCAACTAAAACAATTGCAGTTGCTGAACAATTTGCACTACATGCACAATTTAGACATCTTTAAAAAGAAGACACTTTAGAGTTTATTACCCAAACATTAAAGTAGAAAAAACTTAGAAAGACAAACAGTTATAGAAGTTGAAGTGTCTTGAAGATGATTTGTGCTACAATGAACACTTTATTATTTGATGTAAAAATATATGAAAATAAGCCTGGAGGAATCCAGTTAGTTAATGAATTGAAAGGCACAAGTCTCATCAGTTTATATTTAAAATTTGACGAAGATATCATGAAAAATGGGGTTCCTGCATGCTTTTTTCTAAGAATATGTCCAGGTGCCAAGAAACCTACAGGAGACTTGATAACCTAATGTTATGAAGTGTACTGCAAGCTGTTTTAGCCATCATATATGATGCTTGAATGCTTTTTCAACTATAAAATAATAGGCAGAACCATAAGACTTTGTATTAGTGATTTATTTGTACAACAGAACTTATAAAAATATAATAAAAATGAAATATTAATAAAAAAAGAGCTAAACTTCTTTGCATCTGAAAATACAACAAGTAATATAAGTATAATAACTATAAATATAACTAGTAATATAAATAACAATATAATATAAATATATAGCTATAAAAACACACACAATTTGCAAATGTAAAAAAAAAAACATTTACTGGCCTTTTACTGGCGGATTCAGGTCTACAACAGCAAGTGCAGATCTTGAAGAATCTGAAAGCGTTCTTCTCTTTTCTGCTGGTTGACTGGTGCTTGGATGCCATAGCTCATCTGAAGACTCAACCTGATGCCTGTAGAATGGCAAGGAAAGGAAAGAGAATTAGCACTGCATGTCCTATTTCTGTATAGTTTGCCCATTCAATCAACAATCACACTGTCATCATTCACTCTAATTACAGGCCATCCCATGAACAATGAAACTGATGGGCAGTCGGTTAGACAGCATTCATATTGACGGCCACCTATACATTCTCACACAGCCCAAGCATCAATCTAACGGCCGGCTATACAGTGAGCATTCATATTGACGGCGGCCCATACATTCGCACACAGTCCTACAATCAATATAATGGCCGGTGATACAGTGAGCATTCAACAATCACACAGATGGTCGGCCGTCTGTGTGTGCTAGAAAAAATGCTAAATATCAGTATATGTATAATCTATACTGGTATATTGTAATTTTTCTAGCACACAGGAAAAACATAAAATAAATACAGTCTCAATATATATATATATATATATATATATATATATATATATATATATATATATATATATATATATATATATATATATATATATATATATATATATATATATATATATATATATATATATATATATATATATATAAAAACAATTACTGGTGTTATATATATATATGTTTTATTTACACACACATGGGGAAAAATTATATATACTTTTTCCCCATGTGTGCTAGGAAAAATGCAAAATATCAGCATATGTATAATGCATACTGGTATATTGTAATTTTTCTAGCACACAGGAAAAACATAAAATAAATACAGTCTCAATATATATATATATATATATATATATATATATATATATATATATAAACAATTACATGTGTTATATATATATATGTTTTATTTACATACACATGGGGAAAAATTATATATACTTTTTCCCCATGTGTGCTAGGAAAAATGCAAAATATCAGCATATGTATAATGCATACTGGTATATTGCATTTTTTCTAACACACAGAAACAATAAAATAAATACATTCTCACACACATTCTCAATATACATAAACAACTACACATAGCAACTCACCGGTATGTTATTGGATCAGCTCTGTCAACAAGCACCGTCATCGCTGTGTTCACTCTTCTCAATGGTTTTCCACACCGCTGCTTCGAGTGAGCTCAAATAAAGCATCTTCAACACAATAAAAACTTCTTTTGACGATCCATTGGATAATACATTCCGTCCAGTTAGTAAGATTAGCAAACAGTTACTACAAAGAGACCGTCTGTTTGTTTACTAGCCCGTTAGCTTTATGCTGTCAGTGGGGGTGTGTCAAACTCGCTGCATCTCGTGGGGAGATTGCGCCACATTGGCACATTCAAATGAATAAATATTCACGCCCATGTGACAAATATACACATGCAAGATCTCGTTGGAATCGTGTGCTCATTGGCTACATTTTCTGTCAGTCATGACGATTCAATGCTTTTATTGGCTCCAGATAAACAGACATTATCATTGGATGAGCACGTCATGACATCAGATAAAACGAGTGCCATGGTTGGATATTTTTGACTATATCGCGGCTATCTTTGCATGTTTTTGAGTGGGGTTAGTTGTATTTTGTTCGTAACATTCTAAGGTATAAACCCATGCCACTTTATGCTACCGGGAGACTGTTTTTGGTGCATTATTTTATTGCATAACAGTCTAGTATGATACTTCGCTCCGCGGAAATGCGATGTAAACAAAGGATTAACCATCAATATTACACCGTTATTGTTTCGTTGGATTAAAATGCTCTATGGGATGTTATTCAGTGGACCTTCACCTTTCCATTCATTCTGGAATTTTTAGCAGAGGATGCGTGTGTGGCTCGTAATTAGGACATTAAAGGTAGGTGCTCTGTTTTTAATTATGCTTGATTTGATGTGTATTGCTTACATTCATGCAAAAATACAGCCGTTATAAGCTTTTCATTGAAAAACAGTGGTCTGTCCTCGATGCTTGAGGTTTAGACCTTTAGAATGATATATAGTTTGTCAAGATTAATGATGTTTTTTTGCGTTAAATCTATTAACAAACATTACACTCGTGCTAAAAATAGCGCTTCAACCCGTGCACGTGCTCATGAACGTTAAGGAGTTAATATGTCAAATGTTTGTAAAGTCATTAAACCTACACCCATGAACATTTTATGCTTAAAGCTTTTCCTGATTGAATTATGTTTTTTTAATTTATTTTTTTAGCTGCTGCCACATTCTTTGTTTGCCTTTTGGATACCATGAAAATTAAACTTAATTAAAATAATTAAGAATTAAACTTGTGTATTGACCCAGAAGTATGCAAAAGTCTTTTTGTTGGGTGCTGTTGCCATGGTGAATCGCAATTTCGGAGCTCCATTGATCGTGGCTTTTCATAGTTGGAATGCATGAGCTTAACTCAGAGTCAGTCTACTCAGAGTTGATTGAACTACCTCAATTCAGCTGCTCTGAAACCCAAAACTCAGAGTTTCCCATCTCAGAGTAAGTCAACTCAGAGTTCAGGTTTAAACTCAGAGTTGGTTGAACCTCCATTCTGAAACAGGCCCCAGGACTCGGAGTGGCTGGACAGGATACCTCACGCCGGCAGGGTCGTCGTTGGCGTGAATAAAAACAGAAGCAGCCACATCCAGATAGCACTGACACAAGAGGACGAGGCAGTAAGTTTTACCATGGTGGCGCGCAAACACACAGAAGTTCTCTCACCACCCACGCAATAATGTCAATAGCGATGAAAGTAATGAACAGTAATAACAATAACAACAATACCTCTTTGGTCCATTTTTTTGTCATAGTTTATGGAGCTGTACTTCTCAAAGGTCAGGCCTGGGCACATCCGTCCGGGAAAAAGCAGAGCCCATTTTTTCATCTCATCTTCTGGTGACAGAGTGCAAAGTGTGTCAAGAGACATGGCCCGATTCCTTGAAACGTACGTACCTAAACACCACACATTACAGTTATTTGCGGTCAAAACGCAACGAGAGACTCATGTTACACTTTTTTTTCTCTCTCCACTCTTTACCTCCTGCAGGTACCAACTGTCGCATCGCACAAGCAGAGATGTGCGGAGGGCAGTTAGCAGGGCGGCCAATCAGAAACTGACGGCACCCCAACACGAGGCCGTGAAGCGATACATGAACCCTGTCGTGGTGCGGCCACAAGACGTGGTGGAGGCGGCTATGCTGTTGGAGTCCTTGACCAGGTATGTCTGTTCATCTGAAAGAAGAAAAAGAAAGAAAGAAAGAAAGAAAGAAAGAAAAGAGAAGAAAGAAAGAAAGAAAGAAAGAAAGAAAGAAAGAAGAAAGAAAGAAAGAAAGAAAGAAAGAAAGAAAGAAAGAAAGAAAGAAAGAAAGAAAGAAAGAAAGAAAGAAAGAAAGAAAGAAAGAAAGAAAGAAAGAAAGAAAGAAAGAAAGAAAGAAAGAAAGAAAGAAAGAAAGAAAGAAAGAAAGAAAGAAAGAAAGAAAGAAAGAAAGAAAGAAAGAAAGAAAGAAAGAAAGAAAGAAAGAAAGAAAGAAAGAAAGAAAGAAAGAAAGAAAGAAAGAAAGAAAGAAAGAAAGAAAGAAAGAAAGAAAGAAAGAAAGAAAGAAAGAAAGAAAGAAAGAAAGAAAGAAAGAAAGAAAGAAAGAAGAAAGAAACAAACAAACAAACAAACAAACAAACAAACAAACAAACAAACAAACAAACAGTTTGTACATCGGATTAGCGAGTTCTTAGCTCATATGTATATGTTTTTTATTTTTTTTGGCCATTCTAAAAACTTTGAATTCCCTCCTAACCCTTAAACAGCCCTTCCCTGGAAGATGACACTACCCTGATGGACACCCCCGGAACCAGCGGGGTTGCCATCGCTAACAAGACATTCAGCGAGTTTGTCAAGATGTTCCCGGTCCTGCTGGACGGCCCGCCGCCGACCAAGAAAAAACGCATCGACTCGGGGTATCCACGAGACCGCGTCTTTTATGACAAATGGCGTGCTGCCCAGTATAACATCAGAACCCAATATCTGCTCTGTGAGTCTCCAAATAACTCAGTGCGGCATTGACTACATTTATTGCATTCACCAAGTGACTAAAGTAATTTAATTATGTCTTTTAGCGCACTTCACCATGAGAAGACCCTCTGCTGAAAAGATCAGAAGGATGATCGCCCAGGAGGGCTGGGAGGTTAACGTACCCGACGTGGAAGAGGTGGTGGAAGCTTGGAGACCAGCTCCCAGGCTCGTCATGGAGTCAGACCCCATTTTGATGCGTTGTGTGTCTGACCAGTCCTGGACCGGCCTGGCCACCAAGGACTTTGGCCCGCATCAAGGTCTAGGTGAGGGCGCCTTTCATTTGACTTGCAAGGACTGAAAGAAGAAGAAGGAAAAAAAAAAAAAAAAAAAGGGGGCACTTTGGCAGCCGTTAACCCCGACTCGAGGCAAAAGGAATACGGCTACCAATTTTCCGCCTAAAATTCTGGCTTTTTTTTAAATTATTATTATTATAAAAAGCAATCTAAAAATTTATCTCTACATTAATTCAGAGTGTAATGTTCTCTTTGTTATAGGAGTGGTTGCAACACGGCCATTTGCAAAAGGGGACATTGTCTGTGACTATCACGGCAAAATAATTACAGCTGCAGAAGGAAGGGACATGATGGAGGACCTACATGGCGAGCCTGGCTACTTGTTCTTCTTCAAAGATGGGAAGAGGGAAATGTGTGTGGACGCTCAGACCTTCCCCTGCGAGTGTCACCCGACGGCAGACACGGTGGGCAGAAGAATTAACCATTCTTCCAAGAATGCCAACCTCAAGCCCTTTCACTGCCACTTAAGCTTTGACGGACTTGAAAAGGAGGTCATTTTGTTCAGGGCGCTGAAAGACATCGGGGTGGGCACGGAGGTTAAATTTGACTATGGGGTAAGGAGGAAGTCTTTCCTCGGAGAAGGTCTAGATCTGACCTGGCTGGATGACTAGGCTGGGTTAAACGGTAATTTGTGTGGCTGACCCAGACCTAAGTTTTCGAGGTAACTCACAAGATGAGAATGTTTGCCCTAAAGCCACGTGATTGCTGGTTTTAGATTCCTCTTTTATTTATTTTTTCCTATCGTGGAGCACCAACAGACCTTTTTGTTTTTTTTCTCCCCCCTTCAACTTGAAATGCGCCAGGTAGTGATACAAAACATGTTACGTTAATATTATTAGTCAATTAACTGCGTTTGTTTCAATGTGCATATGATATGACAATATCTCTTTATCTTCAACAGAGAGAGAGAGAAGTACTGCTGCCCATGAGACAGAGAGCATTGACACATAAATGGTCAAGGTGTGTATCGATTGAACTATTTATCTTTCAAACTCGTTTCGTTGTTTATGCTTACACTCTCTTTCTCTCTCACAGTTGGTTCCGGAGAGCGCATTTCTCCATGGAAGGGGGTTGTCTTGTTCTCTGGTTTGTTTGTTTGTTTGTTTGTTTAATTAATTAATTTATTTATTTTAACTCGTTTTTTTCCTCATCCCCTTGTATTTCTGAAAATATTAAAAGTTTTTTAAAAGTACCAGCCCTTTTCGTTCCTGTGACTACAGTGGCTGTGTTTGGCTATGCAGACACGTGTTGCACATGTTGCTTGAGCAGTCCCAGGACAGCTCCTAGGTACTGACAGTTCCATTATGGGGTGAAGAGGTGCAGTGACTTAAAATTAACACAGGGTGGTGCCAGTGATCCCCGCACAAAAAAAGCCTGAAACACACATAAGAATCCATGCATGACCATCCTCAATTGTTGAAACAAGTTATATATATATATATATATATATATATATATATATATATATATATATATATACAACATTTATATTATATTATTATATTATATTATATTAATTATATTATATATGAAATCAACCATTGAAACCACGTGTGGTTGCCTCACCCACTGTATTGTGCCGGAACTCCATGTAAAACGGAACGAGATAGAGACTCCAGACCGCCTCCGGGGCGCAACAGACACTCCAGAGTGATTTCCCGGTGACGGCTAACCCACCCAAACTCATGTCATCATCCATGGCATACAGGTGGACCTGTCAATTGTTCAAAAAGGGATGATTTTTTTTTTTCCTTTCTTAAAAATATTCCTTTTCAGTCATGTATTTACTTTAATGATTCATTACACTCTTCAAAAACACTTCAATTATTCAGATCACATGAAGAAAAAACACGCTCACCTGCATGTGATGAATTGATTGATTACACTTCAACTGTAAAAAAGAAAAAAAGAAAAAAATATATATATATATATATATATATATATATATATATATATATATATATATATATAATTAACAACAAGAAATAGTACACAAATAACTTTATACAAAACCAAACAACAAATTATCACTAACAACAACCTGTATACAGGAGAACACTTTTTTTTTTGATTGATTGATTAATTGTTTGAGAGAGATATAGATATATTCAATAATTATCTATACATTATTCTGCTTATATTGTGTTGGAAAACATCAACTTGTGTTTTTTGTAACGATTAGTCCCACTGGAGGCAATTGTTTTGAACCCATGTGCAGTTTATTCCAAAATAAAAAGTCCAAAACATAAAACAGACTTGGCAAAACAATAAACTAAACTTGACTAAATTAAACATGACTTGATAACAGACTTAACAACAGAGACTCACCAACAACGGGTTACAAATTCATTCAATAACAGACTAAGACACATGGCAAACACCAGGATCTACATATACTAATACTAATGACAAGACAAGGGACACCTGTAAACAACGATTAAACAATTAACCAATGACATGACACAAGAACATGAGAGGGCCTGGAAATCACAAGACCAACACACCATGTGACAGTTTGTTTGTTTTTTGACCCTTGTATTTATAAAAATATAAAACATTTTGTAAAATTACCCACACTTTGCATTTGAATTATATAATATATATAAATATAATAATATATAATCAATTATATATATATATATATATATATATATATATATATATATATATTTATAATTTTTTCTCTTTGTTTCTTCTTTTTATTCTTCACGTCATCTATGTACAGGACTGCACTGACCCAAATAATAAACCTAACTAAATTTTGTACTCTAATTGGGGGTTTAGGCCTAAATAAATAAATAAATAAATAAATAAATAAATAAATACATAAATACATAAATACATAAATACATAAATACATACATAAATAAATAAATAAATAAATAAATAAATAAATAAATAAATAAATAAATAAATAAATAAATACATAAAATAAATACATAAAATAAATACATAAAATAAATACATAAATAAATTAAATTGCGGGGAGAAACGCAAGTGCAGTACCGTAACGACGGAGGCGCTAGAGAGCCGAAACCGCCTCCGGCGGATCGGGCGTCGCACAATTAGTACATGTTCCAAGTCCCAAACACCTAGCAACAAAGGGTGCAAAGATATAACAGAAATAAAACACCAGGGGGCTCAATCTGGGGGCTCATTTTCGTATGAAACTCCTGTACCTAACCCTAACCTTAACCTAACCTTGACCGAAACCTAAACCTAACCTTAACCTAAACCTAAACCTAAACCTAACCTTAACCTAAACCTAAACCTAAACCTAACCCTAACCTTAACCTTAACCTTAACCTAACCTTAACCCAACCCTAACCCTAACCCTAACCTTGACCTTGACCTAAACCTAACCTTAACCTAAACCTAACCTTAACCTTAACCTTAACCTAAACCTAACGTTAACCTTAACCTTAACCTTACCTTAACCCAACCCTAACCCTAACCCTAACCCTAACCTAACCCTAACCTTAACCTAACCCTAAACCTAACCTTAACCTAAACACAACACCACCTTCCCTAAACCTACCCGTCCCTAACCCTACCTAACACAACCCTACTGAATGTAAACCCGCCTTCAAATAACCCCCACCTTACACCTAAAACCTACCCGCTACCTAAAACCTACCCGCTACAAACCCAGGAGCTACAACCTGGTTGATTTTAAAACAGCCCTCCCAAATCCAACACATCTCTTTTTACACCCCAAAAACACCCTAATATGCATGCATATATGTATATATGTCAAATCAACCACTGGGTCCACGTGTGGTTCCCTCACCCCCTGTATTGTGCCGGGACTCAAATGGCACTCCATGCCAAACGGAACCAGATAGAGGCACGGGACCGCCACCACCGTGATCAGCGCCCCCCCCTAGGCCACAAACGGGCCGACTTTCAGCTCTCTGGGACGGGTAGAAATGGAAGTGCAGTACCGTGACTCCACGCACGGTGGCGCTAGAGACTCGAAGACGCTACAGACGGATCGGGCGTTGCCCAATTAGTACATGTACCGAGTCCCAACCACCTAGCTCCAAATGGTGCAAAGATATAACAGAAATAAAACAGCAGGGGGCTCATTTCTGGGGGCTCAGATTCGTATAAACCTCCTGTACCTAACCCTAACCCACACGCCCACCAACCCTACCCGTGACAGCCCTCCCAGATCCAACACATCTCTTTTTACACCCCCAACACATCTCTTTTTACACCCCAAAAACACCCTAATATGCATGCATATATGTATATATGTCAAATCAACCACTGGGTCCACGTGTGGTTCCCTCACCCCCTGTATTGTGCCGGGACTCAAATGGCACTCCATGCCAAACGGAACCAGATAGAGGCACGGGACCGCCACCACCGTGATCAGCGCCCCCTAGGCCACAAACGGGCCGACTTTCAGCTCTCTGGGACGGGTAGAAATGGAAGTGCAGTACCGTAACTCGACGCACGGTGGCGCTAGAGACTCGAAAACGCTACAGGCGGATCGGGCGTCGCCCAATTAGTACATGTACCGAGTCCCAACCACCTAGCTCCAAATGGTGCAAAGATATGACAGAAATAAAACACCAGGGGGCTCATTTCTGGGGGCTCAGATTCGTATCAAACCCCTGTACATACGTGAGCCCTGCCTATAATGTAATATAATATAATACTGGCTGTTTCAAATGCTCATATCACGGCCAAAATTGACCCGATTTGCACGGGGTAAAGTGCTACGTTCATAGCTCGAGCCGGGCTATCTGATACACCTCTCTGAAAACACCCTCATTTAAATACACGTTTCTTAAAGTGACACTAACTCCATTACACGCAAGAGACCACAGATGGATGCTCAACAACATGTATTGTGCCGAAACTCAACCGGCTCTCCATGCCAAACCGAACCAGATAGAGGCACGGGACCACCACCACCGTGATCAGCGCCCCCTAGACGACAAACGGGCCGACTCTAAGCTCTCTGGGCCGGGGAGAACCGCAAGTGCAGTACCGTAACTCGACGCACGGTGGCGCTAGAGAGCCGAGACCGCCTCCGGCGGATCGGCCGTCGCACAATTAGTACATGTTCCCAGCCACCTAGCAACAAAGGGTGCAAAGATATAACAGAAACAAAACACCAGGGGGCTCAACTCGGGGGGGCTCGTTTTCGTACTAACCTGCTGTACCTAACCCTAACCCTAACCTAACCCTAACCTTAACCTTAACCTAACCCTAAACCTAACCTTAACCTAACCACAACCCCACCTTCCCTAAACCTACCCGTCCCTAACCCTACCTAACACAACCCTACTGAATGTAAACCCGCCTTCAAATAACCCCCACCTTACACCTAAAACCTACCCGCTACAAACCCAGGAGCTACAACCTGGTTGATTTTAAAACAGCCCTCCCAAATCCAACACATCTCTTTTTACACCCCAAAAACACCCTAATATGCATGCATATATGTATATATGTCAAATCAACCACTGGGTCCACGTGTGGTTCCCTCACCCCCTGTATTGTGCCGGGACTCAAATGGCACTCCATGCCAAACGGAACCAGATAGAGGCACGGGACCGCCACCACCGTGATCAGCGCCCCCCCCTAGGCCACAAACGGGCCGACTTTCAGCTCTCTGGGACGGGTAGAAATGGAAGTGCAGTACCGTGACTCCACGCACGGTGGCGCTAGAGACTCGAAGACGCTACAGACGGATCGGGCGTCGCCCAATTAGTACATGTACCGAGTCCCAACCACCTAGCTCCAAATGGTGCAAAGATATAACAGAAATAAAACACCAGGGGGCTCATTTCTGGGGGCTCAGATTCGTATAAACCTCCTGTACCTAACCCTAACCCACACGCCCACCAACCCTACCCGTGACAGCCCTCCCAGATCCAACACATCTCTTTTTACACCCCAAAAACACCCTAATATGCATGCATATATGTATATATGTCAAATCAACCACTGGGTCCACGTGTGGTTCCCTCACCCCCTGTATTGTGCCGGGACTCAAATGGCACTCCATGCCAAACGGAACAAGATAGAGGCACGGGACCGCCACCACCGTGATCAGCGCCCCCTAGGCCACAAACGGGCCGACTTTCAGCTCTCTGGGACGGGTAGAAATGGAAGTGCAGTACCGTAACTCGACGCACGGTGGCGCTAGAGACTCGAAAACGCTACAGGCGGATCGGGCGTCGCCCAATTAGTACATGTACCGAGTCCCAACCACCTAGCACCAAATGGTGCAAAGATATGACAGAAATAAAACACCAGGGGGCTCATTTCTGGGGGCTCAGATTCGTATAAACCTCCTGTACATACGTGAGCCCTGCCTATAATGTAATATAATATAATACTGGCTGTTTCAAATGCTCATATCACGGCCAAAATTGACCCGATTTGCACGGGGTAAAGTGCTACGTTCATAGCTCGAGCCGGGCTATCTGATACACCTCTCTGAAAACACCCTCATTTAAATACACGTTTCTTAAAGTGACACTAACTCCATTACACGCAAGAGACCACAGATGGATGCTCAACAACATGTATTGTGCCGAAACTCAACCGGCTCTCCATGCCAAACCGAACCAGATAGAGGCACGGGACCACCACCACCGTGATCAGCGCCCCCTAGACGACAAACGGGCCGACTCTAAGCTCTCTGGGCCGGGGAGAACCGCAAGTGCAGTACCGTAACTCGACGCACGGTGGCGCTAGAGAGCCGAGACCGCCTCCGGCGGATCGGCCGTCGCACAATTAGTACATGTTCCCAGCCACCTAGCAACAAAGGGTGCAAAGATATAACAGAAACAAAACACCAGGGGGCTCAACTCGGGGGGGCTCGTTTTCGTACTAACCTGCTGTACCTAACCCTAACCCTAACCTAACCCTAACCTTAACCTTAACCTAACCTTAACCTAACCACAACCCCACCTTCCCTAAACCTACCCGTCCCTAACCCTACCTAACACAACCCTACTGAATGTAAACCCGCCTTCAAATAACCCCCACCTTACACCTAAAACCTACCCGCTACAAACCCAGGAGCTACAACCTGGTTGATTTTAAAACAGCCCTCCCAAATCCAACACATCTCTTTTTACACCCCAAAAACACCCTAATATGCATGCATATATGTATATATGTCAAATCAACCACTGGGTCCACGTGTGGTTCCCTCACCCCCTGTATTGTGCCGGGACTCAAATGGCACTCCATGCCAAACGGAACCAGATAGAGGCACGGGACCGCCACCACCGTGATCAGCGCCCCCCCCTAGGCCACAAACGGGCCGACTTTCAGCTCTCTGGGACGGGTAGAAATGGAAGTGCAGTACCGTGACTCCACGCACGGTGGCGCTAGAGACTCGAAGACGCTACAGACGGATCGGGCGTCGCCCAATTAGTACATGTACCGAGTCCCAACCACCTAGCTCCAAATGGTGCAAAGATATAACAGAAATAAAACACCAGGGGGCTCATTTCTGGGGGCTCAGATTCGTATAAACCTCCTGTACCTAACCCTAACCCACACGCCCACCAACCCTACCCGTGACAGCCCTCCCAGATCCAACACATCTCTTTTTACACCCCAAAAACACCCTAATATGCATGCATATATGTATATATGTCAAATCAACCACTGGGTCCACGTGTGGTTCCCTCACCCCCTGTATTGTGCCGGGACTCAAATGGCACTCCATGCCAAACGGAACAAGATAGAGGCACGGGACCGCCACCACCGTGATCAGCGCCCCCTAGGCCACAAACGGGCCGACTTTCAGCTCTCTGGGACGGGTAGAAATGGAAGTGCAGTACCGTAACTCGACGCACGGTGGCGCTAGAGACTCGAAAACGCTACAGGCGGATCGGGCGTCGCCCAATTAGTACATGTACCGAGTCCCAACCACCTAGCACCAAATGGTGCAAAGATATGACAGAAATAAAACACCAGGGGGCTCATTTCTGGGGGCTCAGATTCGTATAAACCTCCTGTACATACGTGAGCCCTGCCTATAATGTAATATAATATAATACTGGCTGTTTCAAATGCTCATATCACGGCCAAAATTGACCCGATTTGCACGGGGTAAAGTGCTACGTTCATAGCTCGAGCCGGGCTATCTGATACACCTCTCTGAAAACACCCTCATTTAAATACACGTTTCTTAAAGTGACACTAACTCCATTACACGCAAGAGACCACAGATGGATGCTCAACAACATGTATTGTGCCGAAACTCAACCGGCTCTCCATGCCAAACCGAACCAGATAGAGGCACGGGACCACCACCACCGTGATCAGCGCCCCCTAGACGACAAACGGGCCGACTCTAAGCTCTCTGGGCCGGGGAGAACCGCAAGTGCAGTACCGTAACTCGACGCACGGTGGCGCTAGAGAGCCGAGACCGCCTCCGGCGGATCGGCCGTCGCACAATTAGTACATGTTCCCAGCCACCTAGCAACAAAGGGTGCAAAGATATAACAGAAACAAAACACCAGGGGGCTCAACTCGGGGGGGCTCGTTTTCGTACTAACCTGCTGTACATACGTGAGCGAGCCGCCCTGCCTATAATGTAATATAATATAATACTGGCTGTTTCAAATGCTCATATCACGGCCAAAATTGACCCGATTTGCACGGGGTAAAGTGCTACGTTCATATCTCGAGCCGGGCTATCTGATACACCTCTCTGAAAACACCCTCATTTAAATACACGTTTCTTAAAGTGACACTAACTCCATTACACGCAAGGGACCCTAACACTAGAGAGAGAATCGGCCGTCGCACAATTATGTTACAAGTCCCAAACCTCTACCACAAAAGGGTGCAAAGATATAACAGAAATAAAACAGCAGGGGGGATAATGCATGACCTCTCAAACGAAAAGATTTATAGAGAACAATCAGAGAACTATAGAGATGGGTAACAGTTTTATTTGAAAATTAAAGTGACCAACATTTTTATCATCTTCAAAATAGCATCTTAAAAAGAAACAATGTAAACATTAAATAACTCTTACATAAAAAGTATAACAGAACTACAATAAATAACTTTTATAACAGAACTGCACAATAAAGAACTATATAACAAAGAACTCAACCACTGTGGAATGAGGGACAGGGATATTTTTTTTTTCTTTCCAGAGCAGCATTGATATGTTTGCTGTGCAGATGTTTATCACTAGCACAGCCTCTTCAGGCAGCCCAACCACTGTTAATATACGTCTCCTGCACATAGGGTGGCAGTGCTGTCATATTCAATGAAGAGTTCAACAGGTTTGATGGGATCAGGATTCACGTCTATGGAGAGATGGAGAGAGATGGAGAGAGATGGAGAGAGATGGAGAGAGATGGAGAGAGATGGAGAGAGATGGAGAGAGATGGAGAGGTTTAGATCACGATTGAAAATTGAACATAGCTATTTGGATTATAGAAAAGATGTCCAGAACACCCAAGTCAAAACAAGCCCCACCCACAAAATCCACTCTCAAGTCACAAAAATGGATAGGTACAGTGATAGCGGGGTTAGTAGCTACAGCATGGTAATTACAATCAATAAATTATTTAATAAACTATAATACTTAACACTTTCAATCAGTTAATAATTTATTCAACTTTTCTCACCCCAGGCAACTACTGTAATAATTTCCAGATCCGTGAGTCGGGTACCTTTGTCATCAAGCCATGAATTTGTTTTCAGACACTGTAGTATTATTATAATAAAATAACTAATACAGTTTAAACCTTGTAATGTTTTTTTTTTAGGACAGCGATGAGCTAAGTTCATCACTTGATGAAGTGCCACCACCACCACCACCACCACCTCCTTCTCCCCCTCCATCTCCTCCGCAAAATCCACCACCTCGCCCTCCACCTCCTTTTCTTGACGATGAAGATGTAATGTTGCACTTTGTAAAACAGACTGTGATTATATCTACTCACCTCAGTAATGTGGTGACAGTTATTGTATTAATATTTTGTGATGCGTTTCCTTTCCTTCAGTATTTTGCTGATGACGAAGAAGAGGATTAAATGTACTACAAGTTTTATTTTTTTCAGTTTCCATATTTTATTTTATTTGTTTTGTAAAGTATAAATAAATGGTACATTAAAATGTGCTGGCTGCTGCCTGACTGGTTATGTATATACCAAGCCATGTTTTATATATATATATATATATATATATATATATATATATATAGAGTATTATATCTCAGTCACCTGTTGTCCGGATGAACCCTCGATGCTACACCCCGTCCGGATCCAGCCCTTTCTGGCGTAGCCCTCATGGTGGACCTCTGCGAAAAAAGAAAAAAAAAACTAATTTGCGGTTATATGAAACACAATGTGGTTTGAAAGCATAAATTGCCAATATAAAAAACAACCGTCTTACAATAACTGTTGTCTTGATAGCAATATTATCATTTTATTACTATTATTAATCCCACACATAGTACTAAATGGCCTTCCAGACATCAACACTAAAACCTACCCATTGGCTGCCTCTTGCAACATGACGTGGAAAGGTATCTCTGACTTTTCCAGTAGAATTATCTTTGCCGGATGTCCCAGAGCAACTTTGAACTTTGTGCCATGAACCGGACACAGCGTAGGGACAATTTTCCAATACTGGCCTGCCTTTCTACAGCCAGATATTCTTTATCCAGGTCATAGGAGGTGGAGCATCATCACATCATCTTAGCTCATCCCTGTCCTGCAAAACATTACAAGCTGACAAATACATTAGTCATTTTATAATGATAATAGTCACACAGTCTGAAAACATGTGCACACTAACCCTACCCATATTGTGCATTCTAATTGGGGGTTTAGGCCTCGAATAAATAAATAAATGATAACAATCTAGTACATACCTGGAACCTTAACAGAAATATAACATCAACCCACAAAACTGTATTCAATTCAATTTATTAGAGGATGACCCCTTGAGATGGAACATCTCGTTTTCGAGGGGGTCCTCAAAATAACATCAAACAATTACACACTCAAACATACTAAAGTTCTTCGACACAATCAAACACCCCAACCAGTCCCCCCCCCCCTCTGTCCACAGCATATTCATATAAACAGTATAGAATAATATCAAATTATTACAGGAGATAAACATATTTGAGAAAACCCTATTTGATGAAGCCACCAAAACAAACAGATTTTTATATATATATATATCCTAAATATACATACATATACAAGAAAAAAAATAAAAAAACAAAAACACACAAAAATAATAATAAATAAATAATAATAATAATAATAATACAGGTCATGTACTAGGGAAACATTTACATTGATCACAGGATTGTAAATAAGTTAACAGGGATGACTTAAATTGCAGACTATAATTGCAATAACAAGATTCGACACATGAGGGCAGCAGGAACTAGAAACCTTGACCTATGACTGATTATTACAAATGCCTGCTATCAGTATATACTGTTTTTTTGTTTTGTTTTTGTTTTATCAATTACTAGATTGATAGCATGTTACAACGTTGTTGCTTGTGTGAGTCTGTTTTTTTGGTTGATGAGAAGCAATGCATTATGGGAAATTGAGTTGAGCTCATTATTGATGTCCTACACATACATTAAATTAATGAAGTATTATATTAACAAAAATGAATGATGAAAAAAATTATAATAATTAATAAATATATATATATATATATATATATATATATATATATATATATATATATATATATATATTATACCACAATAAGACGGGACAAATTATAAACTCCAAACATTTTTTGTTATGCACCCTAACCGTGTCCATCATAGATCACCACATTTCAAGTCACCAGGCAATTTAATTTAAAAATTTTGATATGTTTTATTACATCATATTTATACACATGGTGGCGCTTTATATTGATATGACGTGCATGGTTGGTTCGATTTGTATCATATTAGACCACCGTCTCAAAAAGTTTACAAACAGTTGTAAACCATACGATAAAATAAAAAAAGTGACAGACAATCCAAAATATGTTACTCCTCGGTAATGACCCTTAGGTGGTCAAGTAATTATAAAACGTAATTCTGTTTACATTGAATTCATTTATAAACACTAATTTACTATGTTTACATAAATGCATTAAAGTTTAACATTTAATTAATGAATAAAGTTAATGTTTTACATTATGATCCATTACATCTTAATAACGGGCCACCAGACGAGTGACGTCAGAGAGAGCATCATAATAGAAAATATGAATATAACTTAAATTTACACATTTATTTTACATTTGCACATAGAAAACTAACTGGGGCTGGGTTGGAGAATAAAACAAAACGTATATCAAATATACAGACCGACTAGCACGAGCTGTCCATGCACACTTACACGTTGTGTCGTCATCATCATCATCATCATCATCATCATCATCATCATCATAGGTGCGTGTCCAGGCATCTTCAAAGTTTCTGCGAGCCGGTGAGTTGTTTTATGTAACGTTTTGAAATGTAAACATGTAACTTTATATTAAATGGCAGTGTATAAAAGTATACCGAGGTATATTTTAGTGCATTATGATGATAGCGCTTTGGAATAATTAATTGTCACGTCATGACATCCGTTTTATCGATCGCTGTAAAGTCTGTTAAACACGTTATTTGTCATACTAAAACACATAATTGACACGTGCGATTCTCGGGTGATATTCGTTCCCGCGATCGGGTCATTTTGTCATCCATTAGACTGCAGAAATGTTTGAAGTGTTAATGGCCTGACTGTCCCATCGAACTATGACTTTCTTAGTTAGGGATTTATTCCAGTCAAAATCTATTACATTAAGAAGCATTGACTCGACAAGAAAAAAAAGTTATTGTCTTGCTTTGGGTGGAAGATAACTTTAAAAAGGAATCGAGTTTTGTCTTAAAATAAGCAAAATAACCTACCCAATGGGGTAAGATACCCCATTTGAATATTATACAAACGCACATATATATATATATATATATATATTTATTTATTTATATATAGATATAGATATATATCTATATAGATATATATAGATATAGATATAGATATAGATATAGATATATATCTATATATCTATATCTATATATCTATATATCTATATATATATATATATATATATATATATATATATATATATATATATATATATATATATATATATCTATATCTATATCTATATCTATATCTATATCTATATCTATTTTCGAACCATGCGTTTCTTACTAAGTGATTTATTCCAATCCAAATTTCTTACATTAAGAAGCATTGACTCAACAAGAAAAAAAGTTATTGTCTTGCTTTGGGTGGAAGATAACTTTAAAAGGAATCGAGTTGTCTTAAAATAAGCAAAATAATCTGTGTTAAGATACCCCATTTGAATAACACACACACACACAGACACACACACACAGACACACACACACACAGACACACACACACAGACACAGACACACACACACAGACACACACACACAGACACACACACACAGACACACACACACAGACACACACACACAGACACACACACACAGACACACACACACACACAGACAGACACACACACATGTTTCAAAGTCAAAAGTTTTCAAAGTTTTTATTTATAATTTATTTATTTAATTTTTTAAAAAGTTTTGGCCGGAAACAAAACAAACCCCGTAACAAAAAACAATAAATAAAACGGCCGGCCATAAGAGCCCTTGTGAAATGTTTAATTAATTCTATTTCATCTGTCTAAACAGGACAACAGGATGGAGTACAACGATGAAGAACTGGATTTTATGTTCTGGGACACGTTCTATGGGGCTTGTACAGAAAACACGACCAACCTGGTAGAATCATTTTACTCCCACAACAATGCGGACGATTTTTTGCACGATGAAAGCGTGAGAGTGACAATTTTCCCGACTGCAATAAAACGTCACCAAGACATGCTATTTGAGCACGACATCGATGGGGTAGTGGTAGAACTCTCGAGGGTAAGCGCACTGAAAGCAAAATTTCATTATCTCGACCTACAACGGGTAACAGCAGAAAGGCTGAAACCGCACTGGCACAGCATTAAAAAGCATGTGACCTTGACCGATTACAGCGTTAATGGAATCAGGGCACTGAAGAGGACGTTCGGCCACGTACTAGCGTACGTCGACGGAGGCTACACTCTAAACATAAGCTGCGTGTCTGCGGACAAACTCAATCCGCACCGCGTCTTTTCAGCCGATGCATCAGCCAAAACCAACGCAGCCATGTCGATAAATTCAGTCGTCACCCTTTTCATTTCAAAGATACGTTCACTTAATGCGCTTGAGATGAGTAGGCCCAGCGTCATGAAGACGAATCTGCACAAACCTGCTCGAATGAACGTTTTGGAGGCCGACAGGGCTTTTCTGCTACAATTGCTAGACGAGGCCATAAAAGAGTCCAACCGAGACGCCACGCAAAAACTGATGGTATTTCTGGCGCAGTTTGGCCAGAAGAGCAGAGGCGAGCTCGACCTGTCGTCGATCGTCGATCTCGGCGGCGTGTCGAGCGTGTCGGTGCACGGTGCCACCACGATCTCTCCGAGGGACCACAGGACGTCAATTATGTGGTCGAGGGCGGGCATACACCAGGTGGTTGGGCACAGGGGGAACATGTACACCTGTTACGGTGTGGCAGAGGCCGCGAATTTTCAATCTAACCTGGACCATAACCTCATGACGGTAGAGGAGCCATTGATGGACATTTTCAGAGGCGTTGCGCCGTTCACCTGCGTGCAATTCGTCCAGCTGTACGCGACGGTGCCGCACATCCATGGCCCTGCAGACAGACACCCCGTGAGCAGGGTGATAACCACATGCGGCCTTCACAACAGGCTCCACGCCACGCGTCTGCTAGGCAACGCGGAAAACTACGTCGGAAAGTTTGAAGACCTATCGAACAAGACGAAATGCAGGGTCGTGTGTAGAGCAGAGGCCGTCTATCTTTTCGAACCCCCTGTGCCAACCGCCTTGAATCCCGGCGACCTGTACTCGCAAGCGGGCCTTAACAAGCTTCTGACTGAGCTCCCGATGGTGGTTCCCTTCAAGGCCAACGTCAACGGCCTCGGGCTGATGCATGTCATTCGGCCCGTGACAGAATTCCTGTGCTTGATTCTTCAAAAGCTCCTGAGGGACGCGAGAGGCCGGGGCGGGTACAGAAACAGCTGGACTGCCTTCCAGCTGGAACTGGCTCTGGAAGAGCTATTCTACGGCAAGCCACTGTCCCCGCGCTCCAAGCAATATTCTGTCAGCCTCGGCACCAACACCACGGACCCAAAAAGTCTGTCAAAGGCCAGAGGCTTCTTGGGGCTCGCACCCGTCGGAAGCGCTAGCGTGGGCGAATCGCCACCACCGGTCGACATGTGGATAGGCGACGCCGCTCAGAGAACGCGGGTGGAGAGGACATTCACCTTTTCGGAGAGTCTAGACGCAGAACCTCCGGTCATCGGGGACGCGCTTGTGATGTTACTTTTGTGTGACCTCCACGAAAGGAACGAGGGGATAGACAGAGAGGCGCTCAAGGGCACGGCCATCCCCCACCCTCTTGGCAAACTGGCTGGCGCGCGTTCAATCGAGGAGTTTGCCCTCGAACTCTCTGTAAGAAAGGCATTTGGATACCCGCGCACATTCGGCCGAGCGCTAGAACTGGTGAGGGACAGGCAAAAAGACCCGGTCAGGTGCCTAATGATGGGTCTGGCACCCTTCCGACTGTTCCCCGCCCTAACCTTTTGGGACGATGCCAGAAACCCCAAGGTGAAGTGGGACAAACTCAGCTACATACAGCTTTGCCGGCGCTCGGAAGAACCCGACGCCGCGGCGGAGGCGGCTTCCTTGTTCGGGGACGTGGCCGCCTGCATTCAGAGGAGGGGCCTGTGCTATTCGAGGAACCTCGACAGGTACAGGGAAAACGGTGCGCCTTGGATGACCGAGACAATCAGGCGGTTACCCAAAAAGATAAACAGGCAGCAAAGGCTCAACCTGTTGACGTTCGCGTCGTGTGTAGCGATGATCATGAACGGGGACTACATCTCGTTCGGCGCGTTAGAGGCCTTGATGCGTGACCTTTCCATGACGCAGCAGGAACTTCAGAAGGCCAGAGTCCTGTCCCAACTAATACTCCTCCAAAGCCCCAGGGTGCACAGGCTCAGCGACGACATACCCTTCAAGGTAGCGACCCTGGTACGCCCTCCCAAGTTCGGGCAAGTTACAACTCCCCAACCACCCCCACGGACTCCATCACCTGTTCTGACGGACCATGAGGAAGAGGAAGAGGAAGCACAGCTGGTCGAGAGGGCACCGACCATGACGCTTCCGGCCAACCAGAATCAAAGGTGGAGTCCGGGAGAGCTGGCGCTTCTGCATGAGCACCCTGGCAAGAGCCATGCAGAGGCCTACAGGTTTTATGTGCTGAGGTGCGTTGAGGAGGGGATTCCGGCGAGGACGCTAAAGGCATTCAGGTCAAAGAGACAGAGATCCACCTAGGTGAGTGTACCGCACGCACGCACCTGTTTACGCAAGTACGACCCATGACTAATTCCCACCTTTTTTTCCCCCCCTCTCCAGACCCAGCACCGTCGGTGGAAGGACGACTTCAACCGATCGTCACCTGGCCCGAAGAACCCCCTGGACGCCACGATCGTAATTCACCGCACCAGCCGTCATCTTGCATTTAGTGCACGCTCACATGCCCGACAGATCCTACTCCAAGGTCCACCATGCAACCATAGCAAAAAACAAAAACTAACCCCAACCAACCCCGGCCGGCCGACCCACCCACCCAACCAACAAAATCCCACCCACCCATCCGCCCGCACCTCTTTTCGATTCAACAATAAAACTTCACGGTATGTCCCTGATCACTACTCATACGTCCAGCATCATAATGCACAACCAGAACATTAAAATCACACTTTACAGCAACGACTGCACCACGCCTGTAAACCCCCCCACAGCGAAAAAACACACACACACAGACACACAGACACACACAGACACACACACACACACACACACACACACACACACACACACACACACACACACACACACACAGTTAGAACAAAAGTTCATATTCAGACATGATCCCCAAAGCACCATTTGTATTACGCCAAATGACAAAATAAACACCCCCACCTGTTGACAACCAGCGCAGACGGTTCTTGCGAGTTTTATGTCACACTTTTGTTCGTTTCTTGTTATAAAGAAGAAAATGTTCAGGTTCACCCATTTTAACTTTTTTTTATGATTGCTCTATTGTTTGATGAGTGGATGTCACCCTCATTTGTTTGTAACTTTGTAATACAAATGTAAAAAAAAAAAAAAATATATATATATATATATATATATATATTTTTTTTTACATTTGTATTACATTGTATATTTAAATTTTTGTATATTACATTTTTGAAAAAACCAAGCACAAATTACTGTTAACAAGTGTGTGTGGGTGTGTGTGTGTGTTTTAATGTTCGTGGATATTCTCTGCCTGTTCTGACATACTTTGTCTTATCTGTAAATTTATATCGTGTAGCTAATTATATAATAAATTGTACGCACTTGATTTGAAAGTTGTGTCTGTCGTTTCACTTGAAAACATCTGGTAGAAAAAAAAAAGCATTAAATACTCGCCTGTATTCAAATGAAAATCGCAAGCACGCGCGTGCACACACACAGAGAAATAGGGTGTCAAAATTGTACCTTTAGGGGTACAACAACTTGTCGCTGGGGCAGTACCCTTAAAAGGACATATTTGTACCCGTTTTACTCCTAAAAGGTGCATATTAGTACCTTAGAGTACAAATACGCACCTTAAGGTCCTAATATGAACCTTTTTGTGGTAAAAAAGGTACAAACGTGTCCTTTTAAGGGTACTGCCCCGGCGACAAGCTGTTGTACCCCTAAAGGTACAATTTTGACACCCTATTTCTCTGTGTGCACAGTCTTATTTCTTTTCTTTTGTGTGTCTGCAAATTGTGTCGTCGGCAATAGTTGATCAGACTTGCGCCCATTTACGCTTACAAATGTTTCCTTTGTGAATTTGCATGTCTAACGTTACACAATACAGTCATCCATTAGTACAGATCACTGTTGGTTTACAGATTAGACGTGTAGTAACATTAGCCACTGCATGATCTGATGCATCAAGTTGATTTGATAATGCAATGCTCTAGGAGACTTGTTTTGCGTGATTTACAAGGACACAAATTTGTATAGTGCCTGATGGAAATTGCACCGGTGTTACAACATCGAGGTGGTTTTACAAGCAATTTTTTTTAAATTAATTTATGTTGTAAAAGATGATTGATTAGTTATTTATTTTGGTGCAAGTATAACAAGAAAGTTTTCAAAGAAACCCCTTCCTCTCACCCTTCCCCCAAGGTGTTCTCTGTGCCACAGGAGTTGGTTGGGGTGTGTGTGTGTGTGTGTGTGTGTGTGTGTGTGTGTGTGTGTGTGTCTCTTTACAGTGAGTGTGACCAGCTGATTGGCTGTGCCTCTTTGACAACAGCACAGGTCAGCCATCCCCCACATTGATTCAAGCACCTTGATTTAGAGCTGCCTCATCACACAGGTTGAATTAAGTTCTTAAATCCAGACAGATTGTTTAAGAAAACTTGGAGAATTTGTACAATGGCTGAAGAAGCAGTGAAAAGGTAATGCTGTGTTTTTGTTTCTCAACTTGATTTGCTTGTTAAACAGTTTAAACTGGGTTAGGGTTTAAATGCACTGCAAAAAAAAATGATTTCCTTGCTTGCCATCTCGTTTCAAGTATCCAAATATCTAAAAGCTCAGACAAAATCAACATGTACATTGACAGTGAAGTGTAATAAAAGCATGAAAAAAGTAAAAACACACACACACACAAAAAAACCCATCTTGTTTGCATTGGAAATCATTCATTAAATGTGTGGGCTTTTTTGGGTTTTTTTTTTTTTTGTGGGTGTGTGTTTTGAGTCTTAAAAGACTGTGCGTGCCTTTAAAATGACCACGGTGCATTTTGAAGACCATTTTTTTTTTCTCCAGGCACTCACAGGGTAAATGCTAATAGGGCACGCCTAACCCGTGCTGTTCATTCATTTTTCTAAATTTGTCAATTCATCGTTTTATTTGTTTATCTTACTTTTTTTGACTCATTTCTTATAATCATTGTTGAAACCATTACTCTCACTCATGTTATGCCCCCCCCTCCTCTTGTAGAAGACCCGATCGCCGCATAATCCACTGCCTGCTTTGTAAAAAGCCTCAAGATAAAATATCGGTCCACCTGGCTAGACATTGTCTAAAGAGCAGCACCCCAGAACAGATTGAGGTGGAGGTTCACAAGGCAAAAGAGTCCAGCAAAGAGTGGGTGTTGAAAAGTCGGATGTGGGACTACAACTGCATCCGTGCCCTCCTGCCAGATCAACGTTCTCAACGGAACCTGACTCAGGAGCTACTTAAACGTGGCTTCTTTGTTTCAAACCTGCCCAAGCAGTCCGTTGCAGACCTGGCTGGTTTGGACGAGGATGCCGATGATCCTGATTCAGAGTAAGTTCTTTGCTCCTACCGTGCATCGCGGTGAAATTAAAATAAACCACAAGACGACAACAACAAAAAAATGAAGCCCTTTCCATTGACCAATCAAATAACCACTTATAGTTAGTCATCGACTGATTATCAATATCCTACACACGTATGGTTACAGTACATTTTACAGTTTAACAGTACACGTTTTGAAAATGACTCGCAATTTACGCAACAGGACGCGTGATACGTGGAGGTTAATGATTTGAACAATCTGTGTACATAGTCAGTTTTTTGTTGTTGTTTTTTTTTTGTGGTTTTGTTCATTTGGTTGTTCTTTTCACATTTCATCAATGTCACGATACTGCGGTACGTGCGCCTCGCCCCGCGCAAGATGGTGACCTGTCTTGTTGCTTACGTTTAATCCGAAACAGACCGTCCGCCGATGACCCTCCCAGCATCGAAGACTGCCAGCAGGTGCTGAGAGTTCCAAGGCCAGACTTTTTGAAGCTGAAAAGCGACCTGGAGACGGACGCCGAGCTCTCTCAAATCAATAAGACCAATTATCGGTATTGGTGCGAGGCGCTCCTGGTCTTCCGTCACATGCAGTGCCCAGGGCACGTGGAAGCCTTTACGGTAAGTCGGCCTGTGCTTTGGGGTTGTGCAGTGCCGCTTTGCACGGTGTGTGCATTGCTACTTAACTCTGTGTCAATGTTGTCCAGGGGCCCGTTTCAGAAAGGAGGTTAAGTGAAAACTCTGAGTAGGTTAACCCTGAAATAAGGGAAACTCTGGGTTTTCTGTTTCAGAATGGGAGGTATGTCAAACCCGAGAAAGCAGGGTAAGCCAAGCCCGTTTCTGAAAGAGAGGTAACTTATACTCAGAGTCAGTAACCAGGGTAACTTACTCTGTGAACCTAACCTGGTCAGAAGCAGGTTTTCTTTGGTAAACCCAGAGTTTCTTTCGTTCTCCTCCCCCTTTTCAAAGCACCAGCAGTGTTTAAATACTTTATTCATTCATTCAAACGCCACAAATGCTTTTCTTACTGAGTATTTTGGTCGTATTTCAAGTATAAATATAAAAAAAATTATAAATTTAATCTAAATCTAAAGTAAGCAAAGTTTACTTAAAACAAATGACATTTTCTGCCACTTGACAAAAATACAAAGTAAGAAAAGCATTCTTTGCAGGAACATTCATTGCTCATATTTCCATCTTGAGGACACTGTCAAAGTGACAACAATGGCATGTCCTTTTATACAGGATCCTGACGTTCACTTGATAATCCTCTAGAAGTAACCTAATAATTCGAATTTCCTTTAGGATTTCCAGTGGTTGGACGCATTTATGACACTCATATACCCATCATCACACTTTCTGAAAACGGATTATTGTATGGAATGGAAGGATGCTGCCAGATGGTAGTACAAGATATATGGCATAACCACCACCACAGCTGTTAAATACATTTATTTACATTTTTATAGTCATCTTTATTTCCTACAAATACTTTATTCTTTTTCCTGTTGGGTGTTAATATTCTTCCTCCATCTCGTCTTCATCTGTCAGTGGTGCTGGTGTTTGGCTGGCCTGAGTAGAAGTCAATAATGTCATTACCCTGATTAATAAATGTAACCGGTGGGATCAGAGAACATTTCATTATGTGAAAAGAGCATAGACCCTTTTCACATTTCTGGGTTTCCGAAGCTGAAGTCGTCATAGTTGGGTTAACTCTTTTAGCGGTGAATGAGAGAATACATTAAATATATATTTCTGTGTCTCCATTTGCTCAAATAGCAAAAGAAAAACTCCACAATAGTGATTTCACAACTTTCAAAAAGATGGAAAAATTAAAGTGAGATTGATAACTCCAGTGAAAAGAGAGAAAGATGTTAATTTTAACTATCACTCCCATAGACGCTGTATTAGAAACACTCTCACAGCAGCGGTAACTTGATTTTTGTAATTTGATGCAAAAGTAATATAATACAAAGTATTAGTGTTATAAATGTACATACATAAAAAAATAATAATACAAAAAACGTTGCAGGATTTACGATATTGATGACCATTAAAACACGTCATCACAGTCTGTGAAAAGGGTCTATGTGGGAAAAGCTGCTGCACATTGGACACTGAATGATATTTATTTAATATGTCAAATGTTTGTAAAGTCATTAAACCTACACCCATGAACATTTTATGCTTAAAGCTTTTCCTGATTGAATTATGTTTTTTTAATTTATTTTTTTAGCTGCTGCCACATTCTTTGTTTGCCTTTTGGATACCATGAAAATTAAACTTAATTAAAATAATTAAGAATTAAACTTGTGTATTGACCCAGAAGTATGCAAAAGTCTTTTTGTTGGGTGCTGTTGCCATGGTGAATCGCAATTTCGGAGCTCCATTGATCGTGGCTTTTCATAGTTGGAATGCATGAGCTTAACTCAGAGTCAGTCTACTCAGAGTTGATTGAACTACCTCAATTCAGCTGCTCTGAAACCCAAAACTCAGAGTTTCCCATCTCAGAGTAAGTCAACTCAGAGTTCAGGTTTAAACTCAGAGTTGGTTGAACCTCCATTCTGAAACAGGCCCCAGGACTCGGAGTGGCTGGACAGGATACCTCACGCCGGCAGGGTCGTCGTTGGCGTGAATAAAAACAGAAGCAGCCACATCCAGATAGCACTGACACAAGAGGACGAGGCAGTAAGTTTTACCATGGTGGCGCGCAAACACACAGAAGTTCTCTCACCACCCACGCAATAATGTCAATAGCGATGAAAGTAATGAACAGTAATAACAATAACAACAATACCTCTTTGGTCCATTTTTTTGTCATAGTTTATGGAGCTGTACTTCTCAAAGGTCAGGCCTGGGCACATCCGTCCGGGAAAAAGCAGAGCCCATTTTTTCATCTCATCTTCTGGTGACAGAGTGCAAAGTGTGTCAAGAGACATGGCCCGATTCCTTGAAACGTACGTACCTAAACACCACACATTACAGTTATTTGCGGTCAAAACGCAACGAGAGACTCATGTTACACTTTTTTTTCTCTCTCCACTCTTTACCTCCTGCAGGTACCAACTGTCGCATCGCACAAGCAGAGATGTGCGGAGGGCAGTTAGCAGGGCGGCCAATCAGAAACTGACGGCACCCCAACACGAGGCCGTGAAGCGATACATGAACCCTGTCGTGGTGCGGCCACAAGACGTGGTGGAGGCGGCTATGCTGTTGGAGTCCTTGACCAGGTATGTCTGTTCATCTGAAGAAGAAAAAGAAAAAAAGAAAGAAAGAAAGAAAGAAAGAAAGAAAGAAAGAAAGAAAGAAAGAAAGAAAGAAAGAAAGAAAGAAAGAAAGAAAGAAAGAAAGAAAGAAAGAAAGAAAGAAAGAAAGAAAGAAAGAAAGAAAGAAAGAAAGAAAGAAAGAAAGAAACAAACAAACAAACAAACAAACAAACAAACAAACAAACAAACAAACAAACAAACAAACAAACAAACAAACAGTTTGTACATCGGATTAGCGAGTTCTTAGCTCATATGTATATGTTTTTTATTTTTTTTGGCCATTCTAAAAACTTTGAATTCCCTCCTAACCCTTAAACAGCCCTTCCCTGGAAGATGACACTACCCTGATGGACACCCCCGGAACCAGCGGGGTTGCCATCGCTAACAAGACATTCAGCGAGTTTGTCAAGATGTTCCCGGTCCTGCTGGACGGCCCGCCGCCGACCAAGAAAAAACGCATCGACTCGGGGTATCCACGAGACCGCGTCTTTTATGACAAATGGCGTGCTGCCCAGTATAACATCAGAACCCAATATCTGCTCTGTGAGTCTCCAAATAACTCAGTGCGGCATTGACTACATTTATTGCATTCACCAAGTGACTAAAGTAATTTAATTATGTCTTTTAGCGCACTTCACCATGAGAAGACCCTCTGCTGAAAAGATCAGAAGGATGATCGCCCAGGAGGGCTGGGAGGTTAACGTACCCGACGTGGAAGAGGTGGTGGAAGCTTGGAGACCAGCTCCCAGGCTCGTCATGGAGTCAGACCCCATTTTGATGCGTTGTGTGTCTGACCAGTCCTGGACCGGCCTGGCCACCAAGGACTTTGGCCCGCATCAAGGTCTAGGTGAGGGCGCCTTTCATTTGACTTGCAAGGACTGAAAGAAGAAGAAGGAAAAAAAAAAAAAAAAAAAGGGGGCACTTTGGCAGCCGTTAACCCCGACTCGAGGCAAAAGGAATACGGCTACCAATTTTCCGCCTAAAATTCTGGCTTTTTTTTAAATTATTATTATTATAAAAAGCAATCTAAAAATTTATCTCTACATTAATTCAGAGTGTAATGTTCTCTTTGTTATAGGAGTGGTTGCAACACGGCCATTTGCAAAAGGGGACATTGTCTGTGACTATCACGGCAAAATAATTACAGCTGCAGAAGGAAGGGACATGATGGAGGACCTACATGGCGAGCCTGGCTACTTGTTCTTCTTCAAAGATGGGAAGAGGGAAATGTGTGTGGACGCTCAGACCTTCCCCTGCGAGTGTCACCCGACGGCAGACACGGTGGGCAGAAGAATTAACCATTCTTCCAAGAATGCCAACCTCAAGCCCTTTCACTGCCACTTAAGCTTTGACGGACTTGAAAAGGAGGTCATTTTGTTCAGGGCGCTGAAAGACATCGGGGTGGGCACGGAGGTTAAATTTGACTATGGGGTAAGGAGGAAGTCTTTCCTCAGAGAAGGTCTAGATCTGACCTGGCTGGATGACTAGGCTGGGTTAAACGGTAATTTGTGTGGCTGACCCAGACCTAAGTTTTCGAGGTAACTCACAAGATGAGAATGTTTGCCCTAAAGCCACGTGATTGCTGGTTTTAGATTCCTCTTTTATTTATTTTTTCCTATCGTGGAGCACCAACAGACCTTTTTGTTTTTTTTCTCCCCCCTTCAACTTGAAATGCGCCAGGTAGTGATACAAAACATGTTACGTTAATATTATTAGTCAATTAACTGCGTTTGTTTCAATGTGCATATGATATGACAATATCTCTTTATCTTCAACAGAGAGAGAGAGAAGTACTGCTGCCCATGAGACAGAGAGCATTGACACATAAATGGTCAAGGTGTGTATCGATTGAACTATTTATCTTTCAAACTCGTTTCGTTGTTTATGCTTACACTCTCTTTCTCTCTCACAGTTGGTTCCGGAGAGCGCATTTCTCCATGGAAGGGGGTTGTCTTGTTCTCTGGTTTGTTTGTTTGTTTGTTTGTTTAATTAATTAATTTATTTATTTTAACTCGTTTTTTTCCTCATCCCCTTGTATTTCTGAAAATATTAAAAGTTTTTTAAAAGTACCAGCCCTTTTCGTTCCTGTGACTACAGTGGCTGTGTTTGGCTATGCAGACACGTGTTGCACATGTTGCTTGAGCAGTCCCAGGACAGCTCCTAGGTACTGACAGTTCCATTATGGGGTGAAGAGGTGCAGTGACTTAAAATTAACACAGGGTGGTGCCAGTGATCCCCGCACAAAAAAAGCCTGAAACACACATAAGAATCCATGCATGACCATCCTCAATTGTTGAAACAAGTTTATATATATATATATATATATATATATATATATATATATATATATATATATACAACATTTATATTATATTATTATATTATATTATATTAATTATATTATATATGAAATCAACCATTGAAACCACGTGTGGTTGCCTCACCCACTGTATTGTGCCGGAACTCCATGTAAAACGGAACGAGATAGAGACTCCAGACCGCCTCCGGGGCGCAACAGACACTCCAGAGTGATTTCCCGGTGACGGCTAACCCACCCAAACTCATGTCATCATCCATGGCATACAGGTGGACCTGTCAATTGTTCAAAAAGGGATGATTTTTTTTTTTCCTTTCTTAAAAATATTCCTTTTCAGTCATGTATTTACTTTAATGATTCATTACACTCTTCAAAAACACTTCAATTATTCAGATCACATGAAGAAAAAACACGCTCACCTGCATGTGATGAATTGATTGATTACACTTCAACTGTAAAAAAGAAAAAAAGAAAAAAATATATATATATATATATATATATATATATATATATATATATATATATATATATATATATAATTAACAACAAGAAATAGTACACAAATAACTTTATACAAAACCAAACAACAAATTATCACTAACAACAACCTGTATACAGGAGAACACTTTTTTTTTTGATTGATTGATTAATTGTTTGAGAGAGATATAGATATATTCAATAATTATCTATACATTATTCTGCTTATATTGTGTTGGAAAACATCAACTTGTGTTTTTTGTAACGATTAGTCCCACTGGAGGCAATTGTTTTGAACCCATGTGCAGTTTATTCCAAAATAAAAAGTCCAAAACATAAAACAGACTTGGCAAAACAATAAACTAAACTTGACTAAATTAAACATGACTTGATAACAGACTTAACAACAGAGACTCACCAACAACGGGTTACAAATTCATTCAATAACAGACTAAGACACATGGCAAACACCAGGATCTACATATACTAATACTAATGACAAGACAAGGGACACCTGTAAACAACGATTAAACAATTAACCAATGACATGACACAAGAACATGAGAGGGCCTGGAAATCACAAGACCAACACACCATGTGACAGTTTGTTTGTTTTTTGACCCTTGTATTTATAAAAATATAAAACATTTTGTAAAATTACCCACACTTTGCATTTGAATTATATAATATATATAAATATAATAATATATAATCAATATATATATATATATATATATATATATATATATATATATATTTATAATTTTTTCTCTTTGTTTCTTCTTTTTATTCTTCACGTCATCTATGTACAGGACTGCACTGACCCAAATAATAAACCTAACTAAATTTTGTACTCTAATTGGGGGTTTAGGCCTAAATAAATAAATAAATAAATAAATAAATAAATAAATACATAAATACATAAATACATAAATACATAAATACATACATAAATAAATAAATAAATAAATAAATAAATAAATAAATAAATAAATAAATAAATAAATAAATACATAAAATAAATACATAAAATAAATACATAAAATAAATACATAAATAAATTAAATTGCGGGGAGAAACGCAAGTGCAGTACCGTAACGACGGAGGCGCTAGAGAGCCGAAACCGCCTCCGGCGGATCGGGCGTCGCACAATTAGTACATGTTCCAAGTCCCAAACACCTAGCAACAAAGGGTGCAAAGATATAACAGAAATAAAACACCAGGGGGCTCAATCTGGGGGCTCATTTTCGTATGAAACTCCTGTACCTAACCCTAACCTTAACCTAACCTTGACCGAAACCTAAACCTAACCTTAACCTAAACCTAAACCTAAACCTAACCTTAACCTAAACCTAAACCTAAACCTAACCCTAACCTTAACCTTAACCTTAACCTAACCTTAACCCAACCCTAACCCTAACCCTAACCTTGACCTTGACCTAAACCTAACCTTAACCTAAACCTAACCTTAACCTTAACCTTAACCTAAACCTAACGTTAACCTTAACCTTAACCTTACCTTAACCCAACCCTAACCCTAACCCTAACCCTAACCTAACCCTAACCTTAACCTAACCCTAAACCTAACCTTAACCTAAACACAACACCACCTTCCCTAAACCTACCCGTCCCTAACCCTACCTAACACAACCCTACTGAATGTAAACCCGCCTTCAAATAACCCCCACCTTACACCTAAAACCTACCCGCTACCTAAAACCTACCCGCTACAAACCCAGGAGCTACAACCTGGTTGATTTTAAAACAGCCCTCCCAAATCCAACACATCTCTTTTTACACCCCAAAAACACCCTAATATGCATGCATATATGTATATATGTCAAATCAACCACTGGGTCCACGTGTGGTTCCCTCACCCCCTGTATTGTGCCGGGACTCAAATGGCACTCCATGCCAAACGGAACCAGATAGAGGCACGGGACCGCCACCACCGTGATCAGCGCCCCCCCCTAGGCCACAAACGGGCCGACTTTCAGCTCTCTGGGACGGGTAGAAATGGAAGTGCAGTACCGTGACTCCACGCACGGTGGCGCTAGAGACTCGAAGACGCTACAGACGGATCGGGCGTTGCCCAATTAGTACATGTACCGAGTCCCAACCACCTAGCTCCAAATGGTGCAAAGATATAACAGAAATAAAACAGCAGGGGGCTCATTTCTGGGGGCTCAGATTCGTATAAACCTCCTGTACCTAACCCTAACCCACACGCCCACCAACCCTACCCGTGACAGCCCTCCCAGATCCAACACATCTCTTTTTACACCCCAAAAACACCCTAATATGCATGCATATATGTATATATGTCAAATCAACCACTGGGTCCACGTGTGGTTCCCTCACCCCCTGTATTGTGCCGGGACTCAAATGGCACTCCATGCCAAACGGAACCAGATAGAGGCACGGGACCGCCACCACCGTGATCAGCGCCCCCTAGGCCACAAACGGGCCGACTTTCAGCTCTCTGGGACGGGTAGAAATGGAAGTGCAGTACCGTAACTCGACGCACGGTGGCGCTAGAGACTCGAAAACGCTACAGGCGGATCGGGCGTCGCCCAATTAGTACATGTACCGAGTCCCAACCACCTAGCTCCAAATGGTGCAAAGATATGACAGAAATAAAACACCAGGGGGCTCATTTCTGGGGGCTCAGATTCGTATCAAACCCCTGTACATACGTGAGCCCTGCCTATAATGTAATATAATATAATACTGGCTGTTTCAAATGCTCATATCACGGCCAAAATTGACCCGATTTGCACGGGGTAAAGTGCTACGTTCATAGCTCGAGCCGGGCTATCTGATACACCTCTCTGAAAACACCCTCATTTAAATACACGTTTCTTAAAGTGACACTAACTCCATTACACGCAAGAGACCACAGATGGATGCTCAACAACATGTATTGTGCCGAAACTCAACCGGCTCTCCATGCCAAACCGAACCAGATAGAGGCACGGGACCACCACCACCGTGATCAGCGCCCCCTAGACGACAAACGGGCCGACTCTAAGCTCTCTGGGCCGGGGAGAACCGCAAGTGCAGTACCGTAACTCGACGCACGGTGGCGCTAGAGAGCCGAGACCGCCTCCGGCGGATCGGCCGTCGCACAATTAGTACATGTTCCCAGCCACCTAGCAACAAAGGGTGCAAAGATATAACAGAAACAAAACACCAGGGGGCTCAACTCGGGGGGGCTCGTTTTCGTACTAACCTGCTGTACCTAACCCTAACCCTAACCTAACCCTAACCTTAACCTTAACCTAACCCTAAACCTAACCTTAACCTAACCACAACCCCACCTTCCCTAAACCTACCCGTCCCTAACCCTACCTAACACAACCCTACTGAATGTAAACCCGCCTTCAAATAACCCCCACCTTACACCTAAAACCTACCCGCTACAAACCCAGGAGCTACAACCTGGTTGATTTTAAAACAGCCCTCCCAAATCCAACACATCTCTTTTTACACCCCAAAAACACCCTAATATGCATGCATATATGTATATATGTCAAATCAACCACTGGGTCCACGTGTGGTTCCCTCACCCCCTGTATTGTGCCGGGACTCAAATGGCACTCCATGCCAAACGGAACCAGATAGAGGCACGGGACCGCCACCACCGTGATCAGCGCCCCCCCCTAGGCCACAAACGGGCCGACTTTCAGCTCTCTGGGACGGGTAGAAATGGAAGTGCAGTACCGTGACTCCACGCACGGTGGCGCTAGAGACTCGAAGACGCTACAGACGGATCGGGCGTCGCCCAATTAGTACATGTACCGAGTCCCAACCACCTAGCTCCAAATGGTGCAAAGATATAACAGAAATAAAACACCAGGGGGCTCATTTCTGGGGGCTCAGATTCGTATAAACCTCCTGTACCTAACCCTAACCCACACGCCCACCAACCCTACCCGTGACAGCCCTCCCAGATCCAACACATCTCTTTTTACACCCCAAAAACACCCTAATATGCATGCATATATGTATATATGTCAAATCAACCACTGGGTCCACGTGTGGTTCCCTCACCCCCTGTATTGTGCCGGGACTCAAATGGCACTCCATGCCAAACGGAACAAGATAGAGGCACGGGACCGCCACCACCGTGATCAGCGCCCCCTAGGCCACAAACGGGCCGACTTTCAGCTCTCTGGGACGGGTAGAAATGGAAGTGCAGTACCGTAACTCGACGCACGGTGGCGCTAGAGACTCGAAAACGCTACAGGCGGATCGGGCGTCGCCCAATTAGTACATGTACCGAGTCCCAACCACCTAGCACCAAATGGTGCAAAGATATGACAGAAATAAAACACCAGGGGGCTCATTTCTGGGGGCTCAGATTCGTATAAACCTCCTGTACATACGTGAGCCCTGCCTATAATGTAATATAATATAATACTGGCTGTTTCAAATGCTCATATCACGGCCAAAATTGACCCGATTTGCACGGGGTAAAGTGCTACGTTCATAGCTCGAGCCGGGCTATCTGATACACCTCTCTGAAAACACCCTCATTTAAATACACGTTTCTTAAAGTGACACTAACTCCATTACACGCAAGAGACCACAGATGGATGCTCAACAACATGTATTGTGCCGAAACTCAACCGGCTCTCCATGCCAAACCGAACCAGATAGAGGCACGGGACCACCACCACCGTGATCAGCGCCCCCTAGACGACAAACGGGCCGACTCTAAGCTCTCTGGGCCGGGGAGAACCGCAAGTGCAGTACCGTAACTCGACGCACGGTGGCGCTAGAGAGCCGAGACCGCCTCCGGCGGATCGGCCGTCGCACAATTAGTACATGTTCCCAGCCACCTAGCAACAAAGGGTGCAAAGATATAACAGAAACAAAACACCAGGGGGCTCAACTCGGGGGGGCTCGTTTTCGTACTAACCTGCTGTACCTAACCCTAACCCTAACCTAACCCTAACCTTAACCTTAACCTAACCTTAACCTAACCACAACCCCACCTTCCCTAAACCTACCCGTCCCTAACCCTACCTAACACAACCCTACTGAATGTAAACCCGCCTTCAAATAACCCCCACCTTACACCTAAAACCTACCCGCTACAAACCCAGGAGCTACAACCTGGTTGATTTTAAAACAGCCCTCCCAAATCCAACACATCTCTTTTTACACCCCAAAAACACCCTAATATGCATGCATATATGTATATATGTCAAATCAACCACTGGGTCCACGTGTGGTTCCCTCACCCCCTGTATTGTGCCGGGACTCAAATGGCACTCCATGCCAAACGGAACCAGATAGAGGCACGGGACCGCCACCACCGTGATCAGCGCCCCCCCCTAGGCCACAAACGGGCCGACTTTCAGCTCTCTGGGACGGGTAGAAATGGAAGTGCAGTACCGTGACTCCACGCACGGTGGCGCTAGAGACTCGAAGACGCTACAGACGGATCGGGCGTCGCCCAATTAGTACATGTACCGAGTCCCAACCACCTAGCTCCAAATGGTGCAAAGATATAACAGAAATAAAACACCAGGGGGCTCATTTCTGGGGGCTCAGATTCGTATAAACCTCCTGTACCTAACCCTAACCCACACGCCCACCAACCCTACCCGTGACAGCCCTCCCAGATCCAACACATCTCTTTTTACACCCCAAAAACACCCTAATATGCATGCATATATGTATATATGTCAAATCAACCACTGGGTCCACGTGTGGTTCCCTCACCCCCTGTATTGTGCCGGGACTCAAATGGCACTCCATGCCAAACGGAACAAGATAGAGGCACGGGACCGCCACCACCGTGATCAGCGCCCCCTAGGCCACAAACGGGCCGACTTTCAGCTCTCTGGGACGGGTAGAAATGGAAGTGCAGTACCGTAACTCGACGCACGGTGGCGCTAGAGACTCGAAAACGCTACAGGCGGATCGGGCGTCGCCCAATTAGTACATGTACCGAGTCCCAACCACCTAGCACCAAATGGTGCAAAGATATGACAGAAATAAAACACCAGGGGGCTCATTTCTGGGGGCTCAGATTCGTATAAACCTCCTGTACATACGTGAGCCCTGCCTATAATGTAATATAATATAATACTGGCTGTTTCAAATGCTCATATCACGGCCAAAATTGACCCGATTTGCACGGGGTAAAGTGCTACGTTCATAGCTCGAGCCGGGCTATCTGATACACCTCTCTGAAAACACCCTCATTTAAATACACGTTTCTTAAAGTGACACTAACTCCATTACACGCAAGAGACCACAGATGGATGCTCAACAACATGTATTGTGCCGAAACTCAACCGGCTCTCCATGCCAAACCGAACCAGATAGAGGCACGGGACCACCACCACCGTGATCAGCGCCCCCTAGACGACAAACGGGCCGACTCTAAGCTCTCTGGGCCGGGGAGAACCGCAAGTGCAGTACCGTAACTCGACGCACGGTGGCGCTAGAGAGCCGAGACCGCCTCCGGCGGATCGGCCGTCGCACAATTAGTACATGTTCCCAGCCACCTAGCAACAAAGGGTGCAAAGATATAACAGAAACAAAACACCAGGGGGCTCAACTCGGGGGGGCTCGTTTTCGTACTAACCTGCTGTACATACGTGAGCGAGCCGCCCTGCCTATAATGTAATATAATATAATACTGGCTGTTTCAAATGCTCATATCACGGCCAAAATTGACCCGATTTGCACGGGGTAAAGTGCTACGTTCATATCTCGAGCCGGGCTATCTGATACACCTCTCTGAAAACACCCTCATTTAAATACACGTTTCTTAAAGTGACACTAACTCCATTACACGCAAGGGACCCTAACACTAGAGAGAGAATCGGCCGTCGCACAATTATGTTACAAGTCCCAAACCTCTACCACAAAAGGGTGCAAAGATATAACAGAAATAAAACAGCAGGGGGGATAATGCATGACCTCTCAAACGAAAAGATTTATAGAGAACAATCAGAGAACTATAGAGATGGGTAACAGTTTTATTTGAAAATTAAAGTGACCAACATTTTTATCATCTTCAAAATAGCATCTTAAAAAGAAACAATGTAAACATTAAATAACTCTTACATAAAAAGTATAACAGAACTACAATAAATAACTTTTATAACAGAACTGCACAATAAAGAACTATATAACAAAGAACTCAACCACTGTGGAATGAGGGACAGGGATATTTTTTTTTTCTTTCCAGAGCAGCATTGATATGTTTGCTGTGCAGATGTTTATCACTAGCACAGCCTCTTCAGGCAGCCCAACCACTGTTAATATACGTCTCCTGCACATAGGGTGGCAGTGCTGTCATATTCAATGAAGAGTTCAACAGGTTTGATGGGATCAGGATTCACGTCTATGGAGAGATGGAGAGAGATGGAGAGAGATGGAGAGAGATGGAGAGAGATGGAGAGAGATGGAGAGAGATGGAGAGAGATGGAGAGGTTTAGATCACGATTGAAAATTGAACATAGCTATTTGGATTATAGAAAAGATGTCCAGAACACCCAAGTCAAAACAAGCCCCACCCACAAAATCCACTCTCAAGTCACAAAAATGGATAGGTACAGTGATAGCGGGGTTAGTAGCTACAGCATGGTAATTACAATCAATAAATTATTTAATAAACTATAATACTTAACACTTTCAATCAGTTAATAATTTATTCAACTTTTCTCACCCCAGGCAACTACTGTAATAATTTCCAGATCCGTGAGTCGGGTACCTTTGTCATCAAGCCATGAATTTGTTTTCAGACACTGTAGTATTATTATAATAAAATAACTAATACAGTTTAAACCTTGTAATGTTTTTTTTTTAGGACAGCGATGAGCTAAGTTCATCACTTGATGAAGTGCCACCACCACCACCACCACCACCTCCTTCTCCCCCTCCATCTCCTCCGCAAAATCCACCACCTCGCCCTCCACCTCCTTTTCTTGACGATGAAGATGTAATGTTGCACTTTGTAAAACAGACTGTGATTATATCTACTCACCTCAGTAATGTGGTGACAGTTATTGTATTAATATTTTGTGATGCGTTTCCTTTCCTTCAGTATTTTGCTGATGACGAAGAAGAGGATTAAATGTACTACAAGTTTTATTTTTTTCAGTTTCCATATTTTATTTTATTTGTTTTGTAAAGTATAAATAAATGGTACATTAAAATGTGCTGGCTGCTGCCTGACTGGTTATGTATATACCAAGCCATGTTTTATATATATATATATATATATATATATATATATATATATAGAGTATTATATCTCAGTCACCTGTTGTCCGGATGAACCCTCGATGCTACACCCCGTCCGGATCCAGCCCTTTCTGGCGTAGCCCTCATGGTGGACCTCTGCGAAAAAAGAAAAAAAAAACTAATTTGCGGTTATATGAAACACAATGTGGTTTGAAAGCATAAATTGCCAATATAAAAAACAACCGTCTTACAATAACTGTTGTCTTGATAGCAATATTATCATTTTATTACTATTATTAATCCCACACATAGTACTAAATGGCCTTCCAGACATCAACACTAAAACCTACCCATTGGCTGCCTCTTGCAACATGACGTGGAAAGGTATCTCTGACTTTTCCAGTAGAATTATCTTTGCCGGATGTCCCAGAGCAACTTTGAACTTTGTGCCATGAACCGGACACAGCGTAGGGACAATTTTCCAATACTGGCCTGCCTTTCTACAGCCAGATATTCTTTATCCAGGTCATAGGAGGTGGAGCATCATCACATCATCTTAGCTCATCCCTGTCCTGCAAAACATTACAAGCTGACAAATACATTAGTCATTTTATAATGATAATAGTCACACAGTCTGAAAACATGTGCACACTAACCCTACCCATATTGTGCATTCTAATTGGGGGTTTAGGCCTCGAATAAATAAATAAATGATAACAATCTAGTACATACCTGGAACCTTAACAGAAATATAACATCAACCCACAAAACTGTATTCAATTCAATTTATTAGAGGATGACCCCTTGAGATGGAACATCTCGTTTTCGAGGGGGTCCTCAAAATAACATCAAACAATTACACACTCAAACATACTAAAGTTCTTCGACACAATCAAACACCCCAACCAGTCCCCCCCCCCCTCTGTCCACAGCATATTCATATAAACAGTATAGAATAATATCAAATTATTACAGGAGATAAACATATTTGAGAAAACCCTATTTGATGAAGCCACCAAAACAAACAGATTTTTATATATATATATATCCTAAATATACATACATATACAAGAAAAAAAATAAAAAAACAAAAACACACAAAAATAATAATAAATAAATAATAATAATAATAATAATACAGGTCATGTACTAGGGAAACATTTACATTGATCACAGGATTGTAAATAAGTTAACAGGGATGACTTAAATTGCAGACTATAATTGCAATAACAAGATTCGACACATGAGGGCAGCAGGAACTAGAAACCTTGACCTATGACTGATTATTACAAATGCCTGCTATCAGTATATACTGTTTTTTTGTTTTGTTTTTGTTTTATCAATTACTAGATTGATAGCATGTTACAACGTTGTTGCTTGTGTGAGTCTGTTTTTTTGGTTGATGAGAAGCAATGCATTATGGGAAATTGAGTTGAGCTCATTATTGATGTCCTACACATACATTAAATTAATGAAGTATTATATTAACAAAAATGAATGATGAAAAAAATTATAATAATTAATAAATATATATATATATATATATATATATATATATATATATATATATATATATATATATATTATACCACAATAAGACGGGACAAATTATAAACTCCAAACATTTTTTGTTATGCACCCTAACCGTGTCCATCATAGATCACCACATTTCAAGTCACCAGGCAATTTAATTTAAAAATTTTGATATGTTTTATTACATCATATTTATACACATGGTGGCGCTTTATATTGATATGACGTGCATGGTTGGTTCGATTTGTATCATATTAGACCACCGTCTCAAAAAGTTTACAAACAGTTGTAAACCATACGATAAAATAAAAAAAGTGACAGACAATCCAAAATATGTTACTCCTCGGTAATGACCCTTAGGTGGTCAAGTAATTATAAAACGTAATTCTGTTTACATTGAATTCATTTATAAACACTAATTTACTATGTTTACATAAATGCATTAAAGTTTAACATTTAATTAATGAATAAAGTTAATGTTTTACATTATGATCCATTACATCTTAATAACGGGCCACCAGACGAGTGACGTCAGAGAGAGCATCATAATAGAAAATATGAATATAACTTAAATTTACACATTTATTTTACATTTGCACATAGAAAACTAACTGGGGCTGGGTTGGAGAATAAAACAAAACGTATATCAAATATACAGACCGACTAGCACGAGCTGTCCATGCACACTTACACGTTGTGTCGTCATCATCATCATCATCATCATCATCATCATCATCATCATAGGTGCGTGTCCAGGCATCTTCAAAGTTTCTGCGAGCCGGTGAGTTGTTTTATGTAACGTTTTGAAATGTAAACATGTAACTTTATATTAAATGGCAGTGTATAAAAGTATACCGAGGTATATTTTAGTGCATTATGATGATAGCGCTTTGGAATAATTAATTGTCACGTCATGACATCCGTTTTATCGATCGCTGTAAAGTCTGTTAAACACGTTATTTGTCATACTAAAACACATAATTGACACGTGCGATTCTCGGGTGATATTCGTTCCCGCGATCGGGTCATTTTGTCATCCATTAGACTGCAGAAATGTTTGAAGTGTTAATGGCCTGACTGTCCCATCGAACTATGACTTTCTTAGTTAGGGATTTATTCCAGTCAAAATCTATTACATTAAGAAGCATTGACTCGACAAGAAAAAAAAGTTATTGTCTTGCTTTGGGTGGAAGATAACTTTAAAAAGGAATCGAGTTTTGTCTTAAAATAAGCAAAATAACCTACCCAATGGGGTAAGATACCCCATTTGAATATTATACAAACGCACATATATATATATATATATATATATTTATTTATTTATATATAGATATAGATATATATCTATATAGATATATATAGATATAGATATAGATATAGATATATATCTATATATCTATATCTATATATCTATATATCTATATATCTATATATCTATATATATATATATATATATATATATATATATATATATATATATATATATATATATATATATCTATATCTATATCTATATCTATATCTATATCTATATCTATTTTCGAACCATGCGTTTCTTACTAAGTGATTTATTCCAATCCAAATTTCTTACATTAAGAAGCATTGACTCAACAAGAAAAAAAGTTATTGTCTTGCTTTGGGTGGAAGATAACTTTAAAAGGAATCGAGTTGTCTTAAAATAAGCAAAATAATCTGTGTTAAGATACCCCATTTGAATAACACACACACACACAGACACACACACACAGACACACACACACACAGACACACACACACAGACACAGACACACACACACAGACACACACACACAGACACACACACACAGACACACACACACAGACACACACACACAGACACACACACACAGACACACACACACACACAGACAGACACACACACATGTTTCAAAGTCAAAAGTTTTCAAAGTTTTTATTTATAATTTATTTATTTAATTTTTTAAAAAGTTTTGGCCGGAAACAAAACAAACCCCGTAACAAAAAACAATAAATAAAACGGCCGGCCATAAGAGCCCTTGTGAAATGTTTAATTAATTCTATTTCATCTGTCTAAACAGGACAACAGGATGGAGTACAACGATGAAGAACTGGATTTTATGTTCTGGGACACGTTCTATGGGGCTTGTACAGAAAACACGACCAACCTGGTAGAATCATTTTACTCCCACAACAATGCGGACGATTTTTTGCACGATGAAAGCGTGAGAGTGACAATTTTCCCGACTGCAATAAAACGTCACCAAGACATGCTATTTGAGCACGACATCGATGGGGTAGTGGTAGAACTCTCGAGGGTAAGCGCACTGAAAGCAAAATTTCATTATCTCGACCTACAACGGGTAACAGCAGAAAGGCTGAAACCGCACTGGCACAGCATTAAAAAGCATGTGACCTTGACCGATTACAGCGTTAATGGAATCAGGGCACTGAAGAGGACGTTCGGCCACGTACTAGCGTACGTCGACGGAGGCTACACTCTAAACATAAGCTGCGTGTCTGCGGACAAACTCAATCCGCACCGCGTCTTTTCAGCCGATGCATCAGCCAAAACCAACGCAGCCATGTCGATAAATTCAGTCGTCACCCTTTTCATTTCAAAGATACGTTCACTTAATGCGCTTGAGATGAGTAGGCCCAGCGTCATGAAGACGAATCTGCACAAACCTGCTCGAATGAACGTTTTGGAGGCCGACAGGGCTTTTCTGCTACAATTGCTAGACGAGGCCATAAAAGAGTCCAACCGAGACGCCACGCAAAAACTGATGGTATTTCTGGCGCAGTTTGGCCAGAAGAGCAGAGGCGAGCTCGACCTGTCGTCGATCGTCGATCTCGGCGGCGTGTCGAGCGTGTCGGTGCACGGTGCCACCACGATCTCTCCGAGGGACCACAGGACGTCAATTATGTGGTCGAGGGCGGGCATACACCAGGTGGTTGGGCACAGGGGGAACATGTACACCTGTTACGGTGTGGCAGAGGCCGCGAATTTTCAATCTAACCTGGACCATAACCTCATGACGGTAGAGGAGCCATTGATGGACATTTTCAGAGGCGTTGCGCCGTTCACCTGCGTGCAATTCGTCCAGCTGTACGCGACGGTGCCGCACATCCATGGCCCTGCAGACAGACACCCCGTGAGCAGGGTGATAACCACATGCGGCCTTCACAACAGGCTCCACGCCACGCGTCTGCTAGGCAACGCGGAAAACTACGTCGGAAAGTTTGAAGACCTATCGAACAAGACGAAATGCAGGGTCGTGTGTAGAGCAGAGGCCGTCTATCTTTTCGAACCCCCTGTGCCAACCGCCTTGAATCCCGGCGACCTGTACTCGCAAGCGGGCCTTAACAAGCTTCTGACTGAGCTCCCGATGGTGGTTCCCTTCAAGGCCAACGTCAACGGCCTCGGGCTGATGCATGTCATTCGGCCCGTGACAGAATTCCTGTGCTTGATTCTTCAAAAGCTCCTGAGGGACGCGAGAGGCCGGGGCGGGTACAGAAACAGCTGGACTGCCTTCCAGCTGGAACTGGCTCTGGAAGAGCTATTCTACGGCAAGCCACTGTCCCCGCGCTCCAAGCAATATTCTGTCAGCCTCGGCACCAACACCACGGACCCAAAAAGTCTGTCAAAGGCCAGAGGCTTCTTGGGGCTCGCACCCGTCGGAAGCGCTAGCGTGGGCGAATCGCCACCACCGGTCGACATGTGGATAGGCGACGCCGCTCAGAGAACGCGGGTGGAGAGGACATTCACCTTTTCGGAGAGTCTAGACGCAGAACCTCCGGTCATCGGGGACGCGCTTGTGATGTTACTTTTGTGTGACCTCCACGAAAGGAACGAGGGGATAGACAGAGAGGCGCTCAAGGGCACGGCCATCCCCCACCCTCTTGGCAAACTGGCTGGCGCGCGTTCAATCGAGGAGTTTGCCCTCGAACTCTCTGTAAGAAAGGCATTTGGATACCCGCGCACATTCGGCCGAGCGCTAGAACTGGTGAGGGACAGGCAAAAAGACCCGGTCAGGTGCCTAATGATGGGTCTGGCACCCTTCCGACTGTTCCCCGCCCTAACCTTTTGGGACGATGCCAGAAACCCCAAGGTGAAGTGGGACAAACTCAGCTACATACAGCTTTGCCGGCGCTCGGAAGAACCCGACGCCGCGGCGGAGGCGGCTTCCTTGTTCGGGGACGTGGCCGCCTGCATTCAGAGGAGGGGCCTGTGCTATTCGAGGAACCTCGACAGGTACAGGGAAAACGGTGCGCCTTGGATGACCGAGACAATCAGGCGGTTACCCAAAAAGATAAACAGGCAGCAAAGGCTCAACCTGTTGACGTTCGCGTCGTGTGTAGCGATGATCATGAACGGGGACTACATCTCGTTCGGCGCGTTAGAGGCCTTGATGCGTGACCTTTCCATGACGCAGCAGGAACTTCAGAAGGCCAGAGTCCTGTCCCAACTAATACTCCTCCAAAGCCCCAGGGTGCACAGGCTCAGCGACGACATACCCTTCAAGGTAGCGACCCTGGTACGCCCTCCCAAGTTCGGGCAAGTTACAACTCCCCAACCACCCCCACGGACTCCATCACCTGTTCTGACGGACCATGAGGAAGAGGAAGAGGAAGCACAGCTGGTCGAGAGGGCACCGACCATGACGCTTCCGGCCAACCAGAATCAAAGGTGGAGTCCGGGAGAGCTGGCGCTTCTGCATGAGCACCCTGGCAAGAGCCATGCAGAGGCCTACAGGTTTTATGTGCTGAGGTGCGTTGAGGAGGGGATTCCGGCGAGGACGCTAAAGGCATTCAGGTCAAAGAGACAGAGATCCACCTAGGTGAGTGTACCGCACGCACGCACCTGTTTACGCAAGTACGACCCATGACTAATTCCCACCTTTTTTTCCCCCCCTCTCCAGACCCAGCACCGTCGGTGGAAGGACGACTTCAACCGATCGTCACCTGGCCCGAAGAACCCCCTGGACGCCACGATCGTAATTCACCGCACCAGCCGTCATCTTGCATTTAGTGCACGCTCACATGCCCGACAGATCCTACTCCAAGGTCCACCATGCAACCATAGCAAAAAACAAAAACTAACCCCAACCAACCCCGGCCGGCCGACCCACCCACCCAACCAACAAAATCCCACCCACCCATCCGCCCGCACCTCTTTTCGATTCAACAATAAAACTTCACGGTATGTCCCTGATCACTACTCATACGTCCAGCATCATAATGCACAACCAGAACATTAAAATCACACTTTACAGCAACGACTGCACCACGCCTGTAAACCCCCCCACAGCGAAAAAACACACACACACAGACACACAGACACACACACACACACACACACACACACACACACACACACACACACACACACACACACACACACACACACACACACACACACACAGTTAGAACAAAAGTTCATATTCAGACATGATCCCCAAAGCACCATTTGTATTACGCCAAATGACAAAATAAACACCCCCACCTGTTGACAACCAGCGCAGACGGTTCTTGCGAGTTTTATGTCACACTTTTGTTCGTTTCTTGTTATAAAGAAGAAAATGTTCAGGTTCACCCATTTTAACTTTTTTTTATGATTGCTCTATTGTTTGATGAGTGGATGTCACCCTCATTTGTTTGTAACTTTGTAATACAAATGTAAAAAAAAAAAAAAATATATATATATATATATATATATATATATATTTTTTTTTTTACATTTGTATTACATTGTATATTTAAATTTTTGTATATTACATTTTTGAAAAAACCAAGCACAAATTACTGTTAACAAGTGTGTGTGGGTGTGTGTGTGTGTTTTAATGTTCGTGGATATTCTCTGCCTGTTCTGACATACTTTGTCTTATCTGTAAATTTATATCGTGTAGCTAATTATATAATAAATTGTACGCACTTGATTTGAAAGTTGTGTCTGTCGTTTCACTTGAAAACATCTGGTAGAAAAAAAAAAGCATTAAATACTCGCCTGTATTCAAATGAAAATCGCAAGCACGCGCGTGCACACACACAGAGAAATAGGGTGTCAAAATTGTACCTTTAGGGGTACAACAACTTGTCGCTGGGGCAGTACCCTTAAAAGGACATATTTGTACCCGTTTTACTCCTAAAAGGTGCATATTAGTACCTTAGAGTACAAATACGCACCTTAAGGTCCTAATATGAACCTTTTTGTGGTAAAAAAGGTACAAACGTGTCCTTTTAAGGGTACTGCCCCGGCGACAAGCTGTTGTACCCCTAAAGGTACAATTTTGACACCCTATTTCTCTGTGTGCACAGTCTTATTTCTTTTCTTTTGTGTGTCTGCAAATTGTGTCGTCGGCAATAGTTGATCAGACTTGCGCCCATTTACGCTTACAAATGTTTCCTTTGTGAATTTGCATGTCTAACGTTACACAATACAGTCATCCATTAGTACAGATCACTGTTGGTTTACAGATTAGACGTGTAGTAACATTAGCCACTGCATGATCTGATGCATCAAGTTGATTTGATAATGCAATGCTCTAGGAGACTTGTTTTGCGTGATTTACAAGGACACAAATTTGTATAGTGCCTGATGGAAATTGCACCGGTGTTACAACATCGAGGTGGTTTTACAAGCAATTTTTTTTAAATTAATTTATGTTGTAAAAGATGATTGATTAGTTATTTATTTTGGTGCAAGTATAACAAGAAAGTTTTCAAAGAAACCCCTTCCTCTCACCCTTCCCCCAAGGTGTTCTCTGTGCCACAGGAGTTGGTTGGGGTGTGTGTGTGTGTGTGTGTGTGTGTGTGTGTGTGTGTCTCTTTACAGTGAGTGTGACCAAAGCTGATTGGCTGTGCCTCTTTGACAACAGCACAGGTCAGCCATCCCCCACATTGATTCAAGCACCTTGATTTAGAGCTGCCTCATCACACAGGTTGAATTAAGTTCTTAAATCCAGACAGATTGTTTAAGAAAACTTGGAGAATTTGTACAATGGCTGAAGAAGCAGTGAAAAGGTAATGCTGTGTTTTTGTTTCTCAACTTGATTTGCTTGTTAAACAGTTTAAACTGGGTTAGGGTTTAAATGCACTGCAAAAAAAAATGATTTCCTTGCTTGCCATCTCGTTTCAAGTATCCAAATATCTAAAAGCTCAGACAAAATCAACATGTACATTGACAGTGAAGTGTAATAAAAGCATGAAAAAAGTAAAAACACACACACACACAAAAAAACCCATCTTGTTTGCATTGGAAATCATTCATTAAATGTGTGGGCTTTTTTGGGTTTTTTTTTTTTTTGTGGGTGTGTGTTTTGAGTCTTAAAAGACTGTGCGTGCCTTTAAAATGACCACGGTGCATTTTGAAGACCATTTTTTTTTTCTCCAGGCACTCACAGGGTAAATGCTAATAGGGCACGCCTAACCCGTGCTGTTCATTCATTTTTCTAAATTTGTCAATTCATCGTTTTATTTGTTTATCTTACTTTTTTTGACTCATTTCTTATAATCATTGTTGAAACCATTACTCTCACTCATGTTATGCCCCCCCCTCCTCTTGTAGAAGACCCGATCGCCGCATAATCCACTGCCTGCTTTGTAAAAAGCCTCAAGATAAAATATCGGTCCACCTGGCTAGACATTGTCTAAAGAGCAGCACCCCAGAACAGATTGAGGTGGAGGTTCACAAGGCAAAAGAGTCCAGCAAAGAGTGGGTGTTGAAAAGTCGGATGTGGGACTACAACTGCATCCGTGCCCTCCTGCCAGATCAACGTTCTCAACGGAACCTGACTCAGGAGCTACTTAAACGTGGCTTCTTTGTTTCAAACCTGCCCAAGCAGTCCGTTGCAGACCTGGCTGGTTTGGACGAGGATGCCGATGATCCTGATTCAGAGTAAGTTCTTTGCTCCTACCGTGCATCGCGGTGAAATTAAAATAAACCACAAGACGACAACAACAAAAAAATGAAGCCCTTTCCATTGACCAATCAAATAACCACTTATAGTTAGTCATCGACTGATTATCAATATCCTACACACGTATGGTTACAGTACATTTTACAGTTTAACAGTACACGTTTTGAAAATGACTCGCAATTTACGCAACAGGACGCGTGATACGTGGAGGTTAATGATTTGAACAATCTGTGTACATAGTCAGTTTTTTGTTGTTGTTTTTTTTTTGTGGTTTTGTTCATTTGGTTGTTCTTTTCACATTTCATCAATGTCACGATACTGCGGTACGTGCGCCTCGCCCCGCGCAAGATGGTGACCTGTCTTGTTGCTTACGTTTAATCCGAAACAGACCGTCCGCCGATGACCCTCCCAGCATCGAAGACTGCCAGCAGGTGCTGAGAGTTCCAAGGCCAGACTTTTTGAAGCTGAAAAGCGACCTGGAGACGGACGCCGAGCTCTCTCAAATCAATAAGACCAATTATCGGTATTGGTGCGAGGCGCTCCTGGTCTTCCGTCACATGCAGTGCCCAGGGCACGTGGAAGCCTTTACGGTAAGTCGGCCTGTGCTTTGGGGTTGTGCAGTGCCGCTTTGCACGGTGTGTGCATTGCTACTTAACTCTGTGTCAATGTTGTCCAGGACTCGGAGTGGCTGGACAGGATACCTCACGCCGGCAGGGTCGTCGTTGGCGTGAATAAAAACAGAAGCAGCCACATCCAGATAGCACTGACACAAGAGGACGAGGCAGTAAGTTTTACCATGGTGGCGCGCAAACACACAGAAGTTCTCTCACCACCCACGCAATAATGTCAATAGCAATGAAAGTAATGAACAGTAATAACAATAACAACAATACCTCTTTGGTCCATTTTTTTGTCATAGTTTATGGAGCTGTACTTCTCAAAGGTCAGGCCTGGGCACATCCGTCCGGGAAAAAGCAGAGCCCATTTTTTCATCTCATCTTCTGGTGACAGAGTGCAAAGTGTGTCAAGAGACATGGCCCGATTCCTTGAAACGTACGTACCTAAACACCACACATTACAGTTATTTGCGGTCAAAACGCAACGAGAGACTCATGTTACACTTTTTTTTCTCTCTCCACTCTTTACCTCCTGCAGGTACCAACTGTCGCATCGCACAAGCAGAGATGTGCGGAGGGCAGTTAGCAGGGCGGCCAATCAGAAACTGACGGCACCCCAACACGAGGCCGTGAAGCGATACATGAACCCTGTCGTGGTGCGGCCACAAGACGTGGTGGAGGCGGCTATGCTGTTGGAGTCCTTGACCAGGTATGTCTGTTCATCTGAAGAAGAAAAAGAAAAAAAGAAAAAAAGAAGAAAGAAAGAAAGAAAGAAAGAAAGAAAGAAAGAAAGAAAGAAAGAAAGAAAGAAAGAAAGAAAGAAAGAAAGAAAGAAAGAAAGAAAGAAAGAAAGAAAGAAAGAAAGAAAGAAAGAAAGAAAGAAAGAAAGAAAGAAAGAAAGAAAGAAAGAAAGAAAGAAAGAAAGAAAGAAAGAAAGAAAGAAAGAAAGAAAGAAAGAAAGAAAGAAAGAAAGAAAGAAAGAAAGAAAGAAAGAAAGAAAGAAAGAAAGAAAGAAAGAAAGAAAGAAAGAAAGAAAGAAAGAAAGAAAGAAAGAAAGAAAGAAAGAAAGAAAGAAAGAAAGAAAGAAAGAAAGAAAGAAAGAAAGAAAGAAAGAAAGAAAGAAAGAAAGAAAGAAAGAAAGAAAGAAAGAAAGAAAGAAAGAAAGAAAGAAAGAAAGAAAGAAAGAAGAACAAACAAACAAACAAACAAACAAACAAACAAACAAACAAACAAACAAACAAACAAACAAACAGTTTGTACATCGGATTAGCGAGTTCTTAGCTCATATGTATATGTTTTTTATTTTTTTTGGCCATTCTAAAAACTTTGAATTCCCTCCTAACCCTTAAACAGCCCTTCCCTGGAAGATGACACTACCCTGATGGACACCCCCGGAACCAGCGGGGTTGCCATCGCTAACAAGACATTCAGCGAGTTTGTCAAGATGTTCCCGGTCCTGCTGGACGGCCCGCCGCCGACCAAGAAAAAACGCATCGACTCGGGGTATCCACGAGACCGCGTCTTTTATGACAAATGGCATGCTGCCCAGTATAACATCAGAACCCAATATCTGCTCTGTGAGTCTCCAAATAACTCAGTGCGGCATTGACTACATTTATTGCATTCACCAAGTGACTAAAGTAATTTAATTATGTCTTTTAGCGCACTTCACCATGAGAAGACCCTCTGCTGAAAAGATCAGAAGGATGATCGCCCAGGAGGGCTGGGAGGTTAACGTACCCGACGTGGAAGAGGTGGTGGAAGCTTGGAGACCAGCTCCCAGGCTCGTCATGGAGTCAGACCCCATTTTGATGCGTTGTGTGTCTGACCAGTCCTGGACCGGCCTGGCCACCAAGGACTTTGGCCCGCATCAAGGTCTAGGTGAGGGCGCCTTTCATTTGACTTGCAAGGACTGAAAGAAGAAGAAGGAAAAAAAAAAAAAAAAAAAGGGGGCACTTTGGCAGCCGTTAACCCCGACTCGAGGCAAAAGGAATACGGCTACCAATTTTCCGCCTAAAATTCTGGCTTTTTTTTAAATTATTATTATTATAAAAAGCAATCTAAAAATTTATCTCTACATTAATTCAGAGTGTAATGTTCTCTTTGTTATAGGAGTGGTTGCAACACGGCCATTTGCAAAAGGGGACATTGTCTGTGACTATCACGGCAAAATAATTACAGCTGCAGAAGGAAGGGACATGATGGAGGACCTACATGGCGAGCCTGGCTACTTGTTCTTCTTCAAAGATGGGAAGAGGGAAATGTGTGTGGACGCTCAGACCTTCCCCTGCGAGTGTCACCCGACGGCAGACACGGTGGGCAGAAGAATTAACCATTCTTCCAAGAATGCCAACCTCAAGCCCTTTCACTGCCACTTAAGCTTTGACGGACTTGAAAAGGAGGTCATTTTGTTCAGGGCGCTGAAAGACATCGGGGTGGGCACGGAGGTTAAATTTGACTATGGGGTAAGGAGGAAGTCTTTCCTCGGAGAAGGTCTAGATCTGACCTGGCTGGATGACTAGGCTGGGTTAAACGGTAATTTGTGTGGCTGACCCAGACCTAAGTTTTCGAGGTAACTCACAAGATGAGAATGTTTGCCCTAAAGCCACGTGATTGCTGGTTTTAGATTCCTCTTTTATTTATTTTTTCCTATCGTGGAGCACCAACAGACCTTTTTGTTTTTTTTCTCCCCCCTTCAACTTGAAATGCGCCAGGTAGTGATACAAAACATGTTACGTTAATATTATTAGTCAATTAACTGCGTTTGTTTCAATGTGCATATGATATGACAATATCTCTTTATCTTCAACAGAGAGAGAGAGAAGTACTGCTGCCCATGAGACAGAGAGCATTGACACATAAATGGTCAAGGTGTGTATCGATTGAACTATTTATCTTTCAAACTCGTTTCGTTGTTTATGCTTACACTCTCTTTCTCTCTCACAGTTGGTTCCGGAGAGCGCATTTCTCCATGGAAGGGGGTTGTCTTGTTCTCTGGTTTGTTTGTTTGTTTGTTTGTTTAATTAATTAATTTATTTATTTTAACTCGTTTTTTTCCTCATCCCCTTGTATTTCTGAAAATATTAAAAGTTTTTTAAAAGTACCAGCCCTTTTCGTTCCTGTGACTACAGTGGCTGTGTTTGGCTATGCAGACACGTGTTGCACATGTTGCTTGAGCAGTCCCAGGACAGCTCCTAGGTACTGACAGTTCCATTATGGGGTGAAGAGGTGCAGTGACTTAAAATTAACACAGGGTGGTGCCAGTGATCCCCGCACAAAAAAAGCCTGAAACACACATAAGAATCCATGCATGACCATCCTCAATTGTTGAAACAAGTTTATATATATATATATATATATACAACATTTATATTATATTATTATATTATATTATATTAATTATATTATATATGAAATCAACCATTGAAACCACGTGTGGTTGCCTCACCCACTGTATTGTGCCGGAACTCCATGTAAAACGGAACGAGATAGAGACTCCAGACCGCCTCCGGGGCGCAACAGACACTCCAGAGTGATTTCCCGGTGACGGCTAACCCACCCAAACTCATGTCATCATCCATGGCATACAGGTGGACCTGTCAATTGTTCAAAAAGGGATGATTTTTTTTTTTCCTTTCTTAAAAATATTCCTTTTCAGTCATGTATTTACTTTAATGATTCATTACACTCTTCAAAAACACTTCAATTATTCAGATCACATGAAGAAAAAACACGCTCACCTGCATGTGATGAATTGATTGATTACACTTCAACTGTAAAAAAGAAAAAAAGAAAAAAATTATATATATATATATATATATATATATATATATATATATATATATATAATTAACAACAAGAAATAGTACACAAATAACTTTATACAAAACCAAACAACAAATTATCACTAACAACAACCTGTATACAGGAGAACACTTTTTTTTTTGATTGATTGATTAATTGTTTGAGAGAGATATAGATATATTCAATAATTATCTATACATTATTCTGCTTATATTGTGTTGGAAAACATCAACTTGTGTTTTTTGTAACGATTAGTCCCACTGGAGGCAATTGTTTTGAACCCATGTGCAGTTTATTCCAAAATAAAAAGTCCAAAACATAAAACAGACTTGGCAAAACAATAAACTAAACTTGACTAAATTAAACATGACTTGATAACAGACTTAACAACAGAGACTCACCAACAACGGGTTACAAATTCATTCAATAACAGACTAAGACACATGGCAAACACCAGGATCTACATATACTAATACTAATGACAAGACAAGGGACACCTGTAAACAACGATTAAACAATTAACCAATGACATGACACAAGAACATGAGAGGGCCTGGAAATCACAAGACCAACACACCATGTGACAGTTTGTTTGTTTTTTGACCCTTGTATTTATAAAAATATAAAACATTTTGTAAAATTACCCACACTTTGCATTTGAATTATATAATATATATAAATATAATAATATATAATCAATTATATATATATATATATATATATATATATATATATATATATATATATATATATATATATATAATTTTTTCTCTTTGTTTCTTCTTTTTATTCTTCACGTCATCTATGTACAGGACTGCACTGACCCAAATAATAAACCTAACTAAATTTTGTACTCTAATTGGGGGTTTAGGCCTAAATAAATAAATAAATAAATACATAAATACATAAATACATAAATACATAAATACATAAATACATAAATACATAAATACATAAATACATAAATACATACATAAATAAATAAATAAATAAATAAATAAATAAATAAATAAATAAATAAATAAATAAATAAATAAATAAATAAATAAATAAATAAATACATAAAATAAATACATAAAATAAATACATAAAATAAATACATAAATAAATTAAATTGCGGGGAGAAACGCAAGTGCAGTACCGTAACGACGGAGGCGCTAGAGAGCCGAAACCGCCTCCGGCGGATCGGGCGTCGCACAATTAGTACATGTTCCAAGTCCCAAACACCTAGCAACAAAGGGTGCAAAGATATAACAGAAATAAAACACCAGGGGGCTCAATCTGGGGGCTCATTTTCGTATGAAACTCCTGTACCTAACCCTAACCTTAACCTAACCTTGACCGAAACCTAAACCTAACCTTAACCTAAACCTAAACCTAAACCTAACCTTAACCTAAACCTAAACCTAAACCTAACCCTAACCTTAACCTTAACCTTAACCTAACCTTAACCCAACCCTAACCCTAACCCTAACCTTGACCTTGACCTAAACCTAACCTTAACCTAAACCTAACCTTAACCTTAACCTTAACCTAAACCTAACGTTAACCTTAACCTTAACCTTACCTTAACCCAACCCTAACCCTAACCCTAACCTAACCCTAACCTTAACCTAACCCTAAACCTAACCTTAACCTAAACACAACACCACCTTCCCTAAACCTACCCGTCCCTAACCCTACCTAACACAACCCTACTGAATGTAAACCCGCCTTCAAATAACCCCCACCTTACACCTAAAACCTACCCGCTACCTAAAACCTACCCGCTACAAACCCAGGAGCTACAACCTGGTTGATTTTAAAACAGCCCTCCCAAATCCAACACATCTCTTTTTACACCCCAAAAACACCCTAATATGCATGCATATATGTATATATGTCAAATCAACCACTGGGTCCACGTGTGGTTCCCTCACCCCCTGTATTGTGCCGGGACTCAAATGGCACTCCATGCCAAACGGAACCAGATAGAGGCACGGGACCGCCACCACCGTGATCAGCGCCCCCCCCTAGGCCACAAACGGGCCGACTTTCAGCTCTCTGGGACGGGTAGAAATGGAAGTGCAGTACCGTGACTCCACGCACGGTGGCGCTAGAGACTCGAAGACGCTACAGACGGATCGGGCGTCGCCCAATTAGTACATGTACCGAGTCCCAACCACCTAGCTCCAAATGGTGCAAAGATATAACAGAAATAAAACAGCAGGGGGCTCATTTCTGGGGGCTCAGATTCGTATAAACCTCCTGTACCTAACCCTAACCCACACGCCCACCAACCCTACCCGTGACAGCCCTCCCAGATCCAACACATCTCTTTTTACACCCCAAAAACACCCTAATATGCATGCATATATGTATATATGTCAAATCAACCACTGGGTCCACGTGTGGTTCCCTCACCCCCTGTATTGTGCCGGGACTCAAATGGCACTCCATGCCAAACGGAACCAGATAGAGGCACGGGACCGCCACCACCGTGATCAGCGCCCCCTAGGCCACAAACGGGCCGACTTTCAGCTCTCTGGGACGGGTAGAAATGGAAGTGCAGTACCGTAACTCGACGCACGGTGGCGCTAGAGACTCGAAAACGCTACAGGCGGATCGGGCGTCGCCCAATTAGTACATGTACCGAGTCCCAACCACCTAGCTCCAAATGGTGCAAAGATATGACAGAAATAAAACACCAGGGGGCTCATTTCTGGGGGCTCAGATTCGTATCAAACCCCTGTACATACGTGAGCCCTGCCTATAATGTAATATAATATAATACTGGCTGTTTCAAATGCTCATATCACGGCCAAAATTGACCCGATTTGCACGGGGTAAAGTGCTACGTTCATAGCTCGAGCCGGGCTATCTGATACACCTCTCTGAAAACACCCTCATTTAAATACACGTTTCTTAAAGTGACACTAACTCCATTACACGCAAGAGACCACAGATGGATGCTCAACAACATGTATTGTGCCGAAACTCAACCGGCTCTCCATGCCAAACCGAACCAGATAGAGGCACGGGACCACCACCACCGTGATCAGCGCCCCCTAGACGACAAACGGGCCGACTCTAAGCTCTCTGGGCCGGGGAGAACCGCAAGTGCAGTACCGTAACTCGACGCACGGTGGCGCTAGAGAGCCGAGACCGCCTCCGGCGGATCGGCCGTCGCACAATTAGTACATGTTCCCAGCCACCTAGCAACAAAGGGTGCAAAGATATAACAGAAACAAAACACCAGGGGGCTCAACTCGGGGGGGCTCGTTTTCGTACTAACCTGCTGTACCTAACCCTAACCCTAACCTAACCCTAACCTTAACCTTAACCTAACCCTAAACCTAACCTTAACCTAACCACAACCCCACCTTCCCTAAACCTACCCGTCCCTAACCCTACCTAACACAACCCTACTGAATGTAAACCCGCCTTCAAATAACCCCCACCTTACACCTAAAACCTACCCGCTACAAACCCAGGAGCTACAACCTGGTTGATTTTAAAACAGCCCTCCCAAATCCAACACATCTCTTTTTACACCCCAAAAACACCCTAATATGCATGCATATATGTATATATGTCAAATCAACCACTGGGTCCACGTGTGGTTCCCTCACCCCCTGTATTGTGCCGGGACTCAAATGGCACTCCATGCCAAACGGAACCAGATAGAGGCACGGGACCGCCACCACCGTGATCAGCGCCCCCCCCTAGGCCACAAACGGGCCGACTTTCAGCTCTCTGGGACGGGTAGAAATGGAAGTGCAGTACCGTGACTCCACGCACGGTGGCGCTAGAGACTCGAAGACGCTACAGACGGATCGGGCGTCGCCCAATTAGTACATGTACCGAGTCCCAACCACCTAGCTCCAAATGGTGCAAAGATATAACAGAAATAAAACACCAGGGGGCTCATTTCTGGGGGCTCAGATTCGTATAAACCTCCTGTACCTAACCCTAACCCACACGCCCACCAACCCTACCCGTGACAGCCCTCCCAGATCCAACACATCTCTTTTTACACCCCAAAAACACCCTAATATGCATGCATATATGTATATATGTCAAATCAACCACTGGGTCCACGTGTGGTTCCCTCACCCCCTGTATTGTGCCGGGACTCAAATGGCACTCCATGCCAAACGGAACAAGATAGAGGCACGGGACCGCCACCACCGTGATCAGCGCCCCCTAGGCCACAAACGGGCCGACTTTCAGCTCTCTGGGACGGGTAGAAATGGAAGTGCAGTACCGTAACTCGACGCACGGTGGCGCTAGAGACTCGAAAACGCTACAGGCGGATCGGGCGTCGCCCAATTAGTACATGTACCGAGTCCCAACCACCTAGCACCAAATGGTGCAAAGATATGACAGAAATAAAACACCAGGGGGCTCATTTCTGGGGGCTCAGATTCGTATAAACCTCCTGTACATACGTGAGCCCTGCCTATAATGTAATATAATATAATACTGGCTGTTTCAAATGCTCATATCACGGCCAAAATTGACCCGATTTGCACGGGGTAAAGTGCTACGTTCATAGCTCGAGCCGGGCTATCTGATACACCTCTCTGAAAACACCCTCATTTAAATACACGTTTCTTAAAGTGACACTAACTCCATTACACGCAAGAGACCACAGATGGATGCTCAACAACATGTATTGTGCCGAAACTCAACCGGCTCTCCATGCCAAACCGAACCAGATAGAGGCACGGGACCACCACCACCGTGATCAGCGCCCCCTAGACGACAAACGGGCCGACTCTAAGCTCTCTGGGCCGGGGAGAACCGCAAGTGCAGTACCGTAACTCGACGCACGGTGGCGCTAGAGAGCCGAGACCGCCTCCGGCGGATCGGCCGTCGCACAATTAGTACATGTTCCCAGCCACCTAGCAACAAAGGGTGCAAAGATATAACAGAAACAAAACACCAGGGGGCTCAACTCGGGGGGGCTCGTTTTCGTACTAACCTGCTGTACATACGTGAGCGAGCCGCCCTGCCTATAATGTAATATAATATAATACTGGCTGTTTCAAATGCTCATATCACGGCCAAAATTGACCCGATTTGCACGGGGTAAAGTGCTACGTTCATATCTCGAGCCGGGCTATCTGATACACCTCTCTGAAAACACCCTCATTTAAATACACGTTTCTTAAAGTGACACTAACTCCATTACACGCAAGGGACCCTAACACTAGAGAGAGAATCGGCCGTCGCACAATTATGTTACAAGTCCCAAACCTCTACCACAAAAGGGTGCAAAGATATAACAGAAATAAAACAGCAGGGGGGATAATGCATGACCTCTCAAACGAAAAGATTTATAGAGAACAATCAGAGAACTATAGAGATGGGTAACAGTTTTATTTGAAAATTAAAGTGACCAACATTTTTATCATCTTCAAAATAGCATCTTAAAAAGAAACAATGTAAACATTAAATAACTCTTACATAAAAAGTATAACAGAACTACAATAAATAACTTTTATAACAGAACTGCACAATAAAGAACTATATAACAAAGAACTCAACCACTGTGGAATGAGGGACAGGGATATTTTTTTTTTCTTTCCAGAGCAGCATTGATATGTTTGCTGTGCAGATGTTTATCACTAGCACAGCCTCTTCAGGCAGCCCAACCACTGTTAATATACGTCTCCTGCACATAGGGTGGCAGTGCTGTCATATTCAATGAAGAGTTCAACAGGTTTGATGGGATCAGGATTCACGTCTATGGAGAGATGGAGAGAGATGGAGAGAGATGGAGAGAGATGGAGAGAGATGGAGAGAGATGGAGAGAGATGGAGAGAGATGGAGAGAGATGGAGAGAGATGGAGAGAGATGGAGAGAGATGGAGAGAGATGGAGAGAGATGGAGAGGTTTAGATCACGATTGAAAATTGAACATAGCTATTTGGATTATAGAAAAGATGTCCAGAACACCCAAGTCAAAACAAGCCCCACCCACAAAATCCACTCTCAAGTCACAAAAATGGATAGGTACAGTGATAGCGGGGTTAGTAGCTACAGCATGGTAATTACAATCAATAAATTATTTAATAAACTATAATACTTAACACTTTCAATCAGTTAATAATTTATTCAACTTTTCTCACCCCAGGCAACTACTGTAATAATTTCCAGATCCGTGAGTCGGGTACCTTTGTCATCAAGCCATGAATTTGTTTTCAGACACTGTAGTATTATTATAATAAAATAACTAATACAGTTTAAACCTTGTAATGTTTTTTTTTTAGGACAGCGATGAGCTAAGTTCATCACTTGATGAAGTGCCACCACCACCACCACCACCACCTCCTTCTCCCCCTCCATCTCCTCCGCAAAATCCACCACCTCGCCCTCCACCTCCTTTTCTTGACGATGAAGATGTAATGTTGCACTTTGTAAAACAGACTGTGATTATATCTACTCACCTCAGTAATGTGGTGACAGTTATTGTATTAATATTTTGTGATGCGTTTCCTTTCCTTCAGTATTTTGCTGATGACGAAGAAGAGGATTAAATGTACTACAAGTTTTATTTTTTTCAGTTTCCATATTTTATTTTATTTGTTTTGTAAAGTATAAATAAATGGTACATTAAAATGTGCTGGCTGCTGCCTGACTGGTTATGTATATACCAAGCCATGTTTATATATATATATATATATATATATATATATATATATATATATAGAGTATTATATCTCAGTCACCTGTTGTCCGGATGAACCCTCGATGCTACACCCCGTCCGGATCCAGCCCTTTCTGGCGTAGCCCTCATGGTGGACCTCTGCGAAAAAAGAAAAAAAAAACTAATTTGCGGTTATATGAAACACAATGTGGTTTGAAAGCATAAATTGCCAATATAAAAAACAACCGTCTTACAATAACTGTTGTCTTGATAGCAATATTATCATTTTATTACTATTATTAATCCCACACATAGTACTAAATGGCCTTCCAGACATCAACACTAAAACCTACCCATTGGCTGCCTCTTGCAACATGACGTGGAAAGGTATCTCTGACTTTTCCAGTAGAATTATCTTTGCCGGATGTCCCAGAGCAACTTTGAACTTTGTGCCATGAACCGGACACAGCGTAGGGACAATTTTCCAATACTGGCCTGCCTTTCTACAGCCAGATATTCTTTATCCAGGTCATAGGAGGTGGAGCATCATCACATCATCTTAGCTCATCCCTGTCCTGCAAAACATTACAAGCTGACAAATACATTAGTCATTTTATAATGATAATAGTCACACAGTCTGAAAACATGTGCACACTAACCCTACCCATATTGTGCATTCTAATTGGGGGTTTAGGCCTCGAATAAATAAATAAATGATAACAATCTAGTACATACCTGGAACCTTAACAGAAATATAACATCAACCCACAAAACTGTATTCAATTCAATTTATTAGAGGATGACCCCTTGAGATGGAACATCTCGTTTTCGAGGGGGTCCTCAAAATAACATCAAACAATTACACACTCAAACATACTAAAGTTCTTCGACACAATCAAACACCCCAACCAGTCCCCCCCCCCCTCTGTCCACAGCATATTCATATAAACAGTATAGAATAATATCAAATTATTACAGGAGATAAACATATTTGAGAAAACCCTATTTGATGAAGCCACCAAAACAAACAGATTTTTATATATATATATATCCTAAATATACATACATATACAAGAAAAAAAATAAAAAAACAAAAACACACAAAAATAATAATAAATAAATAATAATAATAATAATAATACAGGTCATGTACTAGGGAAACATTTACATTGATCACAGGATTGTAAATAAGTTAACAGGGATGACTT
>NC_137101.1:65821732-65859232 GCF_949357685.1 Gobio gobio | reverse complement strand
TAGAATCATTTTACTCCCACAACAATGCGGACGATTTTTTGCACGATGAAAGCGTGAGAGTGACAATTTTCCCGACTGCAATAAAACGTCACCAAGACATGCTATTTGAGCACGACATCGATGGGGTAGTGGTAGAACTCTCGAGGGTAAGCGCACTGAAAGCAAAATTTCATTATCTCGACCTACAACGGGTAACAGCAGAAAGGCTGAAACCGCACTGGCACAGCATTAAAAAGCATGTGACCTTGACCGATTACAGCGTTAATGGAATCAGGGCACTGAAGAGGACGTTCGGCCACGTACTAGCGTACGTCGACGGAGGCTACACTCTAAACATAAGCTGCGTGTCTGCGGACAAACTCAATCCGCACCGCGTCTTTTCAGCCGATGCATCAGCCAAAACCAACGCAGCCATGTCGATAAATTCAGTCGTCACCCTTTTCATTTCAAAGATACGTTCACTTAATGCGCTTGAGATGAGTAGGCCCAGCGTCATGAAGACGAATCTGCACAAACCTGCTCGAATGAACGTTTTGGAGGCCGACAGGGCTTTTCTGCTACAATTGCTAGACGAGGCCATAAAAGAGTCCAACCGAGACGCCACGCAAAAACTGATGGTATTTCTGGCGCAGTTTGGCCAGAAGAGCAGAGGCGAGCTCGACCTGTCGTCGATCGTCGATCTCGGCGGCGTGTCGAGCGTGTCGGTGCACGGTGCCACCACGATCTCTCCGAGGGACCACAGGACGTCAATTATGTGGTCGAGGGCGGGCATACACCAGGTGGTTGGGCACAGGGGGAACATGTACACCTGTTACGGTGTGGCAGAGGCCGCGAATTTTCAATCTAACCTGGACCATAACCTCATGACGGTAGAGGAGCCATTGATGGACATTTTCAGAGGCGTTGCGCCGTTCACCTGCGTGCAATTCGTCCAGCTGTACGCGACGGTGCCGCACATCCATGGCCCTGCAGACAGACACCCCGTGAGCAGGGTGATAACCACATGCGGCCTTCACAACAGGCTCCACGCCACGCGTCTGCTAGGCAACGCGGAAAACTACGTCGGAAAGTTTGAAGACCTATCGAACAAGACGAAATGCAGGGTCGTGTGTAGAGCAGAGGCCGTCTATCTTTTCGAACCCCCTGTGCCAACCGCCTTGAATCCCGGCGACCTGTACTCGCAAGCGGGCCTTAACAAGCTTCTGACTGAGCTCCCGATGGTGGTTCCCTTCAAGGCCAACGTCAACGGCCTCGGGCTGATGCATGTCATTCGGCCCGTGACAGAATTCCTGTGCTTGATTCTTCAAAAGCTCCTGAGGGACGCGAGAGGCCGGGGCGGGTACAGAAACAGCTGGACTGCCTTCCAGCTGGAACTGGCTCTGGAAGAGCTATTCTACGGCAAGCCACTGTCCCCGCGCTCCAAGCAATATTCTGTCAGCCTCGGCACCAACACCACGGACCCAAAAAGTCTGTCAAAGGCCAGAGGCTTCTTGGGGCTCGCACCCGTCGGAAGCGCTAGCGTGGGCGAATCGCCACCACCGGTCGACATGTGGATAGGCGACGCCGCTCAGAGAACGCGGGTGGAGAGGACATTCACCTTTTCGGAGAGTCTAGACGCAGAACCTCCGGTCATCGGGGACGCGCTTGTGATGTTACTTTTGTGTGACCTCCACGAAAGGAACGAGGGGATAGACAGAGAGGCGCTCAAGGGCACGGCCATCCCCCACCCTCTTGGCAAACTGGCTGGCGCGCGTTCAATCGAGGAGTTTGCCCTCGAACTCTCTGTAAGAAAGGCATTTGGATACCCGCGCACATTCGGCCGAGCGCTAGAACTGGTGAGGGACAGGCAAAAAGACCCGGTCAGGTGCCTAATGATGGGTCTGGCACCCTTCCGACTGTTCCCCGCCCTAACCTTTTGGGACGATGCCAGAAACCCCAAGGTGAAGTGGGACAAACTCAGCTACATACAGCTTTGCCGGCGCTCGGAAGAACCCGACGCCGCGGCGGAGGCGGCTTCCTTGTTCGGGGACGTGGCCGCCTGCATTCAGAGGAGGGGCCTGTGCTATTCGAGGAACCTCGACAGGTACAGGGAAAACGGTGCGCCTTGGATGACCGAGACAATCAGGCGGTTACCCAAAAAGATAAACAGGCAGCAAAGGCTCAACCTGTTGACGTTCGCGTCGTGTGTAGCGATGATCATGAACGGGGACTACATCTCGTTCGGCGCGTTAGAGGCCTTGATGCGTGACCTTTCCATGACGCAGCAGGAACTTCAGAAGGCCAGAGTCCTGTCCCAACTAATACTCCTCCAAAGCCCCAGGGTGCACAGGCTCAGCGACGACATACCCTTCAAGGTAGCGACCCTGGTACGCCCTCCCAAGTTCGGGCAAGTTACAACTCCCCAACCACCCCCACGGACTCCATCACCTGTTCTGACGGACCATGAGGAAGAGGAAGAGGAAGCACAGCTGGTCGAGAGGGCACCGACCATGACGCTTCCGGCCAACCAGAATCAAAGGTGGAGTCCGGGAGAGCTGGCGCTTCTGCATGAGCACCCTGGCAAGAGCCATGCAGAGGCCTACAGGTTTTATGTGCTGAGGTGCGTTGAGGAGGGGATTCCGGCGAGGACGCTAAAGGCATTCAGGTCAAAGAGACAGAGATCCACCTAGGTGAGTGTACCGCACGCACGCACCTGTTTACGCAAGTACGACCCATGACTAATTCCCACCTTTTTTTCCCCCCCTCTCCAGACCCAGCACCGTCGGTGGAAGGACGACTTCAACCGATCGTCACCTGGCCCGAAGAACCCCCTGGACGCCACGATCGTAATTCACCGCACCAGCCGTCATCTTGCATTTAGTGCACGCTCACATGCCCGACAGATCCTACTCCAAGGTCCACCATGCAACCATAGCAAAAAACAAAAACTAACCCCAACCAACCCCGGCCGGCCGACCCACCCACCCAACCAACAAAATCCCACCCACCCATCCGCCCGCACCTCTTTTCGATTCAACAATAAAACTTCACGGTATGTCCCTGATCACTACTCATACGTCCAGCATCATAATGCACAACCAGAACATTAAAATCACACTTTACAGCAACGACTGCACCACGCCTGTAAACCCCCCCACAGCGAAAAAACACACACACACAGACACACACAGACACACACACACACACACACACACACACACACACACACACACACACACACACACACACACACACACACACACACACACACACACACACACACACACACACACACACACACACACACACACACACACACACACACACACACACACACACACACACACACACACACACACACACACACACACACACACACACACACACACACACACACACACACACACACACACACACACACACACACACACACACACACACACACACACACACACACACACACACACACACACACACACACACACACACACACACACACACACACACACACACACACACACACACACACACACACACACACACAGTTAGAACAAAAGTTCATATTCAGACATGATCCCCAAAGCACCATTTGTATTACGCCAAATGACAAAATAAACACCCCCACCTGTTGACAACCAGCGCAGACGGTTCTTGCGAGTTTTATGTCACACTTTTGTTCGTTTCTTGTTATAAAGAAGAAAATGTTCAGGTTCACCCATTTTAACTTTTTTTTATGATTGCTCTATTGTTTGATGAGTGGATGTCACCCTCATTTGTTTGTAACTTTGTAATACAAATGTAAAAAAAAAAAAATATATATATATATATATATATATATATATATATTTTTTTTTTACATTTGTATTACATTGTATATTTAAATTTTTGTATATTACATTTTTGAAAAAACCAAGCACAAATTACTGTTAACAAGTGTGTGTGGGTGTGTGTGTGTGTTTTAATGTTCGTGGATATTCTCTGCCTGTTCTGACATACTTTGTCTTATCTGTAAATTTATATCGTGTAGCTAATTATATAATAAATTGTACGCACTTGATTTGAAAGTTGTGTCTGTCGTTTCACTTGAAAACATCTGGTAGAAAAAAAAAAGCATTAAATACTCGCCTGTATTCAAATGAAAATCGCAAGCACGCGCGTGCACACACACAGAGAAATAGGGTGTCAAAATTGTACCTTTAGGGGTACAACAACTTGTCGCTGGGGCAGTACCCTTAAAAGGACATATTTGTACCCGTTTTACTCCTAAAAGGTGCATATTAGTACCTTAGAGTACAAATACGCACCTTAAGGTCCTAATATGAACCTTTTTGTGGTAAAAAAGGTACAAACGTGTCCTTTTAAGGGTACTGCCCCGGCGACAAGCTGTTGTACCCCTAAAGGTACAATTTTGACACCCTATTTCTCTGTGTGCACAGTCTTATTTCTTTTCTTTTGTGTGTCTGCAAATTGTGTCGTCGGCAATAGTTGATCAGACTTGCGCCCATTTACGCTTACAAATGTTTCCTTTGTGAATTTGCATGTCTAACGTTACACAATACAGTCATCCATTAGTACAGATCACTGTTGGTTTACAGATTAGACGTGTAGTAACATTAGCCACTGCATGATCTGATGCATCAAGTTGATTTGATAATGCAATGCTCTAGGAGACTTGTTTTGCGTGATTTACAAGGACACAAATTTGTATAGTGCCTGATGGAAATTGCACCGGTGTTACAACATCGAGGTGGTTTTACAAGCAATTTTTTTTAAATTAATTTATGTTGTAAAAGATGATTGATTAGTTATTTATTTTGGTGCAAGTATAACAAGAAAGTTTTCAAAGAAACCCCTTCCTCTCACCCTTCCCCCAAGGTGTTCTCTGTGCCACAGGAGTTGGTTGGGGTGTGTGTGTGTGTGTGTGTGTGTGTGTGTGTGTCTCTTTACAGTGAGTGTGACCAAAGCTGATTGGCTGTGCCTCTTTGACAACAGCACAGGTCAGCCATCCCCCACATTGATTCAAGCACCTTGATTTAGAGCTGCCTCATCACACAGGTTGAATTAAGTTCTTAAATCCAGACAGATTGTTTAAGAAAACTTGGAGAATTTGTACAATGGCTGAAGAAGCAGTGAAAAGGTAATGCTGTGTTTTTGTTTCTCAACTTGATTTGCTTGTTAAACAGTTTAAACTGGGTTAGGGTTTAAATGCACTGCAAAAAAAAATGATTTCCTTGCTTGCCATCTCGTTTCAAGTATCCAAATATCTAAAAGCTCAGACAAAATCAACATGTACATTGACAGTGAAGTGTAATAAAAGCATGAAAAAAGTAAAAACACACACACACACAAAAAAACCCATCTTGTTTGCATTGGAAATCATTCATTAAATGTGTGGGCTTTTTTGGGTTTTTTTTTTTTTTGTGGGTGTGTGTTTTGAGTCTTAAAAGACTGTGCGTGCCTTTAAAATGACCACGGTGCATTTTGAAGACCATTTTTTTTTTCTCCAGGCACTCACAGGGTAAATGCTAATAGGGCACGCCTAACCCGTGCTGTTCATTCATTTTTCTAAATTTGTCAATTCATCGTTTTATTTGTTTATCTTACTTTTTTTGACTCATTTCTTATAATCATTGTTGAAACCATTACTCTCACTCATGTTATGCCCCCCCCTCCTCTTGTAGAAGACCCGATCGCCGCATAATCCACTGCCTGCTTTGTAAAAAGCCTCAAGATAAAATATCGGTCCACCTGGCTAGACATTGTCTAAAGAGCAGCACCCCAGAACAGATTGAGGTGGAGGTTCACAAGGCAAAAGAGTCCAGCAAAGAGTGGGTGTTGAAAAGTCGGATGTGGGACTACAACTGCATCCGTGCCCTCCTGCCAGATCAACGTTCTCAACGGAACCTGACTCAGGAGCTACTTAAACGTGGCTTCTTTGTTTCAAACCTGCCCAAGCAGTCCGTTGCAGACCTGGCTGGTTTGGACGAGGATGCCGATGATCCTGATTCAGAGTAAGTTCTTTGCTCCTACCGTGCATCGCGGTGAAATTAAAATAAACCACAAGACGACAACAACAAAAAAATGAAGCCCTTTCCATTGACCAATCAAATAACCACTTATAGTTAGTCATCGACTGATTATCAATATCCTACACACGTATGGTTACAGTACATTTTACAGTTTAACAGTACACGTTTTGAAAATGACTCGCAATTTACCGTGGAGGTTAATGATTTGAACAATCTGTGTACATAGTCAGTTTTTTGTTGTTGTTTTTTTTTTGTGGTTTTGTTCATTTGGTTGTTCTTTTCACATTTCATCAATGTCACGATACTGCGGTACGTGCGCCTCGCCCCGCGCAAGATGGTGACCTGTCTTGTTGCTTACGTTTAATCCGAAACAGACCGTCCGCCGATGACCCTCCCAGCATCGAAGACTGCCAGCAGGTGCTGAGAGTTCCAAGGCCAGACTTTTTGAAGCTGAAAAGCGACCTGGAGACGGACGCCGAGCTCTCTCAAATCAATAAGACCAATTATCGGTATTGGTGCGAGGCGCTCCTGGTCTTCCGTCACATGCAGTGCCCAGGGCACGTGGAAGCCTTTACGGTAAGTCGGCCTGTGCTTTGGGGTTGTGCAGTGCCGCTTTGCACGGTGTGTGCATTGCTACTTAACTCTGTGTCAATGTTGTCCAGGACTCGGAGTGGCTGGACAGGATACCTCACGCCGGCAGGGTCGTCGTTGGCGTGAATAAAAACAGAAGCAGCCACATCCAGATAGCACTGACACAAGAGGACGAGGCAGTAAGTTTTACCATGGTGGCGCGCAAACACACAGAAGTTCTCTCACCACCCACGCAATAATGTCAATAGCAATGAAAGTAATGAACAGTAATAACAATAACAACAATACCTCTTTGGTCCATTTTTTTGTCATAGTTTATGGAGCTGTACTTCTCAAAGGTCAGGCCTGGGCACATCCGTCCGGGAAAAAGCAGAGCCCATTTTTTCATCTCATCTTCTGGTGACAGAGTGCAAAGTGTGTCAAGAGACATGGCCCGATTCCTTGAAACGTACGTACCTAAACACCACACATTACAGTTATTTGCGGTCAAAACGCAACGAGAGACTCATGTTACACTTTTTTTTCTCTCTCCACTCTTTACCTCCTGCAGGTACCAACTGTCGCATCGCACAAGCAGAGATGTGCGGAGGGCAGTTAGCAGGGCGGCCAATCAGAAACTGACGGCACCCCAACACGAGGCCGTGAAGCGATACATGAACCCTGTCGTGGTGCGGCCACAAGACGTGGTGGAGGCGGCTATGCTGTTGGAGTCCTTGACCAGGTATGTCTGTTCATCTGAAGAAGAAAAAGAAAAAAAGAAAGAAAGAAAGAAAGAAAGAAAGAAAGAAAGAAAGAAAGAAAGAAAGAAAGAAAGAAAGAAAGAAAGAAAGAAAGAAAGAAAGAAAGAAAGAAACAAACAAACAAACAAACAAACAAACAAACAAACAAACAAACAAACAGTTTGTACATCGGATTAGCGAGTTCTTAGCTCATATGTATATGTTTTTTATTTTTTTTGGCCATTCTAAAAACTTTGAATTCCCTCCTAACCCTTAAACAGCCCTTCCCTGGAAGATGACACTACCCTGATGGACACCCCCGGAACCAGCGGGGTTGCCATCGCTAACAAGACATTCAGCGAGTTTGTCAAGATGTTCCCGGTCCTGCTGGACGGCCCGCCGCCGACCAAGAAAAAACGCATCGACTCGGGGTATCCACGAGACCGCGTCTTTTATGACAAATGGCGTGCTGCCCAGTATAACATCAGAACCCAATATCTGCTCTGTGAGTCTCCAAATAACTCAGTGCGGCATTGACTACATTTATTGCATTCACCAAGTGACTAAAGTAATTTAATTATGTCTTTTAGCGCACTTCACCATGAGAAGACCCTCTGCTGAAAAGATCAGAAGGATGATCGCCCAGGAGGGCTGGGAGGTTAACGTACCCGACGTGGAAGAGGTGGTGGAAGCTTGGAGACCAGCTCCCAGGCTCGTCATGGAGTCAGACCCCATTTTGATGCGTTGTGTGTCTGACCAGTCCTGGACCGGCCTGGCCACCAAGGACTTTGGCCCGCATCAAGGTCTAGGTGAGGGCGCCTTTCATTTGACTTGCAAGGACTGAAAGAAGAAGAAGGAAAAAAAAAAAAAAAAAAAGGGGGCACTTTGGCAGCCGTTAACCCCGACTCGAGGCAAAAGGAATACGGCTACCAATTTTCCGCCTAAAATTCTGGCTTTTTTTTAAATTATTATTATTATAAAAAGCAATCTAAAAATTTATCTCTACATTAATTCAGAGTGTAATGTTCTCTTTGTTATAGGAGTGGTTGCAACACGGCCATTTGCAAAAGGGGACATTGTCTGTGACTATCACGGCAAAATAATTACAGCTGCAGAAGGAAGGGACATGATGGAGGACCTACATGGCGAGCCTGGCTACTTGTTCTTCTTCAAAGATGGGAAGAGGGAAATGTGTGTGGACGCTCAGACCTTCCCCTGCGAGTGTCACCCGACGGCAGACACGGTGGGCAGAAGAATTAACCATTCTTCCAAGAATGCCAACCTCAAGCCCTTTCACTGCCACTTAAGCTTTGACGGACTTGAAAAGGAGGTCATTTTGTTCAGGGCGCTGAAAGACATCGGGGTGGGCACGGAGGTTAAATTTGACTATGGGGTAAGGAGGAAGTCTTTCCTCGGAGAAGGTCTAGATCTGACCTGGCTGGATGACTAGGCTGGGTTAAACGGTAATTTGTGTGGCTGACCCAGACCTAAGTTTTCGAGGTAACTCACAAGATGAGAATGTTTGCCCTAAAGCCACGTGATTGCTGGTTTTAGATTCCTCTTTTATTTATTTTTTCCTATCGTGGAGCACCAACAGACCTTTTTGTTTTTTTTCTCCCCCCTTCAACTTGAAATGCGCCAGGTAGTGATACAAAACATGTTACGTTAATATTATTAGTCAATTAACTGCGTTTGTTTCAATGTGCATATGATATGACAATATCTCTTTATCTTCAACAGAGAGAGAGAGAAGTACTGCTGCCCATGAGACAGAGAGCATTGACACATAAATGGTCAAGGTGTGTATCGATTGAACTATTTATCTTTCAAACTCGTTTCGTTGTTTATGCTTACACTCTCTTTCTCTCTCACAGTTGGTTCCGGAGAGCGCATTTCTCCATGGAAGGGGGTTGTCTTGTTCTCTGGTTTGTTTGTTTGTTTGTTTGTTTAATTAATTAATTTATTTATTTTAACTCGTTTTTTTCCTCATCCCCTTGTATTTCTGAAAATATTAAAAGTTTTTTAAAAGTACCAGCCCTTTTCGTTCCTGTGACTACAGTGGCTGTGTTTGGCTATGCAGACACGTGTTGCACATGTTGCTTGAGCAGTCCCAGGACAGCTCCTAGGTACTGACAGTTCCATTATGGGGTGAAGAGGTGCAGTGACTTAAAATTAACACAGGGTGGTGCCAGTGATCCCCGCACAAAAAAAGCCTGAAACACACATAAGAATCCATGCATGACCATCCTCAATTGTTGAAACAAGTTTATATATATATATATATATATACAACATTTATATTATATTATTATATTATATTATATTAATTATATTATATATGAAATCAACCATTGAAACCACGTGTGGTTGCCTCACCCACTGTATTGTGCCGGAACTCCATGTAAAACGGAACGAGATAGAGACTCCAGACCGCCTCCGGGGCGCAACAGACACTCCAGAGTGATTTCCCGGTGACGGCTAACCCACCCAAACTCATGTCATCATCCATGGCATACAGGTGGACCTGTCAATTGTTCAAAAAGGGATGATTTTTTTTTTTCCTTTCTTAAAAATATTCCTTTTCAGTCATGTATTTACTTTAATGATTCATTACACTCTTCAAAAACACTTCAATTATTCAGATCACATGAAGAAAAAACACGCTCACCTGCATGTGATGAATTGATTGATTACACTTCAACTGTAAAAAAGAAAAAAAGAAAAAAATTATATATATATATATATATATATATATATATATATATATATATAATTAACAACAAGAAATAGTACACAAATAACTTTATACAAAACCAAACAACAAATTATCACTAACAACAACCTGTATACAGGAGAACACTTTTTTTTTTGATTGATTGATTAATTGTTTGAGAGAGATATAGATATATTCAATAATTATCTATACATTATTCTGCTTATATTGTGTTGGAAAACATCAACTTGTGTTTTTTGTAACGATTAGTCCCACTGGAGGCAATTGTTTTGAACCCATGTGCAGTTTATTCCAAAATAAAAAGTCCAAAACATAAAACAGACTTGGCAAAACAATAAACTAAACTTGACTAAATTAAACATGACTTGATAACAGACTTAACAACAGAGACTCACCAACAACGGGTTACAAATTCATTCAATAACAGACTAAGACACATGGCAAACACCAGGATCTACATATACTAATACTAATGACAAGACAAGGGACACCTGTAAACAACGATTAAACAATTAACCAATGACATGACACAAGAACATGAGAGGGCCTGGAAATCACAAGACCAACACACCATGTGACAGTTTGTTTGTTTTTTGACCCTTGTATTTATAAAAATATAAAACATTTTGTAAAATTACCCACACTTTGCATTTGAATTATATAATATATATAAATATAATATATAATCAATTATATATATATATATATATATATATATATATATATATATATATATTTATAATTTTTTCTCTTTGTTTCTTCTTTTTATTCTTCACGTCATCTATGTACAGGACTGCACTGACCCAAATAATAAACCTAACTAAATTTTGTACTCTAATTGGGGGTTTAGGCCTAAATAAATAAATAAATAAATAAATAAATAAATAAATACATAAATACATAAATACATAAATACATAAATACATAAATACATACATAAATAAATAAATAAATAAATAAATAAATAAATAAATAAATAAATAAATAAATAAATACATAAAATAAATACATAAAATAAATACATAAAATAAATACATAAATAAATTAAATTGCGGGGAGAAACGCAAGTGCAGTACCGTAACGACGGAGGCGCTAGAGAGCCGAAACCGCCTCCGGCGGATCGGGCGTCGCACAATTAGTACATGTTCCAAGTCCCAAACACCTAGCAACAAAGGGTGCAAAGATATAACAGAAATAAAACACCAGGGGGCTCAATCTGGGGGCTCATTTTCGTATGAAACTCCTGTACCTAACCCTAACCTTAACCTAACCTTGACCGAAACCTAAACCTAACCTTAACCTAAACCTAAACCTAAACCTAACCTTAACCTAAACCTAAACCTAAACCTAACCCTAACCTTAACCTTAACCTTAACCTAACCTTAACCCAACCCTAACCCTAACCCTAACCTTGACCTTGACCTAAACCTAACCTTAACCTAAACCTAAACCTAACCTTAACCTTAACCTTAACCTAAACCTAACGTTAACCTTAACCTTAACCTTACCTTAACCCAACCCTAACCCTAACCCTAACCTAACCCTAACCTTAACCTAACCCTAAACCTAACCTTAACCTAAACACAACACCACCTTCCCTAAACCTACCCGTCCCTAACCCTACCTAACACAACCCTACTGAATGTAAACCCGCCTTCAAATAACCCCCACCTTACACCTAAAACCTACCCGCTACCTAAAACCTACCCGCTACAAACCCAGGAGCTACAACCTGGTTGATTTTAAAACAGCCCTCCCAAATCCAACACATCTCTTTTTACACCCCAAAAACACCCTAATATGCATGCATATATGTATATATGTCAAATCAACCACTGGGTCCACGTGTGGTTCCCTCACCCCCTGTATTGTGCCGGGACTCAAATGGCACTCCATGCCAAACGGAACCAGATAGAGGCACGGGACCGCCACCACCGTGATCAGCGCCCCCCCCTAGGCCACAAACGGGCCGACTTTCAGCTCTCTGGGACGGGTAGAAATGGAAGTGCAGTACCGTGACTCCACGCACGGTGGCGCTAGAGACTCGAAGACGCTACAGACGGATCGGGCGTCGCCCAATTAGTACATGTACCGAGTCCCAACCACCTAGCTCCAAATGGTGCAAAGATATAACAGAAATAAAACACCAGGGGGCTCATTTCTGGGGGCTCAGATTCGTATAAACCTCCTGTACCTAACCCTAACCCACACGCCCACCAACCCTACCCGTGACAGCCCTCCCAGATCCAACACATCTCTTTTTACACCCCAAAAACACCCTAATATGCATGCATATATGTATATATGTCAAATCAACCACTGGGTCCACGTGTGGTTCCCTCACCCCCTGTATTGTGCCGGGACTCAAATGGCACTCCATGCCAAACGGAACCAGATAGAGGCACGGGACCGCCACCACCGTGATCAGCGCCCCCTAGGCCACAAACGGGCCGACTTTCAGCTCTCTGGGACGGGTAGAAATGGAAGTGCAGTACCGTAACTCGACGCACGGTGGCGCTAGAGACTCGAAAACGCTACAGGCGGATCGGGCGTCGCCCAATTAGTACATGTACCGAGTCCCAACCACCTAGCACCAAATGGTGCAAAGATATGACAGAAATAAAACACCAGGGGGCTCATTTCTGGGGGCTCAGATTCGTATAAACCTCCTGTACATACGTGAGCCCTGCCTATAATGTAATATAATATAATACTGGCTGTTTCAAATGCTCATATCACGGCCAAAATTGACCCGATTTGCACGGGGTAAAGTGCTACGTTCATAGCTCGAGCCGGGCTATCTGATACACCTCTCTGAAAACACCCTCATTTAAATACACGTTTCTTAAAGTGACACTAACTCCATTACACGCAAGAGACCACAGATGGATGCTCAACAACATGTATTGTGCCGAAACTCAACCGGCTCTCCATGCCAAACCGAACCAGATAGAGGCACGGGACCACCACCACCGTGATCAGCGCCCCCTAGACGACAAACGGGCCGACTCTAAGCTCTCTGGGCCGGGGAGAACCGCAAGTGCAGTACCGTAACTCGACGCACGGTGGCGCTAGAGAGCCGAGACCGCCTCCGGCGGATCGGCCGTCGCACAATTAGTACATGTTCCCAGCCACCTAGCAACAAAGGGTGCAAAGATATAACAGAAACAAAACACCAGGGGGCTCAACTCGGGGGGGCTCGTTTTCGTACTAACCTGCTGTACATACGTGAGCGAGCCGCCCTGCCTATAATGTAATATAATATAATACTGGCTGTTTCAAATGCTCATATCACGGCCAAAATTGACCCGATTTGCACGGGGTAAAGTGCTACGTTCATATCTCGAGCCGGGCTATCTGATACACCTCTCTGAAAACACCCTCATTTAAATACACGTTTCTTAAAGTGACACTAACTCCATTACACGCAAGGGACCCTAACACTAGAGAGAGAATCGGCCGTCGCACAATTATGTTACAAGTCCCAAACCTCTACCACAAAAGGGTGCAAAGATATAACAGAAATAAAACAGCAGGGGGGATAATGCATGACCTCTCAAACGAAAAGATTTATAGAGAACAATCAGAGAACTATAGAGATGGGTAACAGTTTTATTTGAAAATTAAAGTGACCAACATTTTTATCATCTTCAAAATAGCATCTTAAAAAGAAACAATGTAAACATTAAATAACTCTTACATAAAAAGTATAACAGAACTACAATAAATAACTTTTATAACAGAACTGCACAATAAAGAACTATATAACAAAGAACTCAACCACTGTGGAATGAGGGACAGAGCAGCATTTTCTTTCCAGAGCAGCATTGATATGTTTGCTGTGCAGATGTTTATCACTAGCACAGCCTCTTCAGGCAGCCCAACCACTGTTAATATACGTCTCCTGCACATAGGGTGGCAGTGCTGTCATATTCAATGAAGAGTTCAACAGGTTTGATGGGATCAGGATTCACGTCTATGGAGAGATGGAGAGAGATGGAGAGAGATGGAGAGAGATGGAGAGAGATGGAGAGAGATGGAGAGAGATGGAGAGAGATGGAGAGAGATGGAGAGAGATGGAGAGGTTTAGATCACGATTGAAAATTGAACATAGCTATTTGGATTATAGAAAAGATGTCCAGAACACCCAAGTCAAAACAAGCCCCACCCACAAAATCCACTCTCAAGTCACAAAAATGGATAGGTACAGTGATAGCGGGGTTAGTAGCTACAGCATGGTAATTACAATCAATAAATTATTTAATAAACTATAATACTTAACACTTTCAATCAGTTAATAATTTATTCAACTTTTCTCACCCCAGGCAACTACTGTAATAATTTCCAGATCCGTGAGTCGGGTACCTTTGTCATCAAGCCATGAATTTGTTTTCAGACACTGTAGTATTATTATAATAAAATAACTAATACAGTTTAAACCTTGTAATGTTTTTTTTTTAGGACAGCGATGAGCTAAGTTCATCACTTGATGAAGTGCCACCACCACCACCACCACCACCTCCTTCTCCCCCTCCATCTCCTCCGCAAAATCCACCACCTCGCCCTCCACCTCCTTTTCTTGACGATGAAGATGTAATGTTGCACTTTGTAAAACAGACTGTGATTATATCTACTCACCTCAGTAATGTGGTGACAGTTATTGTATTAATATTTTGTGATGCGTTTCCTTTCCTTCAGTATTTTGCTGATGACGAAGAAGAGGATTAAATGTACTACAAGTTTTATTTTTTTCAGTTTCCATATTTTATTTTATTTGTTTTGTAAAGTATAAATAAATGGTACATTAAAATGTGCTGGCTGCTGCCTGACTGGTTATGTATATACCAAGCCATGTTTTATATATATATATATATATATATATATATATATATATATATATAGAGTATTATATCTCAGTCACCTGTTGTCCGGATGAACCCTCGATGCTACACCCCGTCCGGATCCAGCCCTTTCTGGCGTAGCCCTCATGGTGGACCTCTGCGAAAAAAGAAAAAAAAAACTAATTTGCGGTTATATGAAACACAATGTGGTTTGAAAGCATAAATTGCCAATATAAAAAACAACCGTCTTACAATAACTGTTGTCTTGATAGCAATATTATCATTTTATTACTATTATTAATCCCACACATAGTACTAAATGGCCTTCCAGACATCAACACTAAAACCTACCCATTGGCTGCCTCTTGCAACATGACGTGGAAAGGTATCTCTGACTTTTCCAGTAGAATTATCTTTGCCGGATGTCCCAGAGCAACTTTGAACTTTGTGCCATGAACCGGACACAGCGTAGGGACAATTTTCCAATACTGGCCTGCCTTTCTACAGCCAGATATTCTTTATCCAGGTCATAGGAGGTGGAGCATCATCACATCATCTTAGCTCATCCCTGTCCTGCAAAACATTACAAGCTGACAAATACATTAGTCATTTTATAATGATAATAGTCACACAGTCTGAAAACATGTGCACACTAACCCTACCCATATTGTGCATTCTAATTGGGGGTTTAGGCCTCGAATAAATAAATAAATGATAACAATCTAGTACATACCTGGAACCTTAACAGAAATATAACATCAACCCACAAAACTGTATTCAATTCAATTTATTAGAGGATGACCCCTTGAGATGGAACATCTCGTTTTCGAGGGGGTCCTCAAAATAACATCAAACAATTACACACTCAAACATACTAAAGTTCTTCGACACAATCAAACACCCCAACCAGTCCCCCCCCCCCTCTGTCCACAGCATATTCATATAAACAGTATAGAATAATATCAAATTATTACAGGAGATAAACATATTTGAGAAAACCCTATTTGATGAAGCCACCAAAACAAACAGATTTTTATATATATATATATCCTAAATATACATACATATACAAGAAAAAAAATAAAAAAACAAAAACACACAAAAATAATAATAAATAAATAATAATAATAATAATAATACAGGTCATGTACTAGGGAAACATTTACATTGATCACAGGATTGTAAATAAGTTAACAGGGATGACTTAAATTGCAGACTATAATTGCAATAACAAGATTCGACACATGAGGGCAGCAGGAACTAGAAACCTTGACCTATGACTGATTATTACAAATGCCTGCTATCAGTATATACTGTTTTTTTGTTTTGTTTTTGTTTTATCAATTACTAGATTGATAGCATGTTACAACGTTGTTGCTTGTGTGAGTCTGTTTTTTTGGTTGATGAGAAGCAATGCATTATGGGAAATTGAGTTGAGCTCATTATTGATGTCCTACACATACATTAAATTAATGAAGTATTATATTAACAAAAATGAATGATGAAAAAAATTATAATAATTAATAAATATATATATATATATATATATATATATATATATATATATATATATATATATATATATATATATATATATATATATATATATATATATATATATATATATATATATATATATATATATATATATATATATATATATATATATATATATATATATATATATATATATATATATATATATATATATATATATATATATATATATATATATATATATATATATATATATTATACCACAATAAGACGGGACAAATTATAAACTCCAAACATTTTTTGTTATGCACCCTAACCGTGTCCATCATAGATCACCACATTTCAAGTCACCAGGCAATTTAATTTAAAAATTTTGATATGTTTTATTACATCATATTTATACACATGGTGGCGCTTTATATTGATATGACGTGCATGGTTGGTTCGATTTGTATCATATTAGACCACCGTCTCAAAAAGTTTACAAACAGTTGTAAACCATACGATAAAATAAAAAAAGTGACAGACAATCCAAAATATGTTACTCCTCGGTAATGACCCTTAGGTGGTCAAGTAATTATAAAACGTAATTCTGTTTACATTGAATTCATTTATAAACACTAATTTACTATGTTTACATAAATGCATTAAAGTTTAACATTTAATTAATGAATAAAGTTAATGTTTTACATTATGATCCATTACATCTTAATAACGGGCCACCAGACGAGTGACGTCAGAGAGAGCATCATAATAGAAAATATGAATATAACTTAAATTTACACATTTATTTTACATTTGCACATAGAAAACTAACTGGGGCTGGGTTGGAGAATAAAACAAAACGTATATCAAATATACAGACCGACTAGCACGAGCTGTCCATGCACACTTACACGTTGTGTCGTCATCATCATCATCATCATCATCATCATCATCATAGGTGCGTGTCCAGGCATCTTCAAAGTTTCTGCGAGCCGGTGAGTTGTTTTATGTAACGTTTTGAAATGTAAACATGTAACTTTATATTAAATGGCAGTGTATAAAAGTATACCGAGGTATATTTTAGTGCATTATGATGATAGCGCTTTGGAATAATTAATTGTCACGTCATGACATCCGTTTTATCGATCGCTGTAAAGTCTGTTAAACACGTTATTTGTCATACTAAAACACATAATTGACACGTGCGATTCTCGGGTGATATTCGTTCCCGCGATCGGGTCATTTTGTCATCCATTAGACTGCAGAAATGTTTGAAGTGTTAATGGCCTGACTGTCCCATCGAACTATGACTTTCTTAGTTAGGGATTTATTCCAGTCAAAATCTATTACATTAAGAAGCATTGACTCGACAAGAAAAAAAAGTTATTGTCTTGCTTTGGGTGGAAGATAACTTTAAAAAGGAATCGAGTTTTGTCTTAAAATAAGCAAAATAACCTACCCAATGGGGTAAGATACCCCATTTGAATATTATACAAACGCACATATATATATATATATATATATATATTTATTTATTTATATATAGATATAGATATATATCTATATAGATATATATAGATATAGATATAGATATAGATATAGATATATATCTATATATCTATATCTATATATCTATATATCTATATATCTATATATCTATATATATATATATATATATATATATATATATATATATATATATATATATATATATCTATATCTATATCTATATCTATATCTATATCTATTTTCGAACCATGCGTTTCTTACTAAGTGATTTATTCCAATCCAAATTTCTTACATTAAGAAGCATTGACTCAACAAGAAAAAAAGTTATTGTCTTGCTTTGGGTGGAAGATAACTTTAAAAGGAATCGAGTTGTCTTAAAATAAGCAAAATAATCTGTGTTAAGATACCCCATTTGAATAACACACACACACACACACACAGACACACACACACAGACACACACAGACACACAGACACACACACACAGACACAGACACACACACACAGACACACACACACAGACACACACACACAGACACACACACACAGACACACACACACAGACACACACACACAGACACACACACACACACAGACAGACACACACACATGTTTCAAAGTCAAAAGTTTTCAAAGTTTTTATTTATAATTTATTTATTTAATTTTTTAAAAAGTTTTGGCCGGAAACAAAACAAACCCCGTAACAAAAAACAATAAATAAAACGGCCGGCCATAAGAGCCCTTGTGAAATGTTTAATTAATTCTATTTCATCTGTCTAAACAGGACAACAGGATGGAGTACAACGATGAAGAACTGGATTTTATGTTCTGGGACACGTTCTATGGGGCTTGTACAGAAAACACGACCAACCTGGTAGAATCATTTTACTCCCACAACAATGCGGACGATTTTTTGCACGATGAAAGCGTGAGAGTGACAATTTTCCCGACTGCAATAAAACGTCACCAAGACATGCTATTTGAGCACGACATCGATGGGGTAGTGGTAGAACTCTCGAGGGTAAGCGCACTGAAAGCAAAATTTCATTATCTCGACCTACAACGGGTAACAGCAGAAAGGCTGAAACCGCACTGGCACAGCATTAAAAAGCATGTGACCTTGACCGATTACAGCGTTAATGGAATCAGGGCACTGAAGAGGACGTTCGGCCACGTACTAGCGTACGTCGACGGAGGCTACACTCTAAACATAAGCTGCGTGTCTGCGGACAAACTCAATCCGCACCGCGTCTTTTCAGCCGATGCATCAGCCAAAACCAACGCAGCCATGTCGATAAATTCAGTCGTCACCCTTTTCATTTCAAAGATACGTTCACTTAATGCGCTTGAGATGAGTAGGCCCAGCGTCATGAAGACGAATCTGCACAAACCTGCTCGAATGAACGTTTTGGAGGCCGACAGGGCTTTTCTGCTACAATTGCTAGACGAGGCCATAAAAGAGTCCAACCGAGACGCCACGCAAAAACTGATGGTATTTCTGGCGCAGTTTGGCCAGAAGAGCAGAGGCGAGCTCGACCTGTCGTCGATCGTCGATCTCGGCGGCGTGTCGAGCGTGTCGGTGCACGGTGCCACCACGATCTCTCCGAGGGACCACAGGACGTCAATTATGTGGTCGAGGGCGGGCATACACCAGGTGGTTGGGCACAGGGGGAACATGTACACCTGTTACGGTGTGGCAGAGGCCGCGAATTTTCAATCTAACCTGGACCATAACCTCATGACGGTAGAGGAGCCATTGATGGACATTTTCAGAGGCGTTGCGCCGTTCACCTGCGTGCAATTCGTCCAGCTGTACGCGACGGTGCCGCACATCCATGGCCCTGCAGACAGACACCCCGTGAGCAGGGTGATAACCACATGCGGCCTTCACAACAGGCTCCACGCCACGCGTCTGCTAGGCAACGCGGAAAACTACGTCGGAAAGTTTGAAGACCTATCGAACAAGACGAAATGCAGGGTCGTGTGTAGAGCAGAGGCCGTCTATCTTTTCGAACCCCCTGTGCCAACCGCCTTGAATCCCGGCGACCTGTACTCGCAAGCGGGCCTTAACAAGCTTCTGACTGAGCTCCCGATGGTGGTTCCCTTCAAGGCCAACGTCAACGGCCTCGGGCTGATGCATGTCATTCGGCCCGTGACAGAATTCCTGTGCTTGATTCTTCAAAAGCTCCTGAGGGACGCGAGAGGCCGGGGCGGGTACAGAAACAGCTGGACTGCCTTCCAGCTGGAACTGGCTCTGGAAGAGCTATTCTACGGCAAGCCACTGTCCCCGCGCTCCAAGCAATATTCTGTCAGCCTCGGCACCAACACCACGGACCCAAAAAGTCTGTCAAAGGCCAGAGGCTTCTTGGGGCTCGCACCCGTCGGAAGCGCTAGCGTGGGCGAATCGCCACCACCGGTCGACATGTGGATAGGCGACGCCGCTCAGAGAACGCGGGTGGAGAGGACATTCACCTTTTCGGAGAGTCTAGACGCAGAACCTCCGGTCATCGGGGACGCGCTTGTGATGTTACTTTTGTGTGACCTCCACGAAAGGAACGAGGGGATAGACAGAGAGGCGCTCAAGGGCACGGCCATCCCCCACCCTCTTGGCAAACTGGCTGGCGCGCGTTCAATCGAGGAGTTTGCCCTCGAACTCTCTGTAAGAAAGGCATTTGGATACCCGCGCACATTCGGCCGAGCGCTAGAACTGGTGAGGGACAGGCAAAAAGACCCGGTCAGGTGCCTAATGATGGGTCTGGCACCCTTCCGACTGTTCCCCGCCCTAACCTTTTGGGACGATGCCAGAAACCCCAAGGTGAAGTGGGACAAACTCAGCTACATACAGCTTTGCCGGCGCTCGGAAGAACCCGACGCCGCGGCGGAGGCGGCTTCCTTGTTCGGGGACGTGGCCGCCTGCATTCAGAGGAGGGGCCTGTGCTATTCGAGGAACCTCGACAGGTACAGGGAAAACGGTGCGCCTTGGATGACCGAGACAATCAGGCGGTTACCCAAAAAGATAAACAGGCAGCAAAGGCTCAACCTGTTGACGTTCGCGTCGTGTGTAGCGATGATCATGAACGGGGACTACATCTCGTTCGGCGCGTTAGAGGCCTTGATGCGTGACCTTTCCATGACGCAGCAGGAACTTCAGAAGGCCAGAGTCCTGTCCCAACTAATACTCCTCCAAAGCCCCAGGGTGCACAGGCTCAGCGACGACATACCCTTCAAGGTAGCGACCCTGGTACGCCCTCCCAAGTTCGGGCAAGTTACAACTCCCCAACCACCCCCACGGACTCCATCACCTGTTCTGACGGACCATGAGGAAGAGGAAGAGGAAGCACAGCTGGTCGAGAGGGCACCGACCATGACGCTTCCGGCCAACCAGAATCAAAGGTGGAGTCCGGGAGAGCTGGCGCTTCTGCATGAGCACCCTGGCAAGAGCCATGCAGAGGCCTACAGGTTTTATGTGCTGAGGTGCGTTGAGGAGGGGATTCCGGCGAGGACGCTAAAGGCATTCAGGTCAAAGAGACAGAGATCCACCTAGGTGAGTGTACCGCACGCACGCACCTGTTTACGCAAGTACGACCCATGACTAATTCCCACCTTTTTTTCCCCCCCTCTCCAGACCCAGCACCGTCGGTGGAAGGACGACTTCAACCGATCGTCACCTGGCCCGAAGAACCCCCTGGACGCCACGATCGTAATTCACCGCACCAGCCGTCATCTTGCATTTAGTGCACGCTCACATGCCCGACAGATCCTACTCCAAGGTCCACCATGCAACCATAGCAAAAAACAAAAACTAACCCCAACCAACCCCGGCCGGCCGACCCACCCACCCAACCAACAAAATCCCACCCACCCATCCGCCCGCACCTCTTTTCGATTCAACAATAAAACTTCACGGTATGTCCCTGATCACTACTCATACGTCCAGCATCATAATGCACAACCAGAACATTAAAATCACACTTTACAGCAACGACTGCACCACGCCTGTAAACCCCCCCACAGCGAAAAAACACACACACACAGACACACACAGACACACACACACACACACACACACACACACACACACACACACACACACACACACACACACACACACACACACACACACACACACACACACACACACACAGTTAGAACAAAAGTTCATATTCAGACATGATCCCCAAAGCACCATTTGTATTACGCCAAATGACAAAATAAACACCCCCACCTGTTGACAACCAGCGCAGACGGTTCTTGCGAGTTTTATGTCACACTTTTGTTCGTTTCTTGTTATAAAGAAGAAAATGTTCAGGTTCACCCATTTTAACTTTTTTTTATGATTGCTCTATTGTTTGATGAGTGGATGTCACCCTCATTTGTTTGTAACTTTGTAATACAAATGTAAAAAAAAAAAAAAATATATATATATATATATATATATATATATTTTTTTTTTTTACATTTGTATTACATTGTATATTTAAATTTTTGTATATTACATTTTTGAAAAAACCAAGCACAAATTACTGTTAACAAGTGTGTGTGGGTGTGTGTGTGTGTTTTAATGTTCGTGGATATTCTCTGCCTGTTCTGACATACTTTGTCTTATCTGTAAATTTATATCGTGTAGCTAATTATATAATAAATTGTACGCACTTGATTTGAAAGTTGTGTCTGTCGTTTCACTTGAAAACATCTGGTAGAAAAAAAAAAGCATTAAATACTCGCCTGTATTCAAATGAAAATCGCAAGCACGCGCGTGCACACACACAGAGAAATAGGGTGTCAAAATTGTACCTTTAGGGGTACAACAACTTGTCGCTGGGGCAGTACCCTTAAAAGGACATATTTGTACCCGTTTTACTCCTAAAAGGTGCATATTAGTACCTTAGAGTACAAATACGCCTTAAGGTCCTAATATGAACCTTTTTGTGGTAAAAAAGGTACAAACGTGTCCTTTTAAGGGTACTGCCCCGGCGACAAGCTGTTGTACCCCTAAAGGTACAATTTTGACACCCTATTTCTCTGTGTGCACAGTCTTATTTCTTTTCTTTTGTGTGTCTGCAAATTGTGTCGTCGGCAATAGTTGATCAGACTTGCGCCCATTTACGCTTACAAATGTTTCCTTTGTGAATTTGCATGTCTAACGTTACACAATACAGTCATCCATTAGTACAGATCACTGTTGGTTTACAGATTAGACGTGTAGTAACATTAGCCACTGCATGATCTGATGCATCAAGTTGATTTGATAATGCAATGCTCTAGGAGACTTGTTTTGCGTGATTTACAAGGAGACACAAATTTGTATAGTGCCTGATGGAAATTGCACCGGTGTTACAACATCGAGGTGGTTTTACAAGCAATTTTTTTTAAATTAATTTATGTTGTAAAAGATGATTGATTAGTTATTTATTTTGGTGCAAGTATAACAAGAAAGTTTTCAAAGAAACCCCTTCCTCTCACCCTTCCCCCAAGGTGTTCTCTGTGCCACAGGAGTTGGTTGGTGTGTGTGTGTGTGTGTGTGTGTGTGTGTGTGTGTGTCTCTTTACAGTGAGTGTGACCAAAGCTGATTGGCTGTGCCTCTTTGACAACAGCACAGGTCAGCCATCCCCCACATTGATTCAAGCACCTTGATTTAGAGCTGCCTCATCACACAGGTTGAATTAAGTTCTTAAATCCAGACAGATTGTTTAAGAAAACTTGGAGAATTTGTACAATGGCTGAAGAAGCAGTGAAAAGGTAATGCTGTGTTTTTGTTTCTCAACTTGATTTGCTTGTTAAACAGTTTAAACTGGGTTAGGGTTTAAATGCACTGCAAAAAAAAATGATTTCCTTGCTTGCCATCTCGTTTCAAGTATCCAAATATCTAAAAGCTCAGACAAAATCAACATGTACATTGACAGTGAAGTGTAATAAAAGCATGAAAAAAGTAAAAACACACACACACACAAAAAAACCCATCTTGTTTGCATTGGAAATCATTCATTAAATGTGTGGGCTTTTTTGGGTTTTTTTTTTTTTTGTGGGTGTGTGTTTTGAGTCTTAAAAGACTGTGCGTGCCTTTAAAATGACCACGGTGCATTTTGAAGACCATTTTTTTTTTCTCCAGGCACTCACAGGGTAAATGCTAATAGGGCACGCCTAACCCGTGCTGTTCATTCATTTTTCTAAATTTGTCAATTCATCGTTTTATTTGTTTATCTTACTTTTTTTGACTCATTTCTTATAATCATTGTTGAAACCATTACTCTCACTCATGTTATGCCCCCCCCTCCTCTTGTAGAAGACCCGATCGCCGCATAATCCACTGCCTGCTTTGTAAAAAGCCTCAAGATAAAATATCGGTCCACCTGGCTAGACATTGTCTAAAGAGCAGCACCCCAGAACAGATTGAGGTGGAGGTTCACAAGGCAAAAGAGTCCAGCAAAGAGTGGGTGTTGAAAAGTCGGATGTGGGACTACAACTGCATCCGTGCCCTCCTGCCAGATCAACGTTCTCAACGGAACCTGACTCAGGAGCTACTTAAACGTGGCTTCTTTGTTTCAAACCTGCCCAAGCAGTCCGTTGCAGACCTGGCTGGTTTGGACGAGGATGCCGATGATCCTGATTCAGAGTAAGTTCTTTGCTCCTACCGTGCATCGCGGTGAAATTAAAATAAACCACAAGACGACAACAACAAAAAAATGAAGCCCTTTCCAATGACCAATCAAATAACCACTTATAGTTAGTCATCGACTGATTATCAATATCCTACACACGTATGGTTACAGTACATTTTACAGTTTAACAGTACACGTTTTGAAAATGACTCGCAATTTACGCAACAGGACGCGTGATACGTGGAGGTTAATGATTTGAACAATCTGTGTACATAGTCAGTTTTTTGTTGTTGTTTTTTTTTTGTGGTTTTGTTCATTTGGTTGTTCTTTTCACATTTCATCAATGTCACGATACTGCGGTACGTGCGCCTCGCCCCGCGCAAGATGGTGACCTGTCTTGTTGCTTACGTTTAATCCGAAACAGACCGTCCGCCGATGACCCTCCCAGCATCGAAGACTGCCAGCAGGTGCTGAGAGTTCCAAGGCCAGACTTTTTGAAGCTGAAAAGCGACCTGGAGACGGACGCCGAGCTCTCTCAAATCAATAAGACCAATTATCGGTATTGGTGCGAGGCGCTCCTGGTCTTCCGTCACATGCAGTGCCCAGGGCACGTGGAAGCCTTTACGGTAAGTCGGCCTGTGCTTTGGGGTTGTGCAGTGCCGCTTTGCACGGTGTGTGCATTGCTACTTAACTCTGTGTCAATGTTGTCCAGGACTCGGAGTGGCTGGACAGGATACCTCACGCCGGCAGGGTCGTCGTTGGCGTGAATAAAAACAGAAGCAGCCACATCCAGATAGCACTGACACAAGAGGACGAGGCAGTAAGTTTTACCATGGTGGCGCGCAAACACACAGAAGTTCTCTCACCACCCACGCAATAATGTCAATAGCGATGAAAGTAATGAACAGTAATAACAATAACAACAATACCTCTTTGGTCCATTTTTTTGTCATAGTTTATGGAGCTGTACTTCTCAAAGGTCAGGCCTGGGCACATCCGTCCGGGAAAAAGCAGAGCCCATTTTTTCATCTCATCTTCTGGTGACAGAGTGCAAAGTGTGTCAAGAGACATGGCCCGATTCCTTGAAACGTACGTACCTAAACACCACACATTACAGTTATTTGCGGTCAAAACGCAACGAGAGACTCATGTTACACTTTTTTTTTCTCTCTCCACTCTTTACCTCCTGCAGGTACCAACTGTCGCATCGCACAAGCAGAGATGTGCGGAGGGCAGTTAGCAGGGCGGCCAATCAGAAACTGACGGCACCCCAACACGAGGCCGTGAAGCGATACATGAACCCTGTCGTGGTGCGGCCACAAGACGTGGTGGAGGCGGCTATGCTGTTGGAGTCCTTGACCAGGTATGTCTGTTCATCTGAAGAAGAAAAAGAAAGAAAGAAAGAAAGAAAGAAAGAAAGAAAGAAAGAAAGAAAGAAAGAAAGAAAGAAAGAAAGAAAGAAAGAAAGAAAGAAAGAAAGAAAGAAAGAAAGAAAGAAAGAAAGAAAGAAAGAAAGAAAGAAAGAAAGAAAGAAAGAAAGAAAGAAAGAAAAAAAGAAAAAAAGAAAGAAAGAAAAAAAGAAAGAAAGAAACAAACAAACAAACAAACAAACAAACAAACAAACAAACAAACAAACAAACAAACAAACAAACAAACAAACAAACAAACAAACAAACAAACAAACAAACAGTTTGTACATCGGATTAGCGAGTTCTTAGCTCATATGTATATGTTTTTTATTTTTTTTGGCCATTCTAAAAACTTTGAATTCCCTCCTAACCCTTAAACAGCCCTTCCCTGGAAGATGACACTACCCTGATGGACACCCCCGGAACCAGCGGGGTTGCCATCGCTAACAAGACATTCAGCGAGTTTGTCAAGATGTTCCCGGTCCTGCTGGACGGCCCGCCGCCGACCAAGAAAAAACGCATCGACTCGGGGTATCCACGAGACCGCGTCTTTTATGACAAATGGCGTGCTGCCCAGTATAACATCAGAACCCAATATCTGCTCTGTGAGTCTCCAAATAACTCAGTGCGGCATTGACTACATTTATTGCATTCACCAAGTGACTAAAGTAATTTAATTATGTCTTTTAGCGCACTTCACCATGAGAAGACCCTCTGCTGAAAAGATCAGAAGGATGATCGCCCAGGAGGGCTGGGAGGTTAACGTACCCGACGTGGAAGAGGTGGTGGAAGCTTGGAGACCAGCTCCCAGGCTCGTCATGGAGTCAGACCCCATTTTGATGCGTTGTGTGTCTGACCAGTCCTGGACCGGCCTGGCCACCAAGGACTTTGGCCCGCATCAAGGTCTAGGTGAGGGCGCCTTTCATTTGACTTGCAAGGACTGAAAGAAGAAGAAGGAAAAAAAAAAAAAAAAAAAGGGGGCACTTTGGCAGCCGTTAACCCCGACTCGAGGCAAAAGGAATACGGCTACCAATTTTCCGCCTAAAATTCTGGCTTTTTTTTAAATTATTATTATTATAAAAAGCAATCTAAAAATTTATCTCTACATTAATTCAGAGTGTAATGTTCTCTTTGTTATAGGAGTGGTTGCAACACGGCCATTTGCAAAAGGGGACATTGTCTGTGACTATCACGGCAAAATAATTACAGCTGCAGAAGGAAGGGACATGATGGAGGACCTACATGGCGAGCCTGGCTACTTGTTCTTCTTCAAAGATGGGAAGAGGGAAATGTGTGTGGACGCTCAGACCTTCCCCTGCGAGTGTCACCCGACGGCAGACACGGTGGGCAGAAGAATTAACCATTCTTCCAAGAATGCCAACCTCAAGCCCTTTCACTGCCACTTAAGCTTTGACGGACTTGAAAAGGAGGTCATTTTGTTCAGGGCGCTGAAAGACATCGGGGTGGGCACGGAGGTTAAATTTGACTATGGGGTAAGGAGGAAGTCTTTCCTCGGAGAAGGTCTAGATCTGACCTGGCTGGATGACTAGGCTGGGTTAAACGGTAATTTGTGTGGCTGACCCAGACCTAAGTTTTCGAGGTAACTCACAAGATGAGAATGTTTGCCCTAAAGCCACGTGATTGCTGGTTTTAGATTCCTCTTTTATTTATTTTTTCCTATCGTGGAGCACCAACAGACCTTTTTGTTTTTTTTCTCCCCCCTTCAACTTGAAATGCGCCAGGTAGTGATACAAAACATGTTACGTTAATATTATTAGTCAATTAACTGCGTTTGTTTCAATGTGCATATGATATGACAATATCTCTTTATCTTCAACAGAGAGAGAGAGAAGTACTGCTGCCCATGAGACAGAGAGCATTGACACATAAATGGTCAAGGTGTGTATCGATTGAACTATTTATCTTTCAAACTCGTTTCGTTGTTTATGCTTACACTCTCTTTCTCTCTCACAGTTGGTTCCGGAGAGCGCATTTCTCCATGGAAGGGGGTTGTCTTGTTCTCTGGTTTGTTTGTTTGTTTGTTTGTTTAATTAATTAATTTATTTATTTTAACTCGTTTTTTTCCTCATCCCCTTGTATTTCTGAAAATATTAAAAGTTTTTTAAAAGTACCAGCCCTTTTCGTTCCTGTGACTACAGTGGCTGTGTTTGGCTATGCAGACACGTGTTGCACATGTTGCTTGAGCAGTCCCAGGACAGCTCCTAGGTACTGACAGTTCCATTATGGGGTGAAGAGGTGCAGTGACTTAAAATTAACACAGGGTGGTGCCAGTGATCCCCGCACAAAAAAAGCCTGAAACACACATAAGAATCCATGCATGACCATCCTCAATTGTTGAAACAAGTTTATATATATATATATATATATATATATATATATATATATATATATATATATATATATATATATATATACAACATTTATATTATATTATTATATTATATTATATTAATTATATTATATATGAAATCAACCATTGAAACCACGTGTGGTTGCCTCACCCACTGTATTGTGCCGGAACTCCATGTAAAACGGAACGAGATAGAGACTCCAGACCGCCTCCGGGGCGCAACAGACACTCCAGAGTGATTTCCCGGTGACGGCTAACCCACCCAAACTCATGTCATCATCCATGGCATACCAGGTGGACCTGTCAATTGTTCAAAAAGGGATGATTTTTTTTTTTCCTTTCTTAAAAATATTCCTTTTCAGTCATGTATTTACTTTAATGATTCATTACACTCTTCAAAAACACTTCAATTATTCAGATCACATGAAGAAAAAACACGCTCACCTGCATGTGATGAATTGATTGATTACACTTCAACTGTAAAAAAGAAAAAAAGAAAAAAATTATATATATATATATATATATATATAATTAACAACAAGAAATAGTACACAAATAACTTTATACAAAACCAAACAACAAATTATCACTAACAACAACCTGTATACAGGAGAACACTTTTTTTTTTGATTGATTGATTAATTGTTTGAGAGAGATATAGATATATTCAATAATTATCTATACATTATTCTGCTTATATTGTGTTGGAAAACATCAACTTGTGTTTTTTGTAACGATTAGTCCCACTGGAGGCAATTGTTTTGAACCCATGTGCAGTTTATTCCAAAATAAAAAGTCCAAAACATAAAACAGACTTGGCAAAACAATAAACTAAACTTGACTAAATTAAACATGACTTGATAACAGACTTAACAACAGAGACTCACCAACAACGGGTTACAAATTCATTCAATAACAGACTAAGACACATGGCAAACACCAGGATCTACATATACTAATACTAATGACAAGACAAGGGACACCTGTAAACAACGATTAAACAATTAACCAATGACATGACACAAGAACATGAGAGGGCCTGGAAATCACAAGACCAACACACCATGTGACAGTTTGTTTGTTTTTTGACCCTTGTATTTATAAAAATATAAAACATTTTGTAAAATTACCCACACTTTGCATTTGAATTATATAATATATATAAATATAATAATATATAATCAATTATATATATATATATATATATATATATATATATATATATATATATATATATATATATATATATATATATATATATATATATATATATATATATATATATAATTTTTTCTCTTTGTTTCTTCTTTTTATTCTTCACGTCATCTATGTACAGGACTGCACTGACCCAAATAATAAACCTAACTAAATTTTGTACTCTAATTGGGGGTTTAGGCCTAAATAAATAAATAAATAAATAAATAAATACATAAATACATAAATACATAAATACATAAATACATAAATACATACATAAATAAATAAATAAATAAATAAATAAATAAATAAATAAATAAATAAATAAATAAATAAATACATAAAATAAATACATAAAATAAATACATAAAATAAATACATAAATAAATTAAATTGCGGGGAGAAACGCAAGTGCAGTACCGTAACGACGGAGGCGCTAGAGAGCCGAAACCGCCTCCGGCGGATCGGGCGTCGCACAATTAGTACATGTTCCAAGTCCCAAACACCTAGCAACAAAGGGTGCAAAGATATAACAGAAATAAAACACCAGGGGGCTCAATCTGGGGGCTCATTTTCGTATGAAACTCCTGTACCTAACCCTAACCTTAACCTAACCTTGACCGAAACCTAAACCTAACCTTAACCTAAACCTAAACCTAAACCTAACCTTAACCTAAACCTAAACCTAAACCTAACCCTAACCTTAACCTTAACCTTAACCTAACCTTAACCCAACCCTAACCCTAACCCTAACCTTGACCTTGACCTAAACCTAACCTTAACCTAAACCTAACCTTAACCTTAACCTTAACCTAAACCTAACGTTAACCTTAACCTTAACCTTACCTTAACCCAACCCTAACCCTAACCCTAACCTAACCCTAACCTTAACCTAACCCTAAACCTAACCTTAACCTAAACACAACACCACCTTCCCTAAACCTACCCGTCCCTAACCCTACCTAACACAACCCTACTGAATGTAAACCCGCCTTCAAATAACCCCCACCTTACACCTAAAACCTACCCGCTACCTAAAACCTACCCGCTACAAACCCAGGAGCTACAACCTGGTTGATTTTAAAACAGCCCTCCCAAATCCAACACATCTCTTTTTACACCCCAAAAACACCCTAATATGCATGCATATATGTATATATGTCAAATCAACCACTGGGTCCACGTGTGGTTCCCTCACCCCCTGTATTGTGCCGGGACTCAAATGGCACTCCATGCCAAACGGAACCAGATAGAGGCACGGGACCGCCACCACCGTGATCAGCGCCCCCCCCTAGGCCACAAACGGGCCGACTTTCAGCTCTCTGGGACGGGTAGAAATGGAAGTGCAGTACCGTGACTCCACGCACGGTGGCGCTAGAGACTCGAAGACGCTACAGACGGATCGGGCGTTGCCCAATTAGTACATGTACCGAGTCCCAACCACCTAGCTCCAAATGGTGCAAAGATATAACAGAAATAAAACAGCAGGGGGCTCATTTCTGGGGGCTCAGATTCGTATAAACCTCCTGTACCTAACCCTAACCCACACGCCCACCAACCCTACCCGTGACAGCCCTCCCAGATCCAACACATCTCTTTTTACACCCCAAAAACACCCTAATATGCATGCATATATGTATATATGTCAAATCAACCACTGGGTCCACGTGTGGTTCCCTCACCCCCTGTATTGTGCCGGGACTCAAATGGCACTCCATGCCAAACGGAACCAGATAGAGGCACGGGACCGCCACCACCGTGATCAGCGCCCCCTAGGCCACAAACGGGCCGACTTTCAGCTCTCTGGGACGGGTAGAAATGGAAGTGCAGTACCGTAACTCGACGCACGGTGGCGCTAGAGACTCGAAAACGCTACAGGCGGATCGGGCGTCGCCCAATTAGTACATGTACCGAGTCCCAACCACCTAGCTCCAAATGGTGCAAAGATATGACAGAAATAAAACACCAGGGGGCTCATTTCTGGGGGCTCAGATTCGTATCAAACCCCTGTACATACGTGAGCCCTGCCTATAATGTAATATAATATAATACTGGCTGTTTCAAATGCTCATATCACGGCCAAAATTGACCCGATTTGCACGGGGTAAAGTGCTACGTTCATAGCTCGAGCCGGGCTATCTGATACACCTCTCTGAAAACACCCTCATTTAAATACACGTTTCTTAAAGTGACACTAACTCCATTACACGCAAGAGACCACAGATGGATGCTCAACAACATGTATTGTGCCGAAACTCAACCGGCTCTCCATGCCAAACCGAACCAGATAGAGGCACGGGACCACCACCACCGTGATCAGCGCCCCCTAGACGACAAACGGGCCGACTCTAAGCTCTCTGGGCCGGGGAGAACCGCAAGTGCAGTACCGTAACTCGACGCACGGTGGCGCTAGAGAGCCGAGACCGCCTCCGGCGGATCGGCCGTCGCACAATTAGTACATGTTCCCAGCCACCTAGCAACAAAGGGTGCAAAGATATAACAGAAACAAAACACCAGGGGGCTCAACTCGGGGGGGCTCGTTTTCGTACTAACCTGCTGTACCTAACCCTAACCCTAACCTAACCCTAACCTTAACCTTAACCTAACCTTAACCTAACCACAACCCCACCTTCCCTAAACCTACCCGTCCCTAACCCTACCTAACACAACCCTACTGAATGTAAACCCGCCTTCAAATAACCCCCACCTTACACCTAAAACCTACCCGCTACAAACCCAGGAGCTACAACCTGGTTGATTTTAAAACAGCCCTCCCAAATCCAACACATCTCTTTTTACACCCCAAAAACACCCTAATATGCATGCATATATGTATATATGTCAAATCAACCACTGGGTCCACGTGTGGTTCCCTCACCCCCTGTATTGTGCCGGGACTCAAATGGCACTCCATGCCAAACGGAACCAGATAGAGGCACGGGACCGCCACCACCGTGATCAGCGCCCCCCCCTAGGCCACAAACGGGCCGACTTTCAGCTCTCTGGGACGGGTAGAAATGGAAGTGCAGTACCGTAACTCGACGCACGGTGGCGCTAGAGACTCGAAAACGCTACAGGCGGATCGGGCGTCGCCCAATTAGTACATGTACCGAGTCCCAACCACCTAGCACCAAATGGTGCAAAGATATGACAGAAATAAAACACCAGGGGGCTCATTTCTGGGGGCTCAGATTCGTATAAACCTCCTGTACATACGTGAGCCCTGCCTATAATGTAATATAATATAATACTGGCTGTTTCAAATGCTCATATCACGGCCAAAATTGACCCGATTTGCACGGGGTAAAGTGCTACGTTCATAGCTCGAGCCGGGCTATCTGATACACCTCTCTGAAAACACCCTCATTTAAATACACGTTTCTTAAAGTGACACTAACTCCATTACACGCAAGAGACCACAGATGGATGCTCAACAACATGTATTGTGCCGAAACTCAACCGGCTCTCCATGCCAAACCGAACCAGATAGAGGCACGGGACCACCACCACCGTGATCAGCGCCCCCTAGACGACAAACGGGCCGACTCTAAGCTCTCTGGGCCGGGGAGAACCGCAAGTGCAGTACCGTAACTCGACGCACGGTGGCGCTAGAGAGCCGAGACCGCCTCCGGCGGATCGGCCGTCGCACAATTAGTACATGTTCCCAGCCACCTAGCAACAAAGGGTGCAAAGATATAACAGAAACAAAACACCAGGGGGCTCAACTCGGGGGGGCTCGTTTTCGTACTAACCTGCTGTACCTAACCCTAACCCTAACCTAACCCTAACCTTAACCTTAACCTAACCCTAAACCTAACCTTAACCTAACCACAACCCCACCTTCCCTAAACCTACCCGTCCCTAACCCTACCTAACACAACCCTACTGAATGTAAACCCGCCTTCAAATAACCCCCACCTTACACCTAAAACCTACCCGCTACAAACCCAGGAGCTACAACCTGGTTGATTTTAAAACAGCCCTCCCAAATCCAACACATCTCTTTTTACACCCCAAAAACACCCTAATATGCATGCATATATGTATATATGTCAAATCAACCACTGGGTCCACGTGTGGTTCCCTCACCCCCTGTATTGTGCCGGGACTCAAATGGCACTCCATGCCAAACGGAACCAGATAGAGGCACGGGACCGCCACCACCGTGATCAGCGCCCCCCCCTAGGCCACAAACGGGCCGACTTTCAGCTCTCTGGGACGGGTAGAAATGGAAGTGCAGTACCGTGACTCCACGCACGGTGGCGCTAGAGACTCGAAGACGCTACAGACGGATCGGGCGTCGCCCAATTAGTACATGTACCAAGTCCCAACCACCTAGCTCCAAATGGTGCAAAGATATAACAGAAATAAAACACCAGGGGGCTCATTTCTGGGGGCTCAGATTCGTATAAACCTCCTGTACCTAACCCTAACCCACACGCCCACCAACCCTACCCGTGACAGCCCTCCCAGATCCAACACATCTCTTTTTACACCCCAAAAACACCCTAATATGCATGCATATATGTATATATGTCAAATCAACCACTGGGTCCACGTGTGGTTCCCTCACCCCCTGTATTGTGCCGGGACTCAAATGGCACTCCATGCCAAACGGAACAAGATAGAGGCACGGGACCGCCACCACCGTGATCAGCGCCCCCTAGGCCACAAACGGGCCGACTTTCAGCTCTCTGGGACGGGTAGAAATGGAAGTGCAGTACCGTAACTCGACGCACGGTGGCGCTAGAGACTCGAAAACGCTACAGGCGGATCGGGCGTCGCCCAATTAGTACATGTACCGAGTCCCAACCACCTAGCACCAAATGGTGCAAAGATATGACAGAAATAAAACACCAGGGGGCTCATTTCTGGGGGCTCAGATTCGTATAAACCTCCTGTACATACGTGAGCCCTGCCTATAATGTAATATAATATAATACTGGCTGTTTCAAATGCTCATATCACGGCCAAAATTGACCCGATTTGCACGGGGTAAAGTGCTACGTTCATAGCTCGAGCCGGGCTATCTGATACACCTCTCTGAAAACACCCTCATTTAAATACACGTTTCTTAAAGTGACACTAACTCCATTACACGCAAGAGACCACAGATGGATGCTCAACAACATGTATTGTGCCGAAACTCAACCGGCTCTCCATGCCAAACCGAACCAGATAGAGGCACGGGACCACCACCACCGTGATCAGCGCCCCCTAGACGACAAACGGGCCGACTCTAAGCTCTCTGGGCCGGGGAGAACCGCAAGTGCAGTACCGTAACTCGACGCACGGTGGCGCTAGAGAGCCGAGACCGCCTCCGGCGGATCGGCCGTCGCACAATTAGTACATGTTCCCAGCCACCTAGCAACAAAGGGTGCAAAGATATAACAGAAACAAAACACCAGGGGGCTCAACTCGGGGGGGCTCGTTTTCGTACTAACCTGCTGTACATACGTGAGCGAGCCGCCCTGCCTATAATGTAATATAATATAATACTGGCTGTTTCAAATGCTCATATCACGGCCAAAATTGACCCGATTTGCACGGGGTAAAGTGCTACGTTCATATCTCGAGCCGGGCTATCTGATACACCTCTCTGAAAACACCCTCATTTAAATACACGTTTCTTAAAGTGACACTAACTCCATTACACGCAAGGGACCCTAACACTAGAGAGAGAATCGGCCGTCGCACAATTATGTTACAAGTCCCAAACCTCTACCACAAAAGGGTGCAAAGATATAACAGAAATAAAACAGCAGGGGGGATAATGCATGACCTCTCAAACGAAAAGATTTATAGAGAACAATCAGAGAACTATAGAGATGGGTAACAGTTTTATTTGAAAATTAAAGTGACCAACATTTTTATCATCTTCAAAATAGCATCTTAAAAAGAAACAATGTAAACATTAAATAACTCTTACATAAAAAGTATAACAGAACTACAATAAATAACTTTTATAACAGAACTGCACAATAAAGAACTATATAACAAAGAACTCAACCACTGTGGAATGAGGGACAGAGCAGCATTTTCTTTCCAGAGCAGCATTGATATGTTTGCTGTGCAGATGTTTATCACTAGCACAGCCTCTTCAGGCAGCCCAACCACTGTTAATATACGTCTCCTGCACATAGGGTGGCAGTGCTGTCATATTCAATGAAGAGTTCAACAGGTTTGATGGGATCAGGATTCACGTCTATGGAGAGATGGAGAGAGATGGAGAGAGATGGAGAGAGATGGAGAGAGATGGAGAGAGATGGAGAGAGATGGAGAGAGATGGAGAGAGATGGAGAGAGATGGAGAGGTTTAGATCACGATTGAAAATTGAACATAGCTATTTGGATTATAGAAAAGATGTCCAGAACACCCAAGTCAAAACAAGCCCCACCCACAAAATCCACTCTCAAGTCACAAAAATGGATAGGTACAGTGATAGCGGGGTTAGTAGCTACAGCATGGTAATTACAATCAATAAATTATTTAATAAACTATAATACTTAACACTTTCAATCAGTTAATAATTTATTCAACTTTTCTCACCCCAGGCAACTACTGTAATAATTTCCAGATCCGTGAGTCGGGTACCTTTGTCATCAAGCCATGAATTTGTTTTCAGACACTGTAGTATTATTATAATAAAATAACTAATACAGTTTAAACCTTGTAATGTTTTTTTTTTAGGACAGCGATGAGCTAAGTTCATCACTTGATGAAGTGCCACCACCACCACCACCACCACCTCCTTCTCCCCCTCCATCTCCTCCGCAAAATCCACCACCTCGCCCTCCACCTCCTTTTCTTGACGATGAAGATGTAATGTTGCACTTTGTAAAACAGACTGTGATTATATCTACTCACCTCAGTAATGTGGTGACAGTTATTGTATTAATATTTTGTGATGCGTTTCCTTTCCTTCAGTATTTTGCTGATGACGAAGAAGAGGATTAAATGTACTACAAGTTTTATTTTTTTCAGTTTCCATATTTTATTTTATTTGTTTTGTAAAGTATAAATAAATGGTACATTAAAATGTGCTGGCTGCTGCCTGACTGGTTATGTATATACCAAGCCATGTTTTATATATATATATATATATATATATATATATATATAGAGTATTATATCTCAGTCACCTGTTGTCCGGATGAACCCTCGATGCTACACCCCGTCCGGATCCAGCCCTTTCTGGCGTAGCCCTCATGGTGGACCTCTGCGAAAAAAGAAAAAAAAAACTAATTTGCGGTTATATGAAACACAATGTGGTTTGAAAGCATAAATTGCCAATATAAAAAACAACCGTCTTACAATAACTGTTGTCTTGATAGCAATATTATCATTTTATTACTATTATTAATCCCACACATAGTACTAAATGGCCTTCCAGACATCAACACTAAAACCTACCCATTGGCTGCCTCTTGCAACATGACGTGGAAAGGTATCTCTGACTTTTCCAGTAGAATTATCTTTGCCGGATGTCCCAGAGCAACTTTGAACTTTGTGCCATGAACCGGACACAGCGTAGGGACAATTTTCCAATACTGGCCTGCCTTTCTACAGCCAGATATTCTTTATCCAGGTCATAGGAGGTGGAGCATCATCACATCATCTTAGCTCATCCCTGTCCTGCAAAACATTACAAGCTGACAAATACATTAGTCATTTTATAATGATAATAGTCACACAGTCTGAAAACATGTGCACACTAACCCTACCCATATTGTGCATTCTAATTGGGGGTTTAGGCCTCGAATAAATAAATAAATGATAACAATCTAGTACATACCTGGAACCTTAACAGAAATATAACATCAACCCACAAAACTGTATTCAATTCAATTTATTAGAGGATGACCCCTTGAGATGGAACATCTCGTTTTCGAGGGGGTCCTCAAAATAACATCAAACAATTACACACTCAAACATACTAAAGTTCTTCGACACAATCAAACACCCCAACCAGTCCCCCCCCCCCTCTGTCCACAGCATATTCATATAAACAGTATAGAATAATATCAAATTATTACAGGA
>NC_137101.1:65601732-65819232 GCF_949357685.1 Gobio gobio | reverse complement strand
GACACACACACACAGACACAGACACACACACACAGACACAGACACACACACACAGACACACACAGACACACACACACAGACACACACACACACACAGACAGACACACACACATGTTTCAAAGTCAAAAGTTTTCAAAGTTTTTATTTATAATTTATTTATTTAATTTTTTAAAAAGTTTTGGCCGGAAACAAAACAAACCCCGTAACAAAAAACAATAAATAAAACGGCCGGCCATAAGAGCCCTTGTGAAATGTTTAATTAATTCTATTTCATCTGTCTAAACAGGACAACAGGATGGAGTACAACGATGAAGAACTGGATTTTATGTTCTGGGACACGTTCTATGGGGCTTGTACAGAAAACACGACCAACCTGGTAGAATCATTTTACTCCCACAACAATGCGGACGATTTTTTGCACGATGAAAGCGTGAGAGTGACAATTTTCCCGACTGCAATAAAACGTCACCAAGACATGCTATTTGAGCACGACATCGATGGGGTAGTGGTAGAACTCTCGAGGGTAAGCGCACTGAAAGCAAAATTTCATTATCTCGACCTACAACGGGTAACAGCAGAAAGGCTGAAACCGCACTGGCACAGCATTAAAAAGCATGTGACCTTGACCGATTACAGCGTTAATGGAATCAGGGCACTGAAGAGGACGTTCGGCCACGTACTAGCGTACGTCGACGGAGGCTACACTCTAAACATAAGCTGCGTGTCTGCGGACAAACTCAATCCGCACCGCGTCTTTTCAGCCGATGCATCAGCCAAAACCAACGCAGCCATGTCGATAAATTCAGTCGTCACCCTTTTCATTTCAAAGATACGTTCACTTAATGCGCTTGAGATGAGTAGGCCCAGCGTCATGAAGACGAATCTGCACAAACCTGCTCGAATGAACGTTTTGGAGGCCGACAGGGCTTTTCTGCTACAATTGCTAGACGAGGCCATAAAAGAGTCCAACCGAGACGCCACGCAAAAACTGATGGTATTTCTGGCGCAGTTTGGCCAGAAGAGCAGAGGCGAGCTCGACCTGTCGTCGATCGTCGATCTCGGCGGCGTGTCGAGCGTGTCGGTGCACGGTGCCACCACGATCTCTCCGAGGGACCACAGGACGTCAATTATGTGGTCGAGGGCGGGCATACACCAGGTGGTTGGGCACAGGGGGAACATGTACACCTGTTACGGTGTGGCAGAGGCCGCGAATTTTCAATCTAACCTGGACCATAACCTCATGACGGTAGAGGAGCCATTGATGGACATTTTCAGAGGCGTTGCGCCGTTCACCTGCGTGCAATTCGTCCAGCTGTACGCGACGGTGCCGCACATCCATGGCCCTGCAGACAGACACCCCGTGAGCAGGGTGATAACCACATGCGGCCTTCACAACAGGCTCCACGCCACGCGTCTGCTAGGCAACGCGGAAAACTACGTCGGAAAGTTTGAAGACCTATCGAACAAGACGAAATGCAGGGTCGTGTGTAGAGCAGAGGCCGTCTATCTTTTCGAACCCCCTGTGCCAACCGCCTTGAATCCCGGCGACCTGTACTCGCAAGCGGGCCTTAACAAGCTTCTGACTGAGCTCCCGATGGTGGTTCCCTTCAAGGCCAACGTCAACGGCCTCGGGCTGATGCATGTCATTCGGCCCGTGACAGAATTCCTGTGCTTGATTCTTCAAAAGCTCCTGAGGGACGCGAGAGGCCGGGGCGGGTACAGAAACAGCTGGACTGCCTTCCAGCTGGAACTGGCTCTGGAAGAGCTATTCTACGGCAAGCCACTGTCCCCGCGCTCCAAGCAATATTCTGTCAGCCTCGGCACCAACACCACGGACCCAAAAAGTCTGTCAAAGGCCAGAGGCTTCTTGGGGCTCGCACCCGTCGGAAGCGCTAGCGTGGGCGAATCGCCACCACCGGTCGACATGTGGATAGGCGACGCCGCTCAGAGAACGCGGGTGGAGAGGACATTCACCTTTTCGGAGAGTCTAGACGCAGAACCTCCGGTCATCGGGGACGCGCTTGTGATGTTACTTTTGTGTGACCTCCACGAAAGGAACGAGGGGATAGACAGAGAGGCGCTCAAGGGCACGGCCATCCCCCACCCTCTTGGCAAACTGGCTGGCGCGCGTTCAATCGAGGAGTTTGCCCTCGAACTCTCTGTAAGAAAGGCATTTGGATACCCGCGCACATTCGGCCGAGCGCTAGAACTGGTGAGGGACAGGCAAAAAGACCCGGTCAGGTGCCTAATGATGGGTCTGGCACCCTTCCGACTGTTCCCCGCCCTAACCTTTTGGGACGATGCCAGAAACCCCAAGGTGAAGTGGGACAAACTCAGCTACATACAGCTTTGCCGGCGCTCGGAAGAACCCGACGCCGCGGCGGAGGCGGCTTCCTTGTTCGGGGACGTGGCCGCCTGCATTCAGAGGAGGGGCCTGTGCTATTCGAGGAACCTCGACAGGTACAGGGAAAACGGTGCGCCTTGGATGACCGAGACAATCAGGCGGTTACCCAAAAAGATAAACAGGCAGCAAAGGCTCAACCTGTTGACGTTCGCGTCGTGTGTAGCGATGATCATGAACGGGGACTACATCTCGTTCGGCGCGTTAGAGGCCTTGATGCGTGACCTTTCCATGACGCAGCAGGAACTTCAGAAGGCCAGAGTCCTGTCCCAACTAATACTCCTCCAAAGCCCCAGGGTGCACAGGCTCAGCGACGACATACCCTTCAAGGTAGCGACCCTGGTACGCCCTCCCAAGTTCGGGCAAGTTACAACTCCCCAACCACCCCCACGGACTCCATCACCTGTTCTGACGGACCATGAGGAAGAGGAAGAGGAAGCACAGCTGGTCGAGAGGGCACCGACCATGACGCTTCCGGCCAACCAGAATCAAAGGTGGAGTCCGGGAGAGCTGGCGCTTCTGCATGAGCACCCTGGCAAGAGCCATGCAGAGGCCTACAGGTTTTATGTGCTGAGGTGCGTTGAGGAGGGGATTCCGGCGAGGACGCTAAAGGCATTCAGGTCAAAGAGACAGAGATCCACCTAGGTGAGTGTACCGCACGCACGCACCTGTTTACGCAAGTACGACCCATGACTAATTCCCACCTTTTTTTCCCCCCCTCTCCAGACCCAGCACCGTCGGTGGAAGGACGACTTCAACCGATCGTCACCTGGCCCGAAGAACCCCCTGGACGCCACGATCGTAATTCACCGCACCAGCCGTCATCTTGCATTTAGTGCACGCTCACATGCCCGACAGATCCTACTCCAAGGTCCACCATGCAACCATAGCAAAAAACAAAAACTAACCCCAACCAACCCCGGCCGGCCGACCCACCCACCCAACCAACAAAATCCCACCCACCCATCCGCCCGCACCTCTTTTCGATTCAACAATAAAACTTCACGGTATGTCCCTGATCACTACTCATACGTCCAGCATCATAATGCACAACCAGAACATTAAAATCACACTTTACAGCAACGACTGCACCACGCCTGTAAACCCCCCCACAGCGAAAAAACACACACACACAGACACACAGACACACACAGACACACACACACACACACACACACACACACACACACACACACACACACACACACACACACACACACACACAGTTAGAACAAAAGTTCATATTCAGACATGATCCCCAAAGCACCATTTGTATTACGCCAAATGACAAAATAAACACCCCCACCTGTTGACAACCAGCGCAGACGGTTCTTGCGAGTTTTATGTCACACTTTTGTTCGTTTCTTGTTATAAAGAAGAAAATGTTCAGGTTCACCCATTTTAACTTTTTTTTATGATTGCTCTATTGTTTGATGAGTGGATGTCACCCTCATTTGTTTGTAACTTTGTAATACAAATGTAAAAAAAAAAAAAAATATATATATATATATATATATATATATTTTTTTTTACATTTGTATTACATTGTATATTTAAATTTTTGTATATTACATTTTTGAAAAAACCAAGCACAAATTACTGTTAACAAGTGTGTGTGGGTGTGTGTGTGTGTTTTAATGTTCGTGGATATTCTCTGCCTGTTCTGACATACTTTGTCTTATCTGTAAATTTATATCGTGTAGCTAATTATATAATAAATTGTACGCACTTGATTTGAAAGTTGTGTCTGTCGTTTCACTTGAAAACATCTGGTAGAAAAAAAAAAGCATTAAATACTCGCCTGTATTCAAATGAAAATCGCAAGCACGCGCGTGCACACACACAGAGAAATAGGGTGTCAAAATTGTACCTTTAGGGGTACAACAACTTGTCGCTGGGGCAGTACCCTTAAAAGGACATATTTGTACCCGTTTTACTCCTAAAAGGTGCATATTAGTACCTTAGAGTACAAATACGCACCTTAAGGTCCTAATATGAACCTTTTTGTGGTAAAAAAGGTACAAACGTGTCCTTTTAAGGGTACTGCCCCGGCGACAAGCTGTTGTACCCCTAAAGGTACAATTTTGACACCCTATTTCTCTGTGTGCACAGTCTTATTTCTTTTCTTTTGTGTGTCTGCAAATTGTGTCGTCGGCAATAGTTGATCAGACTTGCGCCCATTTACGCTTACAAATGTTTCCTTTGTGAATTTGCATGTCTAACGTTACACAATACAGTCATCCATTAGTACAGATCACTGTTGGTTTACAGATTAGACGTGTAGTAACATTAGCCACTGCATGATCTGATGCATCAAGTTGATTTGATAATGCAATGCTCTAGGAGACTTGTTTTGCGTGATTTACAAGGACACAAATTTGTATAGTGCCTGATGGAAATTGCACCGGTGTTACAACATCGAGGTGGTTTTACAAGCAATTTTTTTTAAATTAATTTATGTTGTAAAAGATGATTGATTAGTTATTTATTTTGGTGCAAGTATAACAAGAAAGTTTTCAAAGAAACCCCTTCCTCTCACCCTTCCCCCAAGGTGTTCTCTGTGCCACAGGAGTTGGTTGGGGTGTGTGTGTGTGTGTGTGTGTGTGTGTGTGTGTGTGTGTGTGTCTCTTTACAGTGAGTGTGACCAAAGCTGATTGGCTGTGCCTCTTTGACAACAGCACAGGTCAGCCATCCCCCACATTGATTCAAGCACCTTGATTTAGAGCTGCCTCATCACACAGGTTGAATTAAGTTCTTAAATCCAGACAGATTGTTTAAGAAAACTTGGAGAATTTGTACAATGGCTGAAGAAGCAGTGAAAAGGTAATGCTGTGTTTTTGTTTCTCAACTTGATTTGCTTGTTAAACAGTTTAAACTGGGTTAGGGTTTAAATGCACTGCAAAAAAAAATGATTTCCTTGCTTGCCATCTCGTTTCAAGTATCCAAATATCTAAAAGCTCAGACAAAATCAACATGTACATTGACAGTGAAGTGTAATAAAAGCATGAAAAAAGTAAAAACACACACACACACAAAAAAACCCATCTTGTTTGCATTGGAAATCATTCATTAAATGTGTGGGCTTTTTTGGGTTTTTTTTTTTTTTGTGGGTGTGTGTTTTGAGTCTTAAAAGACTGTGCGTGCCTTTAAAATGACCACGGTGCATTTTGAAGACCATTTTTTTTTTCTCCAGGCACTCACAGGGTAAATGCTAATAGGGCACGCCTAACCCGTGCTGTTCATTCATTTTTCTAAATTTGTCAATTCATCGTTTTATTTGTTTATCTTACTTTTTTTGACTCATTTCTTATAATCATTGTTGAAACCATTACTCTCACTCATGTTATGCCCCCCCCTCCTCTTGTAGAAGACCCGATCGCCGCATAATCCACTGCCTGCTTTGTAAAAAGCCTCAAGATAAAATATCGGTCCACCTGGCTAGACATTGTCTAAAGAGCAGCACCCCAGAACAGATTGAGGTGGAGGTTCACAAGGCAAAAGAGTCCAGCAAAGAGTGGGTGTTGAAAAGTCGGATGTGGGACTACAACTGCATCCGTGCCCTCCTGCCAGATCAACGTTCTCAACGGAACCTGACTCAGGAGCTACTTAAACGTGGCTTCTTTGTTTCAAACCTGCCCAAGCAGTCCGTTGCAGACCTGGCTGGTTTGGACGAGGATGCCGATGATCCTGATTCAGAGTAAGTTCTTTGCTCCTACCGTGCATCGCGGTGAAATTAAAATAAACCACAAGACGACAACAACAAAAAAATGAAGCCCTTTCCAATGACCAATCAAATAACCACTTATAGTTAGTCATCGACTGATTATCAATATCCTACACACGTATGGTTACAGTACATTTTACAGTTTAACAGTACACGTTTTGAAAATGACTCGCAATTTACGCAACAGGACGCGTGATACGTGGAGGTTAATGATTTGAACAATCTGTGTACATAGTCAGTTTTTTGTTGTTGTTTTTTTTTTGTGGTTTTGTTCATTTGGTTGTTCTTTTCACATTTCATCAATGTCACGATACTGCGGTACGTGCGCCTCGCCCCGCGCAAGATGGTGACCTGTCTTGTTGCTTACGTTTAATCCGAAACAGACCGTCCGCCGATGACCCTCCCAGCATCGAAGACTGCCAGCAGGTGCTGAGAGTTCCAAGGCCAGACTTTTTGAAGCTGAAAAGCGACCTGGAGACGGACGCCGAGCTCTCTCAAATCAATAAGACCAATTATCGGTATTGGTGCGAGGCGCTCCTGGTCTTCCGTCACATGCAGTGCCCAGGGCACGTGGAAGCCTTTACGGTAAGTCGGCCTGTGCTTTGGGGTTGTGCAGTGCCGCTTTGCACGGTGTGTGCATTGCTACTTAACTCTGTGTCAATGTTGTCCAGGACTCGGAGTGGCTGGACAGGATACCTCACGCCGGCAGGGTCGTCGTTGGCGTGAATAAAAACAGAAGCAGCCACATCCAGATAGCACTGACACAAGAGGACGAGGCAGTAAGTTTTACCATGGTGGCGCGCAAACACACAGAAGTTCTCTCACCACCCACGCAATAATGTCAATAGCGATGAAAGTAATGAACAGTAATAACAATAACAACAATACCTCTTTGGTCCATTTTTTTGTCATAGTTTATGGAGCTGTACTTCTCAAAGGTCAGGCCTGGGCACATCCGTCCGGGAAAAAGCAGAGCCCATTTTTTCATCTCATCTTCTGGTGACAGAGTGCAAAGTGTGTCAAGAGACATGGCCCGATTCCTTGAAACGTACGTACCTAAACACCACACATTACAGTTATTTGCGGTCAAAACGCAACGAGAGACTCATGTTACACTTTTTTTTTCTCTCTCCACTCTTTACCTCCTGCAGGTACCAACTGTCGCATCGCACAAGCAGAGATGTGCGGAGGGCAGTTAGCAGGGCGGCCAATCAGAAACTGACGGCACCCCAACACGAGGCCGTGAAGCGATACATGAACCCTGTCGTGGTGCGGCCACAAGACGTGGTGGAGGCGGCTATGCTGTTGGAGTCCTTGACCAGGTATGTCTGTTCATCTGAAGAAGAAAAAGAAAGAAAGAAAGAAAGAAAGAAAGAAAGAAAGAAAGAAAGAAAGAAAGAAAGAAAGAAAGAAAGAAAGAAAGAAAGAAAGAAAGAAAGAAAGAAAGAAAGAAAGAAAGAAAGAAAGAAAGAAAGAAAGAAAGAAAGAAAGAAAGAAAGAAAGAAAGAAAGAAAGAAAGAAAGAAAGAAAGAAAGAAAGAAAGAAAGAAAGAAAGAAAGAAAGAAAGAAAGAAAAAAAGAAAGAAAGAAAGAAAGAAAAAAAGAAAGAAAGAAAGAAAGAAAAAAAGAAAGAAAGAAAAAAAGAAACAAACAAACAAACAAACAAACAAACAAACAAACAAACAAACAGTTTGTACATCGGATTAGCGAGTTCTTAGCTCATATGTATATGTTTTTTATTTTTTTTGGCCATTCTAAAAACTTTGAATTCCCTCCTAACCCTTAAACAGCCCTTCCCTGGAAGATGACACTACCCTGATGGACACCCCCGGAACCAGCGGGGTTGCCATCGCTAACAAGACATTCAGCGAGTTTGTCAAGATGTTCCCGGTCCTGCTGGACGGCCCGCCGCCGACCAAGAAAAAACGCATCGACTCGGGGTATCCACGAGACCGCGTCTTTTATGACAAATGGCGTGCTGCCCAGTATAACATCAGAACCCAATATCTGCTCTGTGAGTCTCCAAATAACTCAGTGCGGCATTGACTACATTTATTGCATTCACCAAGTGACTAAAGTAATTTAATTATGTCTTTTAGCGCACTTCACCATGAGAAGACCCTCTGCTGAAAAGATCAGAAGGATGATCGCCCAGGAGGGCTGGGAGGTTAACGTACCCGACGTGGAAGAGGTGGTGGAAGCTTGGAGACCAGCTCCCAGGCTCGTCATGGAGTCAGACCCCATTTTGATGCGTTGTGTGTCTGACCAGTCCTGGACCGGCCTGGCCACCAAGGACTTTGGCCCGCATCAAGGTCTAGGTGAGGGCGCCTTTCATTTGACTTGCAAGGACTGAAAGAAGAAGAAGGAAAAAAAAAAAAAAAAAAAGGGGGCACTTTGGCAGCCGTTAACCCCGACTCGAGGCAAAAGGAATACGGCTACCAATTTTCCGCCTAAAATTCTGGCTTTTTTTTAAATTATTATTATTATAAAAAGCAATCTAAAAATTTATCTCTACATTAATTCAGAGTGTAATGTTCTCTTTGTTATAGGAGTGGTTGCAACACGGCCATTTGCAAAAGGGGACATTGTCTGTGACTATCACGGCAAAATAATTACAGCTGCAGAAGGAAGGGACATGATGGAGGACCTACATGGCGAGCCTGGCTACTTGTTCTTCTTCAAAGATGGGAAGAGGGAAATGTGTGTGGACGCTCAGACCTTCCCCTGCGAGTGTCACCCGACGGCAGACACGGTGGGCAGAAGAATTAACCATTCTTCCAAGAATGCCAACCTCAAGCCCTTTCACTGCCACTTAAGCTTTGACGGACTTGAAAAGGAGGTCATTTTGTTCAGGGCGCTGAAAGACATCGGGGTGGGCACGGAGGTTAAATTTGACTATGGGGTAAGGAGGAAGTCTTTCCTCGGAGAAGGTCTAGATCTGACCTGGCTGGATGACTAGGCTGGGTTAAACGGTAATTTGTGTGGCTGACACCTAAGTTTTCGAGGTAACTCACAAGATGAGAATGTTTGCCCTAAAGCCACGTGATTGCTGGTTTTAGATTCCTCTTTTATTTATTTTTTCCTATCGTGGAGCACCAACAGACCTTTTTGTTTTTTTTCTCCCCCCTTCAACTTGAAATGCGCCAGGTAGTGATACAAAACATGTTACGTTAATATTATTAGTCAATTAACTGCGTTTGTTTCAATGTGCATATGATATGACAATATCTCTTTATCTTCAACAGAGAGAGAGAGAAGTACTGCTGCCCATGAGACAGAGAGCATTGACACATAAATGGTCAAGGTGTGTATCGATTGAACTATTTATCTTTCAAACTCGTTTCGTTGTTTATGCTTACACTCTCTTTCTCTCTCACAGTTGGTTCCGGAGAGCGCATTTCTCCATGGAAGGGGGTTGTCTTGTTCTCTGGTTTGTTTGTTTGTTTGTTTGTTTAATTAATTAATTTATTTATTTTAACTCGTTTTTTTCCTCATCCCCTTGTATTTCTGAAAATATTAAAAGTTTTTTAAAAGTACCAGCCCTTTTCGTTCCTGTGACTACAGTGGCTGTGTTTGGCTATGCAGACACGTGTTGCACATGTTGCTTGAGCAGTCCCAGGACAGCTCCTAGGTACTGACAGTTCCATTATGGGGTGAAGAGGTGCAGTGACTTAAAATTAACACAGGGTGGTGCCAGTGATCCCCGCACAAAAAAAGCCTGAAACACACATAAGAATCCATGCATGACCATCCTCAATTGTTGAAACAAGTTTATATATATATATATATATATATACAACATTTATATTATATTATTATATTATATTATATTAATTATATTATATATGAAATCAACCATTGAAACCACGTGTGGTTGCCTCACCCACTGTATTGTGCCGGAACTCCATGTAAAACGGAACGAGATAGAGACTCCAGACCGCCTCCGGGGCGCAACAGACACTCCAGAGTGATTTCCCGGTGACGGCTAACCCACCCAAACTCATGTCATCATCCATGGCATACAGGTGGACCTGTCAATTGTTCAAAAAGGGATGATTTTTTTTTTTCCTTTCTTAAAAATATTCCTTTTCAGTCATGTATTTACTTTAATGATTCATTACACTCTTCAAAAACACTTCAATTATTCAGATCACATGAAGAAAAAACACGCTCACCTGCATGTGATGAATTGATTGATTACACTTCAACTGTAAAAAAGAAAAAAAGAAAAAAATTATATATATATATATATATATATATATATATATATATATATATATATATATATATATATATATATATATATATATATATATATATAATTAACAACAAGAAATAGTACACAAATAACTTTATACAAAACCAAACAACAAATTATCACTAACAACAACCTGTATACAGGAGAACACTTTTTTTTTTGATTGATTGATTAATTGTTTGAGAGAGATATAGATATATTCAATAATTATCTATACATTATTCTGCTTATATTGTGTTGGAAAACATCAACTTGTGTTTTTTGTAACGATTAGTCCCACTGGAGGCAATTGTTTTGAACCCATGTGCAGTTTATTCCAAAATAAAAAGTCCAAAACATAAAACAGACTTGGCAAAACAATAAACTAAACTTGACTAAATTAAACATGACTTGATAACAGACTTAACAACAGAGACTCACCAACAACGGGTTACAAATTCATTCAATAACAGACTAAGACACATGGCAAACACCAGGATCTACATATACTAATACTAATGACAAGACAAGGGACACCTGTAAACAACGATTAAACAATTAACCAATGACATGACACAAGAACATGAGAGGGCCTGGAAATCACAAGACCAACACACCATGTGACAGTTTGTTTGTTTTTTGACCCTTGTATTTATAAAAATATAAAACATTTTGTAAAATTACCCACACTTTGCATTTGAATTATATAATATATATAAATATAATAATATATAATCAATTATATATATATATATATATATATATATATATATATATATATATATATATATATATATATATATATATATATATATATATATATATATATATATAATTTTTTCTCTTTGTTTCTTCTTTTTATTCTTCACGTCATCTATGTACAGGACTGCACTGACCCAAATAATAAACCTAACTAAATTTTGTACTCTAATTGGGGGTTTAGGCCTAAATAAATAAATAAATAAATAAATAAATAAATAAATACATAAATACATAAATACATAAATACATAAATACATACATAAATAAATAAATAAATAAATAAATAAATAAATACATAAAATAAATACATAAAATAAATACATAAAATAAATACATAAATAAATTAAATTGCGGGGAGAAACGCAAGTGCAGTACCGTAACGACGGAGGCGCTAGAGAGCCGAAACCGCCTCCGGCGGATCGGGCGTCGCACAATTAGTACATGTTCCAAGTCCCAAACACCTAGCAACAAAGGGTGCAAAGATATAACAGAAATAAAACACCAGGGGGCTCAATCTGGGGGCTCATTTTCGTATGAAACTCCTGTACCTAACCCTAACCTTAACCTAACCTTGACCGAAACCTAAACCTAACCTTAACCTAAACCTAAACCTAAACCTAACCTTAACCTAAACCTAAACCTAAACCTAACCCTAACCTTAACCTTAACCTTAACCTAACCTTAACCCAACCCTAACCCTAACCCTAACCTTGACCTTGACCTAAACCTAACCTTAACCTAAACCTAACCTTAACCTTAACCTTAACCTTAACCTAAACCTAACGTTAACCTTAACCTTAACCTTACCTTAACCCAACCCTAACCCTAACCCTAACCTAACCCTAACCTTAACCTAACCCTAAACCTAACCTTAACCTAAACACAACACCACCTTCCCTAAACCTACCCGTCCCTAACCCTACCTAACACAACCCTACTGAATGTAAACCCGCCTTCAAATAACCCCCACCTTACACCTAAAACCTACCCGCTACCTAAAACCTACCCGCTACAAACCCAGGAGCTACAACCTGGTTGATTTTAAAACAGCCCTCCCAAATCCAACACATCTCTTTTTACACCCCAAAAACACCCTAATATGCATGCATATATGTATATATGTCAAATCAACCACTGGGTCCACGTGTGGTTCCCTCACCCCCTGTATTGTGCCGGGACTCAAATGGCACTCCATGCCAAACGGAACCAGATAGAGGCACGGGACCGCCACCACCGTGATCAGCGCCCCCCCCTAGGCCACAAACGGGCCGACTTTCAGCTCTCTGGGACGGGTAGAAATGGAAGTGCAGTACCGTGACTCCACGCACGGTGGCGCTAGAGACTCGAAGACGCTACAGACGGATCGGGCGTTGCCCAATTAGTACATGTACCGAGTCCCAACCACCTAGCTCCAAATGGTGCAAAGATATAACAGAAATAAAACAGCAGGGGGCTCATTTCTGGGGGCTCAGATTCGTATAAACCTCCTGTACCTAACCCTAACCCACACGCCCACCAACCCTACCCGTGACAGCCCTCCCAGATCCAACACATCTCTTTTTACACCCCAAAAACACCCTAATATGCATGCATATATGTATATATGTCAAATCAACCACTGGGTCCACGTGTGGTTCCCTCACCCCCTGTATTGTGCTGGGACTCAAATGGCACTCCATGCCAAACGGAACCAGATAGAGGCACGGGACCGCCACCACCGTGATCAGCGCCCCCTAGGCCACAAACGGGCCGACTTTCAGCTCTCTGGGACGGGTAGAAATGGAAGTGCAGTACCGTAACTCGACGCACGGTGGCGCTAGAGACTCGAAAACGCTACAGGCGGATCGGGCGTCGCCCAATTAGTACATGTACCGAGTCCCAACCACCTAGCTCCAAATGGTGCAAAGATATGACAGAAATAAAACACCAGGGGGCTCATTTCTGGGGGCTCAGATTCGTATCAAACCCCTGTACATACGTGAGCCCTGCCTATAATGTAATATAATATAATACTGGCTGTTTCAAATGCTCATATCACGGCCAAAATTGACCCGATTTGCACGGGGTAAAGTGCTACGTTCATAGCTCGAGCCGGGCTATCTGATACACCTCTCTGAAAACACCCTCATTTAAATACACGTTTCTTAAAGTGACACTAACTCCATTACACGCAAGAGACCACAGATGGATGCTCAACAACATGTATTGTGCCGAAACTCAACCGGCTCTCCATGCCAAACCGAACCAGATAGAGGCACGGGACCACCACCACCGTGATCAGCGCCCCCTAGACGACAAACGGGCCGACTCTAAGCTCTCTGGGCCGGGGAGAACCGCAAGTGCAGTACCGTAACTCGACGCACGGTGGCGCTAGAGAGCCGAGACCGCCTCCGGCGGATCGGCCGTCGCACAATTAGTACATGTTCCCAGCCACCTAGCAACAAAGGGTGCAAAGATATAACAGAAACAAAACACCAGGGGGCTCAACTCGGGGGGGCTCGTTTTCGTACTAACCTGCTGTACATACGTGAGCGAGCCGCCCTGCCTATAATGTAATATAATATAATACTGGCTGTTTCAAATGCTCATATCACGGCCAAAATTGACCCGATTTGCACGGGGTAAAGTGCTACGTTCATAGCTCGAGCCGGGCTATCTGATACACCTCTCTGAAAACACCCTCATTTAAATACACGTTTCTTAAAGTGACACTAACTCCATTACACGCAAGAGACCACAGATGGATGCTCAACAACATGTATTGTGCCGAAACTCAACCGGCTCTCCATGCCAAACCGAACCAGATAGAGGCACGGGACCACCACCACCGTGATCAGCGCCCCCTAGACGACAAACGGGCCGACTCTAAGCTCTCTGGGCCGGGGAGAACCGCAAGTGCAGTACCGTAACTCGACGCACGGTGGCGCTAGAGAGCCGAGACCGCCTCCGGCGGATCGGCCGTCGCACAATTAGTACATGTTCCCAGCCACCTAGCAACAAAGGGTGCAAAGATATAACAGAAACAAAACACCAGGGGGCTCAACTCGGGGGGGCTCGTTTTCGTACTAACCTGCTGTACATACGTGAGCGAGCCGCCCTGCCTATAATGTAATATAATATAATACTGGCTGTTTCAAATGCTCATATCACGGCCAAAATTGACCCGATTTGCACGGGGTAAAGTGCTACGTTCATAGCTCGAGCCGGGCTATCTGATACACCTCTCTGAAAACACCCTCATTTAAATACACGTTTCTTAAAGTGACACTAACTCCATTACACGCAAGAGACCACAGATGGATGCTCAACAACATGTATTGTGCCGAAACTCAACCGGCTCTCCATGCCAAACCGAACCAGATAGAGGCACGGGACCACCACCACCGTGATCAGCGCCCCCTAGACGACAAACGGGCCGACTCTAAGCTCTCTGGGCCGGGGAGAACCGCAAGTGCAGTACCGTAACTCGACGCACGGTGGCGCTAGAGAGCCGAGACCGCCTCCGGCGGATCGGCCGTCGCACAATTAGTACATGTTCCCAGCCACCTAGCAACAAAGGGTGCAAAGATATAACAGAAACAAAACACCAGGGGGCTCAACTCGGGGGGGCTCGTTTTCGTACTAACCTGCTGTACCTAACCCTAACCCTAACCCTAACCCTAACCCTAACCCTAACCCTAACCCTAACCCACTGAGGGATTTGTGAGATGCATTGGGGTCGCTTTGTGCTCATCCTTTTCCTAAAAACTACCCTCACAACCCGGAGGGATTTGAGGTGCATGGGTATTTGTTCCCGCGTTTATTTCTCACTGGCATTTGGCGATGGTAGCTGGGGATAGGAGTGGAATTTACCCCTGCGTCCCCTAATTCTAAAGGTCATAGCCCGGCGGGAATGGTGACATGGGGGTAGATCGGTTCTTATGTGGATCCTAGCCTTACTCTAACTATCACAGGCATGATGGATCATTGGCTCTGGTTTATCTGCTGTTTCCTTTCCGGCCTGGCGGAACGTTGGGTTTGGTGGGATAGGAACGGAAGTAATGGTTTAATAACCTCCTGTATTGGAGGTATCATAGTTCTCTTATCATCTGGATCTAACCATCGAACCCTGATATCGATTATATGGGTCAGATCGGTCCTTACGTTGATCCTAGCCCTATTCTAACTATCACAGCCATGATGGATCAGGGGCTCGGGTTTATCTGTTTCCTTTCCGGCCTGGCGGAACGTTGGGTTTGGTGGGATAGGAACGGAAGTAATGGTTTAATAACCTCCTGTATTGGAGGTATCATAGCTCTCTTATCATCTGGATCTAACCATCGAACCCTGATATCGATGATATGGGTCAGATCGGTCCTTACGTTGATCCTAGCCCTATTCTAACTATCACAGCCATGATGGATCAGGGGCTCGGGTTTATCTGTTTCCTTTCCGGCCTGGCGGAACGTTGGGTTTGGTGGGATAGGAACGGGAGTAATGGTTTAACAAACCGACTACAGGGATTTAACCATCGAACACTGGTATCAATGACATGGGTCTGGGTCGACCCTCGCACCCTTTATTGCCTAATCTTAGCCATCACAGCCCTGATGGACCAGGGGTGCAGATTTATCTCCTCGGTCTGCCTCCCGGCCTGAACGACGGCTGGAGCCGGGAGCTGGCTTCCAGCTCCATTTCGGCCTAGCCGAGCGTTGGGTTTGGTGGGGAGGGAGCCGTAGTAAGGATTCTGAACTTACCCGTCAGGTGGACTTGCTGATTTCCATGCCTACGGGCTAAAAGCTCTGGTTCATCGAGATTGTGTGTGTATATACCAAGTCCGGGTCAGTTCTGCTCGTCATAGTGATAGAGGCTCTTCACCCACCAATGTTTTTTGCTAAAGTCGGTCTGGAGGAGGACATGATGGGTTTTATTTTCATGGGGTAGGGTGCGGACGTGTGGGGGTTTAGTTCTAGAGTTTGGGGAAGTGTTGGGCCAGGCCCGGTCTAGCATTTTCCCCCGGGGGGGAGGGATTTTTGTTTGAGGGGCCCGGAACCTAGTAATGGTAGTCCCGAGAGGGGACGGCGGTTGGGTCAAAAGAGCACGAGCCCGTGCCTTTCCTCAGACTCCCCTTGGACCCGGACCAGTTCTAGGCCAGGGGAGCTGTTGTAATTCTTACAAAGACCTAACCTTGCCAGCGCCGTGCAGCCGGACCTGCCGAGTGACCCTAGATAAAAGGGGTCGAGTAAGGGATTTCGGGATTTAGGGTTAGTGCCGTCAGGTGGGTGAGGAAAGTAATCCGGGGGTGGGGGGAATAATTCTTGCCAGTAGGGTGTAATGCCGGGCCAGGATTATCTAGTCATGGCCTTCGGGTCGGGCTGGGTTCGCTGGTTCGGAGCGGTTCAATCAGGGACCTTGCACCTAGTCTGGTCTGTAGTAGGAGGGGAATCTTGTCCAAGGAAATCAGACGTGGAGACGGAGTTGTACAGTCATGACCTGAGGGTTGGACTAAGTTCGATGGTTTGGAACAGGTTTAGTCAAGGACCTGACACGTTGGGATCAAGACATGGATGTTGGAAGGAGGGGAGGATGTGGGATTGAGAGTTTGTGGAGGAGGGACTCCCCCCGACATTTCACTCAGCGGAATGGAGGACAGAGGGGTAGCTTGATCGTTGGGGAGGAAGAAGAGGCAGGGGCTAAACCCCCCTGTTTTCTTTGCGTCCATCCTAGTTTGGCCGGGTTTTTGTTGTTTTTTTTGGGGGGGCAGAGGCTCCCTCCGGTATCTCTCTTGGCCTATGGCTGGGGGAGATGCGGGAGGGGGAGCGAGCCAGGCCCAGACAGGCCCTCGGGAAGTGGGTGACCCAGACAGGTCTAACATTTCTTGGTTCGTCTCTGATGGGTTGGAGGGGGTTGAGGTTTGTTTAAGATAGAGGGGCAGCTTGATAAACGGTGTGGGGGCAGGGACTAAACTTTTTTTTCTTTTTTTGACAGGACGAGAGGGTGAGAGAAGATTGGATTGGAAAGGAGTTTAAGTGGATAGGTGGGTCGGAAAGGAGAGTTCGGGAGTAGGGATGGCATCGGAGGAGGAATTTAGGAGGTTGACCAAGGAATTGTATAGGGTTCTGAAGGGGTTTCATAAGGCGATCAGGGAGTCACTCCCTCATAGGGAAGTTCTGCACATGGTTAGGACAGGGTTACAAGTGGTTGCTAGGGATCGGTGGGAAGAGGCCTGGCAGGTGGCCGTGGTTTGGGCCCGCCGGGATATCAAAGCCCTGAGTGAGGCAACGATTGAATGGGCCGCGACGGAAGTAAGGGAGCTCATGGCACCGGAGGAAGGAGCCTGGCAAGGGACCCGGGGGGGGTGTGTCAGTTTAGGGCCGTCCGAGTTGCCGGGGCTTAGGTCAAGACCGCAGGGTGTAACTTCCGTAGGGACGGATAGGTCTCGGTCCTTTTTGAAGGGAGAGGGGATCGGTGGGGTCCATGGTCCCCGGATGAAGGGATCAGTAATTAATCTTTCTCAAGTATTGGAGTTGACGTCGGCGCAGTTTAGCCTTTTGGATAAAGGTCTGTCATTTATTCCCTCGCATCTGGTAGGCTTAGGGGATAGGGCAACCATGTTGGCGGAGCTGAGCCATTTACACGCCAGGGTGCAGAGAGCGGTCTATTTTGGTTCCGGTTTGGATGCAGCACAGGTGAAACCGTTTTCAGGGGCATCGGGTTGGGTTCCCCCACCCCAGAAGTTGCCAGGAGAGGTTTGGGATTTCTTTGACGGGAATTTCCAGGAGGTTCAGCGGGTGTTAGCAGGAGCAGAGTCCCCGCCTCACAATTTGTGTGAAGCGGAGGTTCTAGCGTTACAGGAGTTAAGCCGCAGAAGGGATATAGTAATAAAGCCGGCAGACAAGGGGAGTGTGGTGGTTATTATGGATAGAACGGAATATGTGAGGGAGGGGTTGAGACAGTTGGAGGATGAGGACTTTTATTCCAGCTTGGAGGCCCCCATCTTTTCGGAGTCAGTCCCACGGATTGAGGCGGTATTGGATTCACTGGTTCAAAAGGGGTTTATAGGCAAAGAGCAGGTGGAGTATTTAAGGGGAGATTCGAAGCCCAGGGTTAGGCGCTTCTATTTATTGCCCAAGGTGCACAAGCCGAGGGAGAAGTGGTCTACTTCATTCATGCCGCCTGGCCGCCCCATTGTCTCTGATTGCGGGAGTGAGAGCTATAGAGTGGCGGAATTTATAGATTTCTATTTGAATCCGCTGTCTGTTAAGCACCCAAGCTATATACGGGACACCTATGACTTCTTGGAGAAGGTCAGGGGTTTGAAGGTACCGGCGGGGGCTTTACTGTTTTCCCTGGATGTGGAGAGTCTCTATACGAATATTGAAATCCCTTTGGGGATGAAGGCGGTAAGGGAGTGGTTGGTCAGGTATCCGGAGGCCTCTCGACCGGATGAGGCAATCCTTGAGTTCCTGGAATTGAGTTTGACCAGGAATGACTTTGAATTTGAGGGGAAATACTACTTGCAGGTTAAGGGTACGGCCATGGGTAAGAGGTTTGCACCAGCGTATGCGAATATTTACATGGCCCAATGGGAAGAAACGGTTTTTCCCAAATGTGACAAGGTCCCCTTGGTTTATCTCCGTTTTTTGGATGACGTGTGGGGAGTCTGGCAACATAGTCGGGAGGATTTTGAGATTTTTCTTGGCGTGTTGAATGCACATCATAGATCGATCAAGGTGAAGGAGGTGTTGCGGGACCAGGCTATCGATTTCCTGGACACCACGGTTTATAAGGGACGGGAGTTCCAGGCCACGGGCAGATTAGACACCAAGGTGTTTTTCAAGGAAACGGACACTCATGCTTTGTTGCACAGGCAAAGTTATCATCCCAGGCACACGTTCAGAGGTATTGTGTTGTCTCAGCTTCTCAGATTCAAGAGGATATGTTCACAGGAGGACAGTTTCCACGAGGCTAAAAGGATACTGTTCAGGGCCCTTCGAGGCAGGGGATATCCGAGGTCTTGGCTGAGGGCAATCCATAGGGAACATTGTAGATCACAGGGTAGCTTAGGACATGGGTCATCCCAGAGGGAGGAGTTGCTGGTTCCGGCAGTATTTACCTTTTCCCCGAGTTCGGTGGAGCTGATCAGGAGGGTTAGGAGTAATCTTAAGGGAACCTTGGCAGGGGTTCCGGAAGGAGCAAGAATTTCCCTGCGTTCAGCTTTTAAGAAGAACAAGAACCTAGGGGATCTATTGGTCCACAGCCGGCTTCACGAGGAAGTGGAAGTGGAAGGATGGAGGCCGACTAGGAGGCCACGAGTGATTAAGACTAGTGGAGGCCGGGGGGGGTTTTTTCTCCCGCATTTCGGGTTGGGCACGAGGAATTGTATTTATAGCATTAGGTGTGCCAAGTGTGGGAAGCAGTATGTTGGTCAGACTGGGAATTCCATTGCTGCTAGGTTGTACCAGCATAAATACAGGATCAGGAAGGGAGGGGGGACAAGCAGGGGGAGATCATTGGTTGAGCATTTCAGGAGGCATGGGTTGCAGAGTCTGCAGATAAGGGGTCTGGAGCATAATCAGGGATGGACTTTAAGTCAGAGGTTGCGTAAGGAACACCTGTGGATTAGAAGGTTGGATTCCCGGGTTCCCAGGGGGTTGAATGAGAGATGTGAGGTTACGGGGGTTTAGGGGAGTTTGCTGGTAGGGGGGCTGCTAGGATGGGGAGGGGGTCTAGTGGGGGATTGTTTTTTTGGGGTGGGGGGGCAGAGACTCCCTCCGGCGTCTCTCTTGGCCGGTGGCCGGGGGAGACGCGGGATGGGGGAGCGAGCCAGGCCCAGACAGGCCCTCGGGAAATGGGTGGCCCAGACAGGTCTAACATTTCTTGGTTCGTTTCTGATGGGTTGGAGGGGTTTAGGGTTTGTTTAGGACGGAGGGGTAGCTTGATTATTGGTGAGGGGGCAGGGGCTAAATAGAATTTTTTTTCCTTTTTTGGCAGGACGGAGGAGTGAGAGGGTTGAGTGGGAAAGGAGGTTGAAGTGGAAAGGACGAGAGTGAGGAGATTGAGGGTGGAAGGAGTTGGAAGAGGAAAGGTGGGTCGGGTAGGAGAATAAAGATGAGGTTTCGGTGGTGGGAGGGCAGAGACTCCCTCCGGCGTCCCTCCTGGCCGGCGGTCGGGGGGGACGCGGGATGGGGGAGCGAGCCAGGCCCAGACAGGCCCTCGGGAAATGGGTGACCCAGACAGGTCTAACATTTCTTGGTTCGTCTCTGAAGGGCGGGGGGGTAAAGGTTTTTTGGGGGGAATAAGGGGGTGGGGGTGGTGTGGGCAATTTCTAATCCAGGAGGTACTTTGTGTTTGGCAGGATGGCTACGGATGAGGAGTTTAAGGGATCGGTTAGGGGGTTCTTCAAATTCTTGAAGGCTTTTCACTATGAGTTGGGAGTGAGGGAGCTGGAGCAGCATAACCGGCAGCCTGCCCACATGGACAGGTTGGCCAGGCAGGTTGCCGAGGGAGTCAGGCCGGCATTGCCATCAGTGGACACAAACTGGCTCGTATTTGGTAATGCCAAGAACTGGCTGCACACGGGGGTCCAGATTTTATCAGGACATTATGAGCAGGCCCTAGGTGGGGCCAGGTTAGACCTGCAAGGGGTAACCCGTGAGCGCTGGGAGGAGGCCTGGAAGGTGGCGATCAGGTGGGGTCGCAGAGGTATAAAGGGTTTGAGGAATAGAACGATAGACCTGGCCACGACCCAGGTGGAGGAGATCATGTCGGGGCCTCCCGGGGCGGCTGCGGCAGCAGAGAGGGCGCAGAGCCCTAGGGAGGATCTTAGGGATGCACCGGGAGAGGCACCCGGCCCTGGGACGACGGAGGCGATGGGGCCGCCGGTAAAAATGAGGGTGCAGGAGCAGGGGGACCATGTGGTCGAGGCGACGACCTCAGAGGCGAGGCCGGTGCCGCTCCCCAGGCGGAAGATGCCGGTCCCTCGGAGGAGGGAGATGGAGCCTCCGGGTAGGGGGCAGGAGGGGATGGAGCTGGCTCGGGAAGGAGAGCTGGGGCAACCGGAGCAGGGGCTCCCGGACCCGCTGGAAGCGGGTGATGAGCTCTTGGAGGAGGGACCAGACGATTTGGAAGGGCCGGAGCAGTGGGAGGAGCTCAGTCTGGAGGCGCTGGAACTAGAAGAGAGTCCGGCTGTGTTGTCCGGGGACGAGGTGCGGGACCCGGGCACGAAAATCAAGGGGCCGGAGAGAAGAGGGGAAGAAGGAGAGCGGGCCCTGGAGGTACGGGCCACGGAGGATCGCCAGAAGGGGGCGAGGAATCGGGGCAAGAGTCTCCATCTGAGGCATGAGCACCACGAGGTGGACAAACGGAATTGGGAGTTGGCCCCGGTCAGAAGAATTCTCCTGATTGGGGATTCAAACCTGGGCAGAATACAGTCGGTGGACAACGGTGACCTTGAGGTGGACTCGTTCCCGGGGGCGAATTGGGCTCAGGCCTATACCCTGGTGAAACACAGGACCCCGGTTTCCTTGGTGGTTAGGCACCTGGTCCTTTCGTTCGGCCTGAACAATAGGAGGCAGGGGGATCGGTCGAACCTCAAGCAGGCAATAGAAAGGCTGCAGGAAGCGGCAACCAGGACTTTCCCAAATGCAAGCATCAGGATCCCGGTGATTAACTATGATAGAAGCCTGCCGGAGGGGCAGAGGAATAATCTCAGGGTTATGAATTAATTGATTAGGGGGACGGGGTGCAGTGTGCCCCCGCTGCTGGAAAGTAGCTTCCAGACGGAAGCGGATAAGATCCACTGGACCCCTGACACAGCACAGGCCATGCTGCAGCATTGGTTGAGGCACATATGAACGCCAGGGTGGGTACGGGTGGTCTTAGGGGGAAGGGATTAGGTTAGGTTAGAATTTTTTGGTGGGAATAGGTTGGGATGTGGGTTTGTTGAAAGACTCCTTGGTTGTTTTTTGGATCATTATATTCAGTTAAGAAAAAGATATATGCAAAAATAAAAGTGCAAAAGTGAAAGTGCAAAAATAAAACAGAAAAAATAAAAAATAAAAAAATGGAGAGCATGATGATTGAGGAAAGGGCAGGGTGATGATCCTAAAATCCATCCTCTTTGCTGAATCTCCGTAATCCAGGTTTTTTGCCAAGTCGGCTCCTATTGAATGTTGGTAGACTTCCTACAGAAAATGGGGAGTAGTAAGGTTGTTTGGGCTTTAAGATTGGATAATAGCTTCTGGGTTTGCCCGGCCAGAAAAGGGTTCTGGGAGCCTGAAATAATGATCCAATGATCCGGCAGGTCTGAAAGAAACAGAATCTCGGTTTTTCACTGCAGTTCGGGTGAATAATTTTTTTTCAGGGTTAGGACAGATGGTGTTCCTATGAAATTTCGGGGGAACTTACCATAGATGAGGTAGTGGGTTAAGATGAGGGGGATCAATTGGGTGGAAGCATGGAATATCGATGAGAATTCGGTTTTCGCCCAGCGGGTAATGATCCTGCAGGTCTGAAAGATAGGGGAAAGCTTGGGTTTCACTAAAAATTGAGTGGCTTTTCAGGGATGGTATTCCCACGAGATTTCGAGGAAACAGTCTTGATGGATAGGTGGCTTATACCTAAACTTAATCGTCACAGCCTTGATGGGTTAATGGGTTGAGATCTATCCCCACACCCATTCCTGCCTAAACTTAACCCTCACAGCCCTGATGGATCAGTGGCTTATACCTAAACTTAACCGTCACAGTCCTGATGAATAGCTGGCTTATACCTAAACTTAACCGTCACAGCCCTGATGGGTTAATGGGTTGAGATCTATCCCCACACCCATTCTTGCCTAAACTTAGCCCTCACAGTCCTGATGGATCAGTGGCTTATACCTAAACCTAACCGTCACAGTCCTGATGGATCAGTGGCTTATACCTAAACCTAACCGTCACAGTCCTGATGGATCAGTGGCTTATACCTAAACCTAACCGTCACAGTCCTGATGGATTAACGGCTTGGGTTGAGATCTATCCCCACACCCATTCCTGCCTAAACTTAGCCCTCACAGTCCTGATGGATCAGTGGCTTATACCTAAACCTAACCGTCACAGTCCTGATGGATCAGTGGCTTATACCTAAACCTAACCGTCACAGTCCTGATGGATTAACGGCTTGGGTTGAGATCTATCCCCACACCCATTCCTGCCTAAACTTAGCCCTCACAGTCCTGTTGGATCAGTGGCTTATACCTAAACCTAACCGTCACAGTCCTGATGGATCAGTGGCTTATACCTAAACCTAACCGTCACAGTCCTGATGGATCAGTGGCTTATACCTAACCCTAATCGTCACAGCCCTGATGGGTTAATGGGTTGAGATCTATCCCCACACCCATTCTTGCCTAAACTTAGCCCTCACAGTCCTGATGGATCAGTGGCTTATACCTAAACCTAACCGTCACAGTCCTGATGGATCAGTGGCTTATACCTAAACCTAACCGTCACAGTCCTGATGGATCAGTGGCTTATACCTAAACCTAACCGTCACAGTCCTGATGGATTAACGGCTTGGGTTGAGATCTATCCCCACACCCATTCCTGCCTAAACTTAGCCCTCACAGTCCTGATGGATCAGTGGCTTATACCTAAACCTAACCGTCACAGTCCTGATGGATCAGTGGCTTATACCTAAACCTAACCGTCACAGTCCTGATGGATCAGTGGCTTATACCTAACCCTAACCGTCACAGCCCTGATGGGTTAATGGGTTGAGATCTATCCCCACACCCATTCCTGCCTAAACTTAGCCCTCACAGTCCTGATGGATCAGTGGCTTATACCTAAACCTAACCATCAGTCCTGATGGATCAGTGGCTTATACCTAAACTTAACCGTCACAGTCTTGATGGATAGGTGGCTTATAAAATCGAGTGACTTTTCAGGGATGGTATTCCCACGAAATTTCGAGGAAACTTACCATGGATGAGATGGGGGGTTAAGATAACTGGATCGATTGGGTGGAAGAATGGAATGTCGATAAGAATTGGGTTTTCGCCCAGCGGGTAATGATCCTGCAGGTCTGAAAGATAGGGGAAAACTTTGGTTTTCACTAAAAATCGAGTGACTTTTCAGGGATGGTATTCCCACGAAATTTCGAGGAAACTTACCATGGATGAGATGATGGGTTAAGATAACGGGATCGATTGGGTGGAAGAATGGAATGTCGATAAGAATTCGGTTTTCGCCCAGCGGTTAATGAGCGGGCAAGTCTTTGGTTTTCACTAAGAGTCGGTTGGTTCTTCGGGGATGTTGCGTTCCCGGGAGATTTCGAGTATTTACCGTGGATCAAAACGAGGGAGTGAGAACTTTGGATGTTCGCCCAGATTACAAATTGATGGGCTAGAGATTAAGCATGACACATTGGACCCAGGGGGATAGGTGTTTGGGATCCGAATGATCCATGAAAATGTGGTTATGGGCTTAAATTGGGTAACGAGGTATTACTGGTGTGAGTAGGGACAGCTGTAGGGGGGTGGGGCTAGGGAGCTTACCGTGTACGAGGTGGCGGGGTTGGTTTAGTGGGTATTTGGGACATAGGAGCAGGGGATTTGAAGGAGTGTTGTTGGAGGGACTTCGAGATTGGAATTGACGAGTGGTGATTGAGAGGTGAGTTATGGTGGTGCGGTGTTGCGTGAATCGGCAGAGGGGAGGACTGGTAGAAGTAGGGATGGCAGACGCGAAACAGACGTTTCGGGGCTTTGCCGAGATCCCGAAGCGCAGATGTTTCGAAACACTGCTCCGAACTGTGATTCGAAACACCCATGTCACGTGACTATGGCTAAATGAAGCTTCACAGTGTTTCATCAGGTGGCGCCTTCCGAAACTGCGTTGATTAAAGGGGGCGGGAACAAACCACACAGTCACACATCTGTAAACCTAATTCACCACAGTTTAAAAGTGAAGTAAATCCATCTTCACCTCGTGGGTTTTTGTGAGAGGAGAGTGATTTTGTGATAGCAGTGATTTTGTGATAGCAGTGAGATTTATAGTGCGCTTTGGTTAGTTATATTTAGGCTAGATTTAAATTAGATATATTGACTGATAGGTATAGACAGTGACATATAGTATAGATATAGTGACACATTCATATAGGCTAAGTTAGATAGTGACAGATAGATAGCACAGCATAAGTTAGATATATAGAATTATATAGATATAGATTCATAGGTGATATATAGATAGATATATTAATTGAATATATAAAAATGGAGGCTGCACGCAAGAGATGCCGTACATCTGTGGTGTGGGAGCATTTCCATTTGGAAGCACCAAATAAAGTGAGATGTGTGTATTGTGATAGGCAGCTAGCCTTCTGCAACAATACATCATCCATGTATTTACATCATCCAAAAATATTTGTGCATGCCAGCAACAAGTGTCCCTTGTGAGAGGATTTTTTCAAAGGCTGGAGAAATTATATGTAAAAAAAGAACTCAGCTGAGTCCTTCAACAGCAGAGCAATTCATATTTTTGAATAAAAATGTTTTGTGACAAATGTGACACATTGTGGCTTTATTTATTTTATTAATGTTCATTTTGTATAACAAACAAATATATATATAGTTCTTTACAATGACGAGGCTACAGGTTACAAAACCAAGATCATGTACTTGTCAGACATGTTAAAAACAATTTTTTTTACATGGATCATTGTCAAGGTATTTCAGATCAACACATGGAAGTGACCACTAGATGGCGCCGTAGAGACGGGTGTCAGATTGATTCGAAGCTTCGAAACAATATGACACATTTGCTTCAACTGCTTCAGTGCTTCACGAAGCCTCGGTCTGCCCATCACTAGGTAGAAGCTTGGTGTGCAGCAATGTGCACCCGCCAGTCTGGACCCTCAACCTCTTCGGGGGTTTGGGAGTCTGGCCTTTGTCCCGGGGTCAGATGTCCTAGGTTAAGTCGGCAGAAAGTTTTCTCTGACAAAGGGCCCAGTGGACAGACGTTTCTCACAGGCTTTTCTCGGGCAACCCGGATACCTTGCGGTGTTAACGAAAGGTTGCTTGGGAGGGCGGTAAGTATCCAGCCCCCCTGGGTCCACTTGGACAGCACGCAGGGACGGTGGCCTGGGGCTAACAGGCCTTAATTGGAGCCCAGTCTTCTATCGGTGATGAGCACCGCCCAAGCACCAGTACATGTGCACCAACATGCTTATACACTGAAAAAAATGTATTGTTGGGGAAGGGGTTGTAGTGGGGTACGAGTGGTACTGTGTAACGTTGACAACCCTAGAGAACCGAGCCTATAGTACACTTTGGACCGAATTGCAACCATTGGAAACTAACCCTAACAGTAAAAAGAAGCGTATAATAATAATAATAATAATATTTTTTTACCGAAGCGCAACAATTGGTTTTGCCAGTTCGGTTTACTGCGTTTTAGCGATTGGCTAAGGGACACTGGTCTTGGGCTGATCATCCAAGGCGGGCCGCCAGAGAGGAGGGTGTCTGGTGTGTAAGGTGCCGAAACACCCGATGAGGCTCTGGAACACTACTGATGACAGTGTCTGGAATATTTTCCTCACCATTACGTTTGGGGGATTAGGGGATGATTACTGACTGGTTAATTTTTGACCTTGAGAATTTTTTACTTTTGAGGATTTTTTACCTTGAAAAAGCTTTTCTAGAGTATCTAGTTGTCACAAGTTCAGGTTGACCATTGGCATTTCGTTCTTTATTACTATTTGTTGTGGACATATTTGCTTTCCTTAAAAACTTACCTGTCACAGCCCTGATGAGTCAGTGGCATGGGTTGGGAGCTATCCCCGCACCCATTCCTGCCTAAACTTAGCCCTCACAGTCCTGATGGATCAGTGGCTTATACCTAAACCTAACCGTCACAGTCCTGATGGATCAGTGGTTTATACTTAAACTTAACCGTCACAGTCCTGATGGATTTGTGAAATACACGGGGATCTGTCCCTACACTTATCCTTCCCTTAATCCTACCCCTCACGACCACTGGGGGATTTGTGAGATGTATTGGGGTCGCTCGGCGCTCATCCTTTTCCTAAAAACTACCCTCACAACCCGGAGGGATTTGAGATGCATGGGTATTTGTTCCTGCGTTTATTCTTCACTGGCATTTGGCCATGGTGGCTGGGGATAGGAGTGGAATTTACCCCTGCGTCCCCTAATTCTAAAGGTCATAGCCCGGTGGGAGTGGTGACATGGGGGAGATCGGTCCTTATGTGGATCCTAGCCTTGCTCTAACTATCACAGGCATGATGGATCATTGGCTCGGGTTTATCTGCTGTTTCCTTTCCGGCCTGGCAGAACGTTGGGTTTGGTGGGATAGGAACGGAAGTAATGGTTTAATAACCTCCTGTATTGGAGGTATCGTAGCTCTCTTCTCATCTGGATCTAACCATCGAGCACTGATATCGATGATAGGGGTCGGGTCGGTCCTTACGTTGATCCTAGCCTTATTCTAACTATCACAGCCATGATGGATCAGGGGCTCGGGTTTATCTGTTTCCTTTCCGGCCTGGCGGAACGTTGGGTTTGGTGGGATAGGAACGGGAGTAATGGTTTAACAAACCGACTACAGGGATTTAACCATCGAACACTGGTATCAATGACATGGGTCTGGGTCGACCCTCGCACCCTTTATTGCCTAATCTTAGCCATCACAGCCCTGATGGACCAGGGGTGCAGATTTATCTCCTCGGTCTGCCTCCCGGCCTGAACGACGGCTGGAGCCGGGAGCTGGCTTCCAGCTCCATTTCGGCCTAGCCGAGCGTTGGGTTTGGTGGGGAGGGAGCCGTAGTAAGGATTCTGAACTTACCCGTCAGGTGGACTTGCTGATTTCCATGCCTACGGGCTAAAAGCTCTGGTTCATCGAGATTGTGTGTGTATATACCAAGTCCGGGTCAGTTCTGCTCGTCATAGTGATAGAGGCTCTTCACCCACCAATGTTTTTTGCTAAAGTCGGTCTGGAGGAGGACATGATGGGTTTTATTTTCATGGGGTAGGGTGCGGACGTGTGGGGGTTTAGTTCTAGAGTTTGGGGAAGTGTTGGGCCAGGCCCGGTCTAGCATTTCTCCCGGGGGGGAGGGGTTTTTGTTTGAGGGGCCCGGAACCTAGTAATGGTAGTCCCGAGAGGGGACGATGGTTGGGTCAAAAGAGCACGAGCCCGTGCCTTTCCTCAGACTCCCCTTGGACCCGGACCAGTTCTAGGCCAGGGGAGCTGTTGTAATTCTTACAAAGACCTAACCCTAACCCTAACCCTAACCCTAACCCTAACCCTAACCCTAACCCTAACCTAACCCTAACCCTAACCCTAACCCCTCTTACGCAGCCACCTCCTATGCTCCCACACGTTTCAGAAATAAAAGAGTCTCCTTTCTCGGTCACGATGTAAGATCCCGTGATTTTTCAGTCCCTTCACACACAAGGACACAACAAAGTGTCAGTAAAAAACAGAGAGACGGTAATTACCGTCATTCTCCACAAGAGAGAGCCAGAGGCTCAGGTGGCTTCTCAAAAGAAGGAGGTAGATTAACGGGAGGTTTAAATAAAGCACAAAACACTGCGTCCACACCGGCGCCACCTCTACTCAAAAACACCATGAAACTGTTCTATGACGTGATCAGGCTGGTGCATCACCTGAGTAACATAACCACTAAGGTGCCTAACAATCAGCCAGTTACGTTCACAAGGCTCACGGAACTGCTTACAGACACAATTAAGCCTGCCTCGCCTAACGATCGTGTTAAGGAAATGCTGGAGGGTAATGCAAAAAATTGGTCTTTTACCACCCAGCTCATTTTAGAACAACACTATGAGGCACTGATAGAGGAGGCTATGTCTAATATTAGACAACAGAATAACCAAGCAGATTGGCCGCAAGCCTTCGAGACAGCGAGTAACTGGGCTGAGAGAAGGTTCGGAAAAAGAATCACCAGCCAAACCATCGAACAGGCTGAAGCCTTGATCGCGGCAGAAAGAACAGAGGAAGCCACTAATGCAGTGGCTCCCTCAGAAAGAGCTGTAGTAGAGGTGGCGCCGGCGGCACCACCACCACCACCACCACAAAAAAGACGCACCTATGCGGAAATAGTGGCACAAGTGTCCACTTCACAGCAGGCGGGTCCCAGTCGGGTCTCTATGCCAGTGGTGCGACCCAGAAAGGGGGTTCAACATATAGAGGTGCAGACATCGCCCACGCTATTAGGGTCCCCTTTAAACAGGAGGGACTGGTCTTTCGAGGAGGAAGTTCCTCCAGCAGACCTCCGGGAGGTGCTCCAGCCCATACAGGCTGGTGAGTTCCCTCCATTGGAACAAAGGGCCCAAAAAAGAGCACAAAAACTCCGGCACTGCACTCGCCACCCTGACACCCCCGAGGCTCGCCCACCTCATGCAGCAGAAGTCTCTCCTGCCATAGCAGGGGAGCTGCTGTCATTTGAGGATGAGCAGCCACCACAGAGCCCACCTCATGCGGCAGAAGCCTCTGCTACAATTGTAGCGGAGCTGCTAGCATTGGAGGCCGAACCTCCTGTGGAGAATCCTCCTTCTCCTTCTCCTCCTCCTCCCGCAGCAGAAGCCTCTGCTACCATAGTAGCGGAGCTGCTGGCTCTGGAGGAGGACGCTCCTTTAAACTCATTCCAAGTTCCGACCAGTCAGAATGACCCTGACCCCTTGTTGGACGCTCAGTCACCACAGTCTAGCGTCATCCTTTTCTCCTCATATCATTCGGAGGATCCGGCCCAATCACCGTCTCCACTCACTAAACTCCTGAGACAGCTCTCACCAAATCTTAGTCCCATCACGGCTGTAGATAAAGAGAAAGGTCAGGAAAGTGAGACAGCGGAAAGGGTACAACAGGTCAAAATAAACCAACCCGTTTTCACTGACATAACAAAAAGCAAAACAGTGCAGTTTGAGAGATTCCCGTTAAGACCACTCTATGCCCCGACACACAAAGCACCAGAGAAGTCCACACTTGTGTCGTTGCGGCCGCTGGCAGATAACAGAGAGGCTCAGGTTCCCTCACTTCTTCCAGTTAGTCCGATAGGCAGAACGGTCAGGCACGCAAACACGTACAAGAAGCTGTCAGATTGGAGTCTAACCATTGAGAAAAAATATGTCATCATCGGGGACTCTAATCTGTCCAGATTTCCTGATTTTGACTGCCCGGAGCTCCAGGTAGAAAGCTACCCGGGCGCCAAATTGCATCATGCTGGCCATTTAATAGAAAAGGCCACTATAACAACGGAACCAGAGAAAGTTATCTTAGCCTTCGGACTAAACAATAGAAGTCAGAGAAACAAACTCACAGCGGTCACTGAGCTGGTCCGAACTAACAGAGCGGCCATCAAAAGACTGCCCAGAACGGAGATCCTGTACCCTATCATTAATTTCTCCAGATCTCTTCCTATCTTTGAACAGGAAGTACTAGAGCATATTAATTCACATATAAAAAAGCACTTGAATTTTGTACCGGCCCTGCCCTCCACCAGTTTCCATGTTGACACGGACGGTTTTCATTGGAGGCCTGTTACTGCGAAAGCCATGCTGGAACATTGGATGCAGGCTTTAAACTGCCAGCTGTCCATAACCGAGTAGGGGGACAGAACAAGCTGATAGTTAACCTTTCCAAAACAGTAACACTCAGCCCAGTACAAAATGCGGTGCTCTCTCGTGGTCTCTCTTTCATTCCCACTCCGCTAGATTTTAAAACGCAAAGAATAGAGCTACTTAAAGACCTTCAAGACTATCACCGTAGACTTAAATTAGAGGCTTTCTTTGAAGGGAAGAAAAACAGTAAGGAAAAGGTCCCTTTTACCCACAACTCAGACTGGTCTCCAGCACTGTCCAGTCTCCCCAAGGAAATTATAAATATTATTAAAGCGGATAATTATGCATACAAACACTTAAATTGGGGACATAAAGATATTTTAAATTTAACGTCTACGGAAAGAAAGGCTTTGAAAGAATTAAAAAATAATAATAACATTATAATAAAACCCGCGGATAAAGGGAATGCGACTGTGATTTTAGATAGAGAGCAATATGTTCTAGAGGGACAGAGACAGTTAGGAGTGGAAGAACACTATCGTCCATTGGAAAAACCTATTTATACAGATACAATACAGGAAGTGAGAGAGATTTTAGAGGAAATGTGTATAAAGAAAATAATTAGCGGTTCACAAAAGGAGTATCTGATGGGTGAGACATCCCCTAGGCCGAGGAGATTTTACCTCCTGCCGAAGATCCACAAAGAGCCAGAGAAGTGGAGCGTCCCCCATGAGGTCCCTCCAGGCAGGCCCATCGTCTCGGACTGCAACAGCGAGACGTATCGCACGGCGGAATATATTGAACATTTCCTGAATCCTCTCTCCACCAGGCACCCCAGTTATCTGAAAGATACTTATGATTTTATTAATAAAATAGGGCCACTAAAAATTCCTCCAAACTCATTATTATTTACTATAGATATTGACAGTTTATATACCAACATAGAGACGGAAGTGGGATTAGAAGCAGTAAAAAAGATGATGATTAAATATCCAGATTATAACAGACCAGATAAATATATACTCCAACTATTAAATATAAACCTCACTAAAAATGATTTCGAGTTTAACAATAAATATTATTTACAAACCAAAGGAACTGCCATGGGCAAAAGGTTCGCCCCTTCCTATGCCAATATTTTTATGGCAGATTGGGAGGAATCTGCTTTAAACACGGCCCCTATCAAACCATATCTATATTATAGATTTTTAGATGACATCTGGGGCGTCTGGACCCATTCTATGGACGATTTTGTTGCTTTCACTAATCACTTAAATAGTCACCAATCATCAATAACAATTAAATATACGGTACATCCAGAAAAAGTAAATTTCCTAGATGTTGTGTCTTACAAAGGTCTCAATTTTCCTGCCACCGGTCAGCTGGACTTCAAGGTCTATTTTAAGGAGACCGATACGCATTCACTACTGCACAAAGACAGTTACCACCCTAGCCACACTTTTGGAGGTATAGTAAAATCACAGTTGTTAAGGTTTAAGAGAATTTGCACACAAAACACATCTTTCCTTGAAGCATGCAAGACCTTGTTCACAGCACTGAGAAAACGAGGATATACCCGTACTTTTCTCAAAAATGTATTCAGAACTTTTGATCGGCCGGCAGAGAAACCTTTAGAGGACGTGAGACAGAGAGACAAAATCATACCTCTGGTGACACATTATTCTAGTTTTAGTACACAGTTAAACGCAGCAGTTAAAAGTAATTTTGAAAAATTCATAACACCCTCTAAATACTTGCAACGTCATAAACCCATTGCAGCCTATAGGAGAAATAAAAACTTCCTGGACATACTGGTCCAAAGTAAACTTGTTAAACCAAAAAACAAAGGCCGAATTGGCAGTTGCAAATATTATGTTTCTCACAGATTCATTAAAAGCAGGGTAAATAAATGCGTTATAAAACTGTCTACGTCTCTGTCACATCTCAGCAAGAACTGCATATATCTCATTTACTGCCACAAATGTCGACGACAGTATGTAGGCCAAACCAAAAATGAATTAAGGGAAAGAGTGTACCAACATGCACATAATGTGACGCACAAAATAATGAAAAGACAACATTTGGTTCAGCATTTCCTGGTTCATGGCCTACAGTCGTTGAGGGTCACGTGTCTTCAAGCTAACCCACGATGGTCCTTACAGGAGCGACTCAGGGCCGAGAGTCGCTGGATCAAACGCTTGGACACGGTGCACCCCAGGGGACTAAATGAGATGTAAAAACTTATATGTATCTATCCTCTTTTATCTTTCTATCCTTTTCTCCACTTTCCAAAGCCTATGTTTTTTCCTTCTTTGAGCCACGTGTTTTTTATTAAGGTGACACACCACTCTAACCCTAAACCTAACCATTTGAGACCTGGCTCATAACCCTGATGGGCACACACCACTCTAACCCTAAACCTAACCATTTGAGACCTGGCTCATAACCCTGATGGGCACACACCACTCTAACCCTAACCCTAACCAGCACAGCCCTCTGGCACACAACCCTGAGGCGCTCACCCCTCGCTCTTCTAACCCTACCCAATTCTAGCCCGCGGGTTTTGAACCCGGGTAATAATAGCCCTCTCCAAAATTACCCCTCTGAACCGTACCCCGGGCTTGGTGTGACCCCCGGAAAAAACAAGTGGCTTTCTTTCTCCTTTTTGTTCTTTTTCTTAAATTATCAATACATTATTAATATATACCCCCTCTGTTCCTATAAAAACAGAAGTAATGGATAAATGGTTATATAAATAAATAAATAAATGAGTACATGAACACACTACAACACATCACACACAAGGAAACATACAACTGTGGGGCAGAGTACTGTGGGGTTTGGACCCTGGCCCCGTCCAGTAGCCGTCTTTAGTGGTCAGCGGTTGGGTGGAGAGTGCATAACCATTTCCGATTCCTTCGGGGATCGGATCTTGGATTGATTTCCCCTAACCCTAACCCTAACCCTAACCCACCCTAACCCTAACCCTAACCCGGGCCTCCCGCGTGGCAGGCGAGAATTCTACCACTGAACCACCAATGCTCAGCTGCAGGCATGTCTGTGGTTCCAGCAAGTGAGGGTATGCTCCCTGGCTCGTCGTAAGAGATGGAAGATGAGGAACACATATTGATCTCGGGTTAAAACCTCTTTTAAGAGTGGAAAATCATTTGGGGCTCCACAATTATGGCGGGTTATTGCCCTATAACTTATAATCACAGTCAGTAATGTCGATCAACAGAAGAAAGCTTTAAAGAACCAGACGTCTAGCACTCCGAAAGACACTTTTTGCATTGGCCGGGAATCGGACCCGGGCCTCCCGCGTGGCAGGCGAGAATTCTACCACTGAACCACCAATGCGCGTCCGTTCGAGTGATGCGCCCTCGTGTGGTCGGCACAGGCGTAAAGCCGCTCATACACTTATTAGCTTGTTGTGACTGAGGCAAGAGGACTGACCCTCGATGCTAAAAGAGAAACACCCTCATTTCTGGCAAAACAGATCAAAGCCCCTTGCATTGGCCGGGAATCGGACCCGGGCCTCCCGCGTGGCAGGCTAGAATTCTACCACTGAACCACCAATGCTCAGCTGCAGGCATGTCTGTGGTTCCAGCAAGTGAGGGTATGCTCCCTGGCTCGTCGTAAGAGATGGAAGATGAGGAACACATATTGATCTTGGGTTAAAACCTCTTTTACGAGTGGAAAATCATTTGGGGCTCCACAATTATGGCGGGTTATTGCCCTATAACTTATAATCACAGTCAGTAATGTCGATCAACAGAAGAAAACTTTAAAGAACCAGACGTCTAGCACTCCAAAAAACACACTTTTTGCATTGGCCGGGAATCGGACCCGGGCCTCCCGTGTGGCAGGCGAGAATTCTACCACTGAACCACCAATGCGCGTCCGTTCGAGTGATGCGCCCTCGTGTGGTCGGCACAGGCGAAAAGCCGCTCACACACTTATTAGCTTGTTGTGACTGAGGCAAGAGGACTGACCCTCGATGCTAAAAGAGAAACCCCCTCATTTCTGGCACAACAGATCAAAGCCCCTTGCATTGGCCGGGAATCGGACCCGGGCCTCCCGCGTGGCAGGCGAGAATTCTACCACTGAACCACCAATGCTCAGCTGCATGCATGTCTGTGGTTCAAGCAAGTGAGGGTATGCTCCCTGGCTCGTCGTAAGAGATGGAAGATGAGGAACACATATTGATCTCGGGTTAAAACCTCTTTTACGAGTGGCAAATCATTTGGGGCTCCACAATTATGGCGGGTTATTGCCCTATAACTTATAATCACAGTCAGTAATGTCGATCAACAGAAGAAAGCTTTAAAGAACCAGACGTCTAGCATTCCAAAAGACACTTTTTGCATTGGCCGGGAATCAGTCCCGGGACTCCCGCGTGGCAGGGGAGAATTCTACCACTGAACCACCAATGCTCAGCTGCAGGCATGTCTGTGGTTCCAGCAAGTGAGGGTATGCTCCCTGGCTCGTCGTAAGAGATGGAAGATGAGGAACACATATTGATCTCGGGTTAAAACCTCTTTTACGAGTGGCAAATCATTTGGGGCTCCACAATTATGGCGGGTTATTGCCCTATAACTTATAATCACAGTCAGTAATGTCGATCAACAGAAGAAAACTTTAAAGAACCAGACGTCTAGCACTCCAAAAGACACTTTTTGCATTGGCCGGGAATCGGACCCGGGCCTCCCGCATGGCAGGCGAGAATTCTACCACTAAACCACCAATGCTCAGCTGCAGGCATGTCTGTGGTTCCAGCAAGTGAGGGTATGCTCCCTGGCTCGTCGTAAGAGATGGAAGATGAGGAACACATATTGATCTCGGGTTAAAACCTCTTTTACGAGTGGCAAATCATTTGGGGCTCCAAAATTATGGCGGGTTATTGCCCTATAACTTATAATCACAGTCAGTAATGTCGATCAACAGAAGAAAGCTTTAAAGAACCAGACGTCTAGCACTCCAAAAGACTCTTTTTGCATTGGCCGGGAATCGGACCCGGGCCTCCCGCGTGGCAGGCGAGAATTCTGCCACTGAACCACCAATGCGCGTCCGTTCGAGTGATGCGCCCTCGTGTGGTCGGCACAGGCGAAAAGCCGCTCACACACTTATTAGCTTGTTGTGACTGAGGTAAGAGGACTGACCCTCGATGCTAAAAGAGAAACACCCTCATTTCTGGCACAACAGATCAAAGCCCCTTGCATTGGCCGGGAATCGGACCCGGGCCTCCCGCGTGGAAGGCGAGAATTCTACCACTGAACCACCAATGCTCAGCTGCAGGCATGTCTGTGGTTCCAGCAAGTGAGGGTATGCTCCCTGGCTCGTCGTAAGAGATGGAAGATAAGGAACACATATTGATATCGGGTTAAAACCTCTTTTACGAGTGGCAAATCATTTGGGGGTCCACAATTATGGCGGGTTATTGCCCTATAACTTATAATCACAGTCAGTAATGTCGATCAACAGAAGAAAACTTTAAAGAACCAGACGTCTAGCACTCCAAAAGACACTTTTTGCATTGGCCGGGAATCGGACCCGGGCCTCCCGCGTGGCAGGCGAGAATTCTGCCACTGAACCACCAATGCGCGTCCGTTCGAGTGATGCGCCCTCGTGTGATGCGCCCTCTTGTGGTCGGCACAGGCGAAAAGCCGCTCACACACTTATTATCTTGTTGTGACTGAGGCAAGAGGACTGACCCTCGATGCTAAAAGAGAAACACCCTCATTTCTGGCACAACAGATCAAAGCCCCTTGCATTGGCCGGGAATCGGACCCGGGCCTCCCGCGTGGCAGGCGAGAATTCTACCACTGAACCACCAATGCTCAGCTGCAGGCATGTCTGTGGTTCCAGCAAGTGAGGGTATGCTCCTTGGCTCGTTGTAAGAGATGGAAGATGAGGAACACATATTGATCTCGGGTTAAAACCTCTTTTACGAGTGGAAAATCATTTGGGGCTCCACAATTTTGGCGGGTTATTGCCCTATAACTTATAATCACAGTCAGTAATGTCGATCAACAGAAGAAAACTTTAAAGAACCAGACGTCTAGCACTCCAAAAGACTCTTTTTGCATTGGCCGGGAATCGGACCCGGGCCTCCCGCGTGGCAGGCGAGAATTCTACCACTGAACCACCAATGCGCGTCCGTTCAAGTGATGCGCCCTTGTGTGGTCGGCACAGGCGAAAAGCCGCTCACACACTTATTAGCTTGTTGTGACTGAGGCAAGAGGACTGACCCTCGATGCTAAAATAGAAACAACCTCATTTCTGGCACAACAGATTAAAGCCCCTTGCATTGGCCGGGAATCGGACCCGGGCCTCCCGCGTGGCAGGCGAGAATTCTACCACTGAACCACCAATGCTCAGCTGCAGGCATGTCTGTGGTTCCAGCAAGTGAGGGTATGCTCCCTGGCTCGTCGTAAGAGATGGAAGATGAGGAACACATATTGATCTCGGGTTAAAACCTCTTTTACGAGTGGAAAATCATTTGGGGCTCCACAATTATGGCAGGTTATTGCCCTATAACTTATAATCACAGTCAGTAATGTCGATCAACAGAAGAAAACTTTAAAGAACCAGACGTCTAGCACTCCAAAAGACACTTTTTGCATTGGCAGGGAATCGGACCCGGGCCTCCCGCGTGGCAGGCGAGAATTCTACCACTGAACCACCAATGCTCAGCTGCAGGCATGTCTGTGGTTCCAGCAAGTGAGGGTATGCTCCCTGGCTCGTCGTAAGAGATGGAAGCTGAGGAACACATATTGATCTCGGGTTAAAACCTCTTTTACGAGGGGCAAATCATTTGGGGCTCCACAATTACGGCGGGTTATTGCCCTATAACTTATAATCACAGTCAGTAATGTCGATCAACAGAAGAAAGCTTTAAAGAACCAGACGTCTAGCACTCCAAAAGACACTTTTTGCATTGGCCGGGAATCGGACCCGGGCCTCCCGCGTGGCAGGCGAGAATTCTACCACTGAACCACCAATGCGCGTCCGTTCGAGTGATGTGCCCTCGTGTGGTCGGCACAGGCGAAAAGCCGCTCACACACTTATTAGCTTGTTGTGACTGAGGCAAGAGGACTGACCCTCGATGCTAAAAGAGAAACACCCTCATTTCTGGCACAACAGATCAAAGCCCCTTGCATTGGCCGGGAATCGGACCCGGGCCTCCCGCGTGGCAGGCGAGAATTCTACCACTGAACCACCAATGCTCAGCTGCAGGCATGTCTGTGGTTCCAGCAAGTGAGGGTATGCTCCCTGGCTCGTCGTAAGAGATGGAAGATGAGGAACACATATTGATCTTGGGTTAAAACCTCTTTTACGAGTGGAAAATCATTTGGGGCTCCACAATTATGGCGGGTTATTGCCCTATAACTTATAATCACAGTCAGTAATGTCGATCAACAGAAGAAAACTTTAAAGAACCAGACGTCTAGCACTCCAAAAAACACACTTTTTGCATTGGCCGGGAATCGGACCCGGGCCTCCCGTGTGGCAGGCGAGAATTCTACCACTGAACCACCAATGCGCGTCCGTTCGAGTGATGCGCCCTCGTGTGGTCGGCACAGGCGAAAAGCCGCTCACACACTTATTAGCTTGTTGTGACTGAGGCAAGAGGACTGACCCTCGATGCTAAAAGAGAAACACCCTCATTTCTGGCACAACAGATCAAAGCCCCTTGCATTGGCCGGGAATCGGACCCGGGCCTCCCGCTTGGCAGGCGAGAATTCTACCACTGAACCACCAATGCTCAGCTGCAGGCATGTCTGTGGTTCCAGCAAGTGAGGGTATGCTCCCTGAATCGTCGTAAGAGATGGAAGATGAGGAACACATATTGATCTCGGGTTAAAACCTCTTTTACGAGTGGAAAATCATTTGGGGCTCCACAATTATGGCAGGTTATTGCCCTATAACTTATAATCACAGTCAGTAATGTCGATCAACAGAAGAGAACTTTAAAGAACCAGACGTCTAGCACTCCAAAAGACACTTTTTGCATTGGCCGGGAATCGGACCCGGGCCTCCCGCGTGGCAGGCGAGAATTCTACCACTAAACCACCAATGCTCAGCTGCAGGCATGTCTGTGGTTCCAGCAAGTGAGGGTATGCTCCCTGGCTCGTCGTAAGAGATGGAAGCTGAGGAACACATATTGATCTCGGGTTAAAACCTCTTTTACGAGGGGCAAAGCATTTGGGGCTCCACAATTACGGCGGGTTATTGCCCTATAACTTATAATCACAGTCAGTAATGTCGATCAACAGAAGAAAGCTTTAAAGAACCAGACGTCTAGCACTCCAAAAGACACTTTTTGCATTGGCCGGGAATCGGACCCGGGCCTCCCGCGTGGCAGGCGAGAATTCTACCACTGAACCACCAATGCGCGTCCGTTCGAGTGATGCGCCCTCGTGTGGTCGGCACAGGCGAAAAGCCGCTCACACACTTATTAGCTTGTTGTGACTGAGGCAAGAGGACTGACCCTCGATGCTAAAAGAGAAACCCCCTCATTTCTGGCACAACAGATCAAAGCCCCTTGCATTGGCCGGGAATCGGACCCGGGCCTCCCGCGTGGCAGGCGAGAATTCTACCACTGAACCACCAATGCTCAGCTGCAGGCATGTCTGTGGTTCAAGCAAGTGAGGGTATGCTCCCTGGCTCGTCGTAAGAGATGGAAGATGAGGAACACATATTGATCTCGGGTTAAAACCTCTTTTACGAGTGGCAAATCATTTGGGGCTCCACAATTATGGCGGGTTATTGCCCTATAACTTATAATCACAGTCAGTAATGTCGATCAACAGAAGAAAGCTTTAAAGAACCAGACGTCTAGCATTCCAAAAGACACTTTTTGCATTGGCCGGGAATCGGACCCGGGCCTCCCGCATGGCAGGCGAGAATTCTACCACTAAACCACCAATGCTCAGCTGCAGGCATGTCTGTGGTTCCAGCAAGTGAGGGTATGCTCCCTGGCTCGTCGTAAGAGATGGAAGCTGAGGAACACATATTGATCTTGGGTTAAAGCCTCTTTTACGAGGGGCAAATCATTTGGGGCTCCACAATTACGGCGGGTTATTGCCCTATAACTTATAATCACAGTCAGTAATGTCGATCAACAGAAGAAAACTTTAAAGAACCAGACGTCTAGCACTCCAAAAGACACTTTTTGCAATTGCCGGGAATCGGACCCGGGCCACCCGCGCGGCGGCCGTGAATTGTTCAGCTAAACGGCCCTAAACCGTTTCCCATTCATTTTCAATGGTAGTGCTAAACCACTACGGATGCAATATTTTTTTGGCCACTAACGCTCTTGTGGCGCACTTCCGTGTTTTGGCACCCCGGGAGATTTGAAGTCGCCATTTTCATCCCGACTCGACGAGTGAAAACACACAGCAGCGTTCGTTTTATTCAACACATTCTCAACTCATCTAACAAAGGTAAGTTACTTTATTTGACCCCATCTTTTACTATTAATGCTGAAACCATAATGAGAATCGCCCTAATGAGAAAACCAACCACCCTGTCGTCTTTTCTTTCATCCAATTCATCGTAGTATGATTTGCACGCTAAATTATGAATGAACATACGTATATACGTTCATTTTCGTTTGTTTTTCTGTCTTTACATATATATATTATCAGTTTTTTCTCCGTGGTTGCTACGTAACGCTACCGTATCAGCTTTACACGCTTTTTATTTCGGTTGTGTAATGTTTTTGTTTACTTCTGGATACGTCAATTACATGTTATCACTGTATACAGTATAATTCGTAATGTATTACGTAAATCACATTAGTTTCTCCTGTGATTACACATATAATTCTCCTCCTATTAGACAGCTTGCCAAATAAACTATTTCTCCTCTTTAACACGTCATTTGTTGATTATGAGCTAATTTATGAATGGGCTTGACCATTATTTTATTTTTGTATGAGATTGCATATATTAAATAGTTGAAAAACAAGACCTTGAAATGAAAACGTTTGCCCGCCCCATAAAAAAATATTTCTTTCTAGTTATCCATTGTTTTACCACAGTAAAAAATAGTACAGCAACATTATTTAGTACTGGAATCTCAATAATCATATATTTTCCATTGTTGTTAATGTAGTAACTGTTTTAAATAAGTTGATGATATTTGTAGTGCAACCATGGTATTATAAATGTAATCTCTCTCTCTCTCTCATATATGTATATATATATATAATATGTATATATATATATATATATGTATATATATATATGTATGTGTATATATATACACACACACTACCAGTCAAAAGTTTGGAATCATCAAGGTTTTTTAATGGTTTCACATGATCCTTCACTAATCATTCTAATATGAGGATTTGATGCTCAAGACACATTTATGATTATTATCAGTGTTGAAAACAGTTGTGTACAATTTTTTTCAGGATTATTAAATGAATAGAAGGTTAAAAAGAACAGCATTTATCTGAAATCTAAAGCTTTTGTAACATTATAAATGTCTATACTGTCACCTTTATCAATTTAATGCATCCTTGATGAATAAATGTATTAATTTAGTTCCCCCCCCCCCCCAAAAAAAAAAAAACGAGGGAAGTTTATATGGTCAGACCCTCGCTCTCTTGATTTTGACCAAGGGAGTGAAACTACTTCATATGTACACTTCAGGCACCTATATGTCCCACAATGCAGTACGATATCATGTTTAATTTACCCCACCACAAACAACTCTTCGATATTTTAATTATTTTTTACAAATATTTAAAACAACCAAACCTATATACATATAGAATGCTGCATTAAACAATTTTGTAAAGAAAAAAATAAATAACGGAGGGAAGTTAACGAGTGAAGGGCATAATAAAAACCAACTAGAAAACAGCATAGGTCCAGGTCTACCTCTTCCTACCCTCTACCCCTCTCTACCCCCTTCCATTCTCTACCCCTCTCACCCTCTCTACCCCTCTATACCCCTCTCTACCCCTCTCTTCCCCTCTCTACCCCTCTCTACCACTCAGTTGAAATAAATCAAAATAAAATTCCAAATAATTGTATATAAAATAAAAAATCAAATAGAAAATTTTTCACTGTAAAATAAAGTGTTACAATTGTATTGTAAAAAAAAAAGTATTTAAATACTAATATATTAGATGCTGATAAATTCAGCTTCGATCACAGGAATAAATTACATTTTAAAATATATTCAAATTTTACATTTAAATAATATTTCACATTACAGCTTTTTTTGTTGTATTTTTAATAACATAAATGCAGCCTTGGTGAGCAGAAGAAACTTCATTAAAAACATTGAAAAATCTTAATGATTCCAAACTTTTGTGTGTGTGTGTGTGTGTGTGTGTGTGTGTGTGTGTGTGTGTGTGTGTGTGTGTGTGTGTGTATATATATAAAACACAAATATTGCTTTTTCTTTCTTGCAGGTCAACATGCACAAAAAAGTCATGTTTTTCCCTGGAAAAGTCAGGTTGTGTTGCGTATAAGTCAAGGTTGTCTCTGCATTTCTGTGTTCCTCTTCATGAATTGATACCTGCCACAATCAGGGTAAGTGCTCACTTTTGTCAACTAGTAAATGTTACTATCATATGATGAAATGCATGTTCTTGCATGTTTAGTGCACATCCCTCCTGGGCATGTGCCATTTTATTTTATACCACTAAGACAAGCATGTGAAGTAAGATTAGGGTGTTTTTGTCTTTATACCTAATATATATTTTTATTATCCTGCAGGACCTTCTGCTTCCCTCTCCAAATTGCCTGATGAAAAGCAACAGCGAGTGACACCAGTTCATGGTAAAGACATTATAATTCTGCTCATCTATTCAAATGTTTGTCTCATGTACTATGGTATTGATCTTTTTCTTCTTTGTTTTTATCTTTTCTTTTTTTTAGCACCACCCGTGTGCCCCACAAGACCTGTGCCCATTCCTGAAGAGTTGATGTTTCTTGTGAAAGATCCATCGGGAACGATTTCCACTACAGGTGTGTTTTATGTTAGGTTTGGTGCTATTTTTTTATTCTAAAGTCACAGTGGCCCTCATTTATCAATCTTGCGTAGAAACTGCCGTATATGTTGGCGTAAGATTATGCTTACACTCCTCTCACCGCCTGATTTATGAAGCTGTGCGCACCTCTGAAATTCAGGTGTACTCAAAACCTGCCCGTGATAAATGCCGCGGATAAAAACGATTGTCATTAGAATAACACGCCCCTATATATTCAAGTTCCCGCCTCCCTCCCCTCATTTTACGCCATGGACACACGATAGACGGCAAAGAAGCGAAACTTCTCTGACGTGGAGATCGAGACCATCACCAGGGAAGTGAAAAAAAAACAAAATTGTTTTATTTGGGAGTTTAAAGAGTGGGATTAAAGGCGCCCACAAAAACAAAATATGGACCCAAATTACGAGTACTGTTAATAGTGTGGGGGTTGAGAAGCGCACTCCAGGAGAGGTAATAATGTTTTATTGCTTAATATAGACCAATAGTGATCAAGTTAAGTATGAGTTTTCTTGTTAATTGTAGGTGAAAAAAAAAGTGGTCAGATATAAAGATCGCCACAAAGAGACGCGTCTCGGCACTGAAGAGGAGTCATTACCTATCACAATGCATTATTTTACAGCACGTGTTTTGAAACAATTAGCATTTAATTTCGTATCACGTCACATGTATTGGGTAAATGCTTTGGTAAAGTCACACAAATTAAACATTGAAGTCCATGTTGCACAAAAATAAACACTGAAGTTTATAATTACTATATCCCTATTAGTGTTAGACCGATATATCGGCCGGCCGATACAAGGCAGCTGTGTTCGCCGATATTTTTTTTCCGGCATTATTTACAGACAGGCGTCCACAGGCAGCTCTGTGGCTGCCAAAGCAAATTTTTATCCTTATTTAATAAAACCTTATTATCCTAATAAAACCTTATTTGATCGGTAAGTGATGAGACTGACTATTGCGCTTCTCTGACGAGAGAACGAGCAGAAAGCGCGCCCCTCTTCAGCCTCGCGCGCGCACTCTGACCGTCTTCAAACTGTCTTGCGCTCCCTCCCTCGCGCATATTAATCAAAATCAATTGAGAATTGACACGATGGTAAAAGGTCGAAGTTTCACGTAGAGCATTGGGAGATTTTTCCCTGAATTACCGCTGGTGTTGCTCTACAAGAGATTAAATTAAGTGCATCTAAGCATTAAATGACTAGGCTGTAAATAGTTGGTTACTTTTAAAATGAAGTATAGTAAAGTCAGTGTGCACTTTATTATGCTGCTTGCTTGTTGATACTGTGTGCAATAGTGTAATTATTTTATTTATGCTAAAATATTTATTTTCACCACTTTTTTTTTTCTTGTTCTCACTCACCTGTTTTTACTATTTGTTAAATATTGTTTTTTTTTAGTTCAATAAATGTTCCTTTTTTTTAATTTAGACTTGTAAAATTGTTATAATCATAGTGTCATTTTTATGATGTAAATTGAGGGAGCAAAAGCAGTATCGGCTCCAAATATCAGCTCAAGAAAATCGGCAGCCCGTATCGGTCATCGGCTAAGGCTGATGAAAAAAAATCGGTATCGGCCTCGGCGCAAAAAAATCCATATCGGTCGATCCCTAATCCCTATTGGCACGGGATTAGTTTATGTGGGGACCTCTGGTGATTTGTAATAATTGCAGAGAATGTCTGTGATCTTAATCCCGTGCGAATCGGCCATGTCTGTAATATGTAAAGTAAAAATTCCCCCTCAAATGACCTACCATATTTCGCCGAACACAGAGGTCCTGTGATAACATTAGTCCCGTGCGAATCGGCATCTCTGTGATTTGGCTTTGATTAGGCGGATCGTATATAATTTTTTCAAAGGTTTTTGTTTCCTGTGCGCATTTCTATCTTTATCTTTCACGAAGAATGGAGCTAGGCTGCATATAATGCGCACCGTTATGAATTCCGTGCGGCCGCGCGGATTATACTTTCACTTTAGGATGAGCACCAATTTGGGAGTAAATTGTTTGAATGGTGTGTTTAATATTATTCTTAATGAAAAACAGAACAGTACAATGACAACTCGCTTAAATGGGCACTTTTACATTTAGCTTTGAAACTGAATCTTCCGTCGTATATTGTTATATTGCTCAGTTACGTTTTTAATTGCGTCTGTTCTCTAACTGAACAAAATTATTTTTATTACTATAAAACAATCAAAATGATATCGATACGACTGTTTATAATTTCATACAGCTATATCTATAACGAAAAAAACATTTACAAGTCTTGACATCATAGCCGGGAGATAAGTCAGTAAATTAGAGTACAATCCCGTGCGAATTTCTAAATCACACGAGGTCCCCAGATAAAACTTATCCCGTGCGAATAGGGCTTTAGTTGTTGTTGTTTTTTTACAGTGGGTCATAATATAGCATATCTTTGTCAGTGCGTTTTGTGGTGTTAGGAATAGTTTTTCTGCACATTTTCACACTAACTCAAAACGTGCGTACACCACCTCCTGAGCTGGCGTAGGATTTGAGCGTGCCGTACGCCAACGTCCATATTGATAAATCTCAAAGTCACCGTGGTTTTGGGTGTACGCTGGAAATTTGGTGTATGCACTTTTGATAAATGAGGGCCATTTTAACTGTTTAGCATTTGAAAACCCATTTAATATTTATAATCTCTCGCCTCTTGTATAAATAATTATTCTCTGTTTCAGGAGACAGCGGTGCCATAGACAGCTCTCGAGTGTGCAGGACACTTACTTTTAAAGAATGTGGCAAAGGTAGTAAGGCTGTATTGCACCTGACATGATGAAATTGTTCAAATGTTGTGTTGAATCAGTTCTAATTATAGAATTTTATTATCCATCTTTTTAGAAGATCTCTCTTCTTCAGCAACCACTACATTTAGTGTCCAACTGACTTCTGAAGCATCACATGGTAAGTTTGCAATTCTTCCAGAGTTTATGCGGGTCTTAAAGTATTAAAGGTTAATTTTCTTTTCCAAAAATTAACAGTCTTAAGTCATAGTCACGGCATTAAAGGTTGCATTCACTGCATATATTTCTCAGTATTTTTTGCCTTGTATATCCTTAAATCAAGATTTATCCTTAAATCAAGATTATCCTTAAATCAATTACTTGAGATGCAAAATGAAGATATAAAGTTTTGTTTTCTGAGAATTTTAACTGAATTAAGTGAGTTTATGATTAAAACAAGAACAACAGTCTGTAAGTGGGGTATGAACAATTTTTTCCCCCCTTTGAATTAAGTTTATTTTTCTGAACCAACTGGCAGATATCTATTCTTGTTTAAATCATAAACTCACTTCATTTAGATTATTTTCACAACAAAATAATTTAGCATTTTGCTTCTCAACTAAATGTATCTATTTTTCAAGAGTCTTTAGACACTTGCACTGGAAAAAAATACATAGTGATGTTTTGGAGCTATTCAAACCATGACCCTGTTCTGTATTTACATTTTTTCCACATTAACTATGCTGTCTATTATAATAATCATCAGGGCAGTTCATTCTTTTTGCCTCATCCATTTTTCTTTTTAAATCCTAGTTCCCTCAGCTCAGCCACTCGTTCCTGCTCTCCTCCCTGGGCACGACCATGACATAAACAACTGGAGCTGTTCTCAACACCAGAAGCTGTGGATGAGGATAGAGCTTCAGGATCTCGGACTCATCTAAAGTGTACTCTCTATACAGTGATAAGGGCATGGCCAAGGAGATGAACTGGAATGAGTTTCAGGAGTCTCCTTATTATGAGGCAGAGAAGCAGAGATGGGTGGAAGAAATGAAGATTGTAATATGTATATATTGTCAGAGTTCTGTCTGTTTCTTTCTATATTATTATTTTGCATTGATTTTTACTATTCTTAAAGTGTTTCAAGTATTTAATAAAAAAAACAATTGAAAATCACTGTGCTGAGTGCCGTGTGTTTGTAGGACTCCTTTAAAAGAGTAAACCTTTAGTTGATAAATTAACTTAAGTGTGACTTAAATTATTCCATCACTCATACAATTTTCATTTAATACTTTAATATTACTTTTAATTAAATATAAATGTCTTATTTACATTGGAAAAAACTATTTGAAATTTAATATAACATCTATATTTTAATTTAAGCAATTAATGTTATACTACTATTGTTTCACTGTAGGTATTTTAATATTAATAATTTATTCAGAACATTCCCTTGTAATACAAAAGAAAAAAAACATTTAAAATACTTTGTGGCTGTAATGCATTCTTTTTTTAGACTTGCATGAGTGGGATGGGTTAGGGTTAGGGTTAGGGTTAGGGTTAGGGTTAGGGTTAGGGTGCCTAACCCTAACCCTAACCCATTCGAACCACTGTCCAAGTAAAATGTGAAAAAAGTCTGAAAAAATCTGATTGGCTGTGACATCATTTCCGCTCTTTGGCCAGCAGCTGGAATGCTTCAATTTTATTGGCTGGCACTGCGTTACAGCTATCCGCGGCTGGCCCCCGCGTGGCAAGCGAGAATTCTACCACTGAACCACCAATGCGCGTCCGTTCGAGTGATGGGCCCTCGTGCACTTATTATCTTGTTGTGACTGAGGCAAGAGGACTGACCCTCGATGCTAAAAGAGAAACACCCTCATTTCTGCCAGAACAGATCAAAGCCCCTTGCATTGGCCGGGAATCGGACCCGGGCCTCCCGCGTGGCAAGCGAGAATTCTACCACTGAACCACCAATGCTCAGTTGCAGGCATGTCTGTGGTTCCAGCAAGTGAGGGTATGCTCCCTGGCTCGTCGTGAGAGATGGAAGCTGAGGAACACATATTGATCTCGGGTTAAAACCTCTTTTACGAGGGGCAAATCATTTGGGGCTCCACAATTACGGCGGGTTATTGCCCTATAACTTATAATCACAGTCAGTAATGTCGATCAACAGAAAAAAGCTTTAAAGAACCAGACGTCTAGCACTCCAAAAGACACTTTTTGCATTGGCCGGGAATCGGACCCGGGCCTCCCGCGTGGCAGGCGAGAATTCTACCACTGAACCACCAATGCGCGTCCGTTCGAGTGATGCGCCCTCGTGTGGTCGGCACAGGCGAAAAGCCGCTCACACACTTATTAGCTTGTTTTGACTGAGGCAAGAGGACTGACCCTCGATGCTAAAAGAGAAACACCCTCATTTCTGGCACAACAGATCAAAGCCCCTTGCATTGGCCGGGAATCGGACCCGGGCCTCCCGCGTGGCAGGCGAGAATTCTACCACTGAACCACCAATGCTCAGCTGCAGGCATGTCTGTGGTTCCAGCAAGTGAGGGTATGCTCCCTGGCTCGTCGTAAGAGATGGAAGATGAGGAACACATATTGATCTCGGGTTAAAACCTCTTTTACGAGTGGCAAATCATTTGGGGCTCCACAATTATGGCGGGTTATTGCCCTATAACTTATAATCACAGTCAGTAATGTCGATCAACAGAAGAAAGCTTTAAAGAACCAGACGTCTAGCACTCCAAAAGACACTTTTTGCATTGGCCGGGAATCGGACCCGGGCCTCCCGCGTGGCAGGCGAGAATTCTACCACTGAACCACCAATGCGCGTCAGTTCGAGTGATGCGCCCTCGTGTGGTTGGCACAGGCGAAAAGCCGCTCACACACTTATTATCTTGTTGTGACTGAGGCAAGAGGACTGACCCTCGATGCTAAAAGAGAAACACCCTCATTTCTGCCAGAACAGATCAAAGCCCCTTGCATTGGCCGGGAATCGGACCCGGGCCTCCCGCGTGGCAAGCGAGAATTCTACCACTGAACCACCAATGCTCAGCTGCAGGCATGTCTGTGGTTCCAGCAAGTGAGGGTATGCTCCCTGGCTCGTCGTGAGAGATGGAAGCTGAGGAACACATATTGATCTCGGGTTAAAACCTCTTTTACGAGGGGCAAATCATTTGGGGCTCCACAATTACGGCGGGTTATTGCCCTATAACTTATAATCACAGTCAGTAATGTCGATCAACAGAAAAAAGCTTTAAAGAACCAGACGTCTAGCACTCCAAAAGACACTTTTTGCATTGGCCGGGAATCGGACCCGGGCCTCCCGCGTGGCAGGCGAGAATTCTACCACTGAACCACCAATGCGCGTCCGTTCGAGTGATGCGCCCTCGTGTGGTCGGCACAGGCGAAAAGCCGCTCACACACTTATTAGCTTGTTTTGACTGAGGCAAGAGGACTGACCCTCGATGCTAAAAGAGAAACACCCTCATTTCTGGCACAACAGATCAAAGCCCCTTGCATTGGCCGGGAATCGGACCCGGGCCTCCCGCGTGGCAGGCGAGAATTCTACCACTGAACCACCAATGCTCAGCTGCAGGCATGTCTGTGGTTCCAGCAAGTGAGGGTATGCTCCCTGGCTCGTCGTAAGAGATGGAAGATGAGGAACACATATTGATCTCGGGTTAAAACCTCTTTTACGAGTGGAAAATCATTTGGGGCTCCACAATTACGGCGGGTTATTGCCCTATAACTTATAATCACAGTCCGTAATGTCGATCAACAGAAGAAAGCTTTAAAGAACCAGACGTCTAGCACTCCAAAAGACTCTTTTTGCATTGGCCGGGAATTGGACCCGGGCCTCCCGCGTGGCAGACGAGAATTCTACCACTGAACCACCAATGCGCATCCGTTCGAGTGATGGGCCCTCGTGTGGTCGGCACAGCCGAAAAGCCGCTCACACACTTATTAGCTTGTTGTGACTGAGGCAAGAGGACTGACCCTCGATGCTAAAAGAGAAACACCCTCATTTCTGGCACAACAGATCAAAGCCCTTTGCATTGGCCGGGAATCGGACCCCGGGCCTCCCACATGGCAGGCGAGAATTCTACCACTGAACCACCAATGCTCAGCTGCAGGCATGTCTGTGGTTCCAGCAAGTGAGGGTATGCTCCCTGGCTCGTCGTAAGAGATGGAAGATGAGGAACACATATTGATCTCGGGTTAAAACCTCTTTTACGAGGGGCAAATCATTTGGGGCTCCACAATTACGGCGGGTTATTGCCCTATAACTTATAATCACAGTCCGTAATGTCGATCAACAGAAGAAAGCTTTAAAGAACCAGACGTCTAGCACTCCAAAAGACTCTTTTTGCATTGGCCGGGAATCGGACCCGGGCCTCCCGCGTGGCAGGCGAGAATTCTACCACTGAACCACCAATGCGCGTCCGTTCGAGTGATGGGCCCTCGTGTGGTCGGCACAGGCGAAAAGCCGCTCACACACTTATTAGCTTGTTGTGACTGAGGCAAGAGGACTGACCCTCGATGCTAAAAGAGAAACACCCTCATTTCTGGCACAACAGATCAAAGCCCCTTGCATTGGTCGGGAATCAGACCCGGGCCTCCCGCGTGGCAGGCGAGAATTCTACCACTGAACCACCAATGCTCAGCTGCAGGCATGTCTGTGGTTCCAGCAAGTGAGGGTATGCTCCCTGGTTCGTCGTAAGAGATGGAAGATGAGGAACACATATTGATCTCTGGTTAAAACCTCTTTTACGAGTGGCAAATAATTTGGGGCTCCACAATTATGGCAGGTTATTGCCCTATAACTTATAATCACAGTCAGTAATGTCGATCAACAGAAGAAAGCTTTAAAGAACCAGACGTCTAGCACTCCAAAAGACTCTTTTTGCATTGGCCGGGAATCAGACCCCTGGATTTTGTTAGGATTTCCAGTCAGGATTTAGACCGTATCATAGCACTGAGACTGCTCTCATCAGAGTTACACATGATTTACTCTTATCATCCGATCGTGGCTGTATCTCTCTATTAGTGTTACTCGATCTTAGCGCTGCATTCGATACTATCGACCACAACATTCTTTTGAATAGACTCGAAAATTATGTAGGTATTAGTGGAATTGCTTTGTCATGGTTTAAATCATACCTATGTGACCGTTTTCAGTTTGTAGCAGTAAATGAAGAGATGTCACACCGATCGCAAGTTCAGTATGGAGTACCACAAGGCTCAGTGCTAGGACCGCTACTCTTCACCCTGTACATGCTACCACTGGGAGATATTATTTGGAAGCATGGCGTTAGTTTTCATTGTTATGCTGACGATACTCAGCTCTATATTTCTTCACGCCCTGAAGAGACTTACCAATTCACAAGATTAACGGAATGCAGAGCTGATATAAAACATTGGATGACTGGTAATTTCCTGCAACTCAATTCAGAAAAAACTGAATTTTTAATTATTGGACAAAAAAGCTCCACAAGTAGTAACCTAGAATACTGTCTAACACTTGATGGCTGCTCTGTCAAGTCCTCGTGGTCAGTGAGGAACCTGGGTGTGCTCTTTGATACCAATCTTTCGTTTGAAAGCCACGTTTCTAGCATCTGTAAAACTGCATTCTACCATCTTAAAAATATATCTAAATTACGGCACATGCTCTCAATGCCAAACGCTGAACGGTGAGTTGAGTCGCTCATGAGCTGTAGATTATTGTAATGCTCTACTGGGTGGTTGCCCTGCTCGCTTAATAAATAAACTCCAGCTGGTCCAAAACGCAGCAGCTCCAGTTCTTACTAGAACCAGGAAGTGTGACCATATTAGCCCAGTTCTGTCAACACTGCACTGGCTGCCTATTAAACATCGCATACATTTTAAAATCTTGCTTATTACTTACAAAGCACTAAATGGTTTATCTCCAGTACTTGAGCGAGCTCTTAACACATAATACTCCATCACGTCTACTGCGCTCTCTAAACTCTGGCCAGTTGATCATACCGAGAATATCCAAATCATCTGCAGGCGGTCGATCCTTTTCCTATTTAGCTCCTAAACTCTGGAACTCTTCCTAGCATTGTTGGGGAAGCAGACACACTCTGTCAGTTTAAATCTAGACTAAAAACACATCTCTTTACTGTGGCATACACATAAAACACTTTCTCAATGAAATGATTGTTAGGCTGCATTAACTAGGTCAGCCGGAACTGGGAACACTTCCCATAACACCTGATGTACTCGTGACATCATCAGAAGAATGGCATCTACGCTAATGCTAGTCTCTCTGTTTATCCCGAGGTTTACTGCAGTCAGCCGGATCCGGGCCGTATCCAGATCAGATGCTGGACCTGCGCCCAGAGAAGACCAACACATGACCCTGAAGTGTCTGAGAGAACGTGATTAGACTCCCCCTGAAACTGCCTCATCGACACGGCATCCTCAATAAACCCGTCTCCAGCGTGTTGCCTCCGATCTTTCGAATATTCCGATCTATTATGACCTCTGACCTGTAAAGCAGCCAGAATAATAATAATAATAATAATAATAATAATAATAATAATAATAATAATAATAATAATAATAATAATCATACGCTGTTTGTTAATTGGCCAGAGGAGAACTGCCCCCCCGACTGAGCCTGGTTTCTCCCAAGGTTTATTTTCCTCCATTCTGCTCCTGATGGGGTTTGGGTTCTTGCCACTGTTGCCTCTGGCTTGGCGTGCTCAGTTGGGGACACTACATTTTTCAACTAAACATCGAAATAAATCTAAATAATAAACTAAATTAACCATATAAACAAAATGACTGATCTAATTACTGATCTAAAGCCCACACTGTCACCGTATGGAAATTGAAATGAACTGATGACATCAAATGGCTATACAGCTGAATAAAATTAGGCTGCATTATTTTCCTGTTTAACACTGTAAAGCTGCTCTAAAACAATCTGCACTGTTAAAAGCGCTATATAAATAAAGTTGACTTGACTTGACTTGACATGCAGTTGCAAAGTTACTTATAAGTAGTGGAATGTCTAAAGTGGACTATCAAAATAAAGTGTTACCAAAATTTGCATTTTCATAAAGCTATAGTTAATATTGGAAACTCGCTTGTCTCAAAGCTATAGTTGCTATTAGTTCTTTAACCTGTTAGCCAGCACTGTTGCTTTTGAGAAATGGCATACTCAGACTAAAACAGATTTCTCTCCGGTTTCTCAAAAGTTTCTGAAAGTTTTTTTTCGAGTATGGGTCTATCTGACAAGGGCAGCAAGGGCACAATGTCCTTGTACGGGTCGTACGGGCTCTTCTCCCATTAACGTGCTGTGCTCGGCTTTAGGAAAGCGGTCACAGGACTTCACGAAATCAACAATACCACCAAAGATGTGTGTTTTTGTTTGTCCGAGCAAGACAACCTTGTACAGCTTCCCAAAGAACCCAGCAATAATGGGACACTGGATGGAGTTTGTTTTTCCGGAGCAGTAACGGAGTTGTGCAAGTGTTTTGTTTGTTCCCTGCATTTCGGCGACGATTGTTTTATAAACTAAGGCCCAGTTCAACTGCGGATTTGTAGCTGAAAGATGGAGCGGTCCCAGCGATTAAGGTTCAGTGTCGTGTGTTGGAAGCAGGCATGTTATCAAATAACATATTTTTACAATAATACCTGCAATTGGTTCTACACTATCAAGTCGATCCCTGAATTTTAATTAACCAGATCATATTCATTATTCATTTAGAATATAGACAACCCTTATATTACTGTAATTGTCTAGATGTGTAATGTTTAATCTGCCCTATATTAAACCCTTCCTTTTTTGTTTTCTATTAAACATCAACACCATGAATCTATCAGTTTTCCACTTCAAAGTGACATCAAAACACAAGTCCCTTTACTCTAATGCTGTGTTCACACCAAACGCGAATCGAGCGTCTGGAGTGAGTGATTCCCATGTTAAATCAATGGAAGTCCTGCAGCGTGATAGATGCGTTTAGCATGTGCGATGGATACAATTGCGTCTCATTCGCACGTCCAGTTTGTGTAAATGACGCAAATTGAGCATCTTGCGTGAATTATTTTATTTGGTGCTTTTTGTGCATTCACGCCCAAGTTGAAAAATCTGAATTTTGGCGTCTATTTGCGCCGCGTTAAAGGGATAGTTCACTCTTAAATAAAAATAAAGCCATCTTTTACTCACCCTGCTGTTGTTTTAATGCCCTACGTTCTTCTGTCCTTTCTGGACCTCAAAAACAGACATTTTTGGGGAGTTTTGTGACCTGTATAGTTTGTTAAGAGAGTGTTAAGAATATTATAGACTGTGAGTATTGCTTGTTTGTTTAGATTTAACTAAACACTAACTTTGTATCAGAGGAATTTTGTTGGCATTTTTGACCCTTTGTTTTCTGACACTGATTTGAACAGCCCTTTTCAGTTTGTTTGTCTGGTTGTAAAATATTGTAAATACTGGTTATTTGGGAAAGTAGGGGAGTCTGATGCCATTTTTGTTTATTGTAAACTGTTTTTGATGTCTGTTTTTGGTTAGGGAGTTAGGTTTGTATATTGTATTTTATTTTTGGTTAACGGTTTCAGAAAGAGGTTTAAAAACAAGGAAGTTTTGTTTGTTATTTTGGTCCAGTCAACTCCTGAATCTAAGGTCCCAAATTAAATCAATAAAATCATCTCTTCTCTTCTTTTTTCAGAGTTTTCATGTTGCACCCTTTTCCCCTTGACGGGGCGTAACAATGATCTATCACCACTTTTTATTTAATTAACATTACTTTCTGTGTCAGTCGTATTTTTGACACAGGTGTAACAGCACTTTTTTTTCAGTGCAGCTGCATTCAGTATGACCAAGCAAATCAGAGCCAAGCTTTTCAAATCGAAGTTGAAGCAGATGTGAAAATTTAGTTACTGCCCGCAGAAGTTACTGGTAAGTTTTAGTTGCTGTTTGCATAAATAAATAGTTCACTGTTCAGTTTGTTCCTTGGTAGATAGGGCTGCTATAGCCTGACGTTGTCATACTCAATTCTAGTCAGAATGTGAGTCTGATCTGCTCCGTTGGGCTGTGATTATGGGGCGTGTTTAAACCGAACCAGGAAAGACCTCAATTGGATAGACCTACAACCAATCAGAGCAACGGAGCGACGCATAACGTTAGTTGTCAAATGTCAACAGAACTCAACTGCACTGTGTTGCCAAGTCCGCGGGTGGAAGCGACCCCAATGATGTGATATACAGACCCATGAATGCGAAATTTAGCAGGCAGTCCAGCCAAAATAACACATATTTTACCCCCCAAATGCCATTTTTCCCGGAGAACCCCCCCACCCGGAAAGCTATTGGGCTTGTTTTTAGCTAGTGTGAGTAGCAATTGAGAGAGTTTTGCTGTAAAAACTTGGCAACCCTGTCTGCACGCACGCTGCAATGTCACGTTAGAAGAAGATGATGAGTGTAAACGATCTTTGCCAGTGTTGTAAAAAAAGAATTTAAGGATACACAGAGTACTGACCAACACCATCATCATTTCTGAGAGAAATAGTAAAAGGTGAATGCATATACGAACAAGTTCTCCGTTTAGGATTAGAACAAATTCAACCCAAGCGCCTTTGATGACGTGGATGATTACGTCACTGTTGATCATCTGTCCATCATCGTCTAAAGCCCGCCCTGACAATTTCATTGGTCCGAACAGTTTCTGTTCAGGCATAATTACTTCTCTATGGATCAAGTCCAGACCGAACTGCCCGTGCAAAAAATGTTGTGGGCGGGGCTAAGTTCGTCTGGCATCCAGGCTAGGGCTGCTATGCATTGGCTAGCTAATAGTGGAATACTGATGTTACTGATGGCCTTACTAGAGAGAGAGTCGGAGCTACTGAACTTCACATCTGACATGGGCTGTGGACGGGTGTCCAAATCTTCACCCAGTGACTTCTTATCCAATTATATTCTATATACTTATGATATATATGAACAAAATTACATCTGGTGATAATGAATAATGTTTAACTCTTTCCCCACCAGAATTTTTTAAAAAGTTGCTAGCCACTACCAGCATTTTTGATCATTTACACAAATGTTTCTTACCCCCAGAATATTTTGTTGTATGAATATTTTAACATGCAATATATCAAAAGAAAAAACAGACCCTCTGCTTAAAAAGGTTTTCTAGTTTAATGCTTTCCTTTTTTATCAATACTTTAATATGGGTAAGTTTAATTTAAAAAAATCAACATTTTGAGCAAAAAGCTGAGAAAAACATGTTTTTAAAGCAGATTCACAGTGTTAAACAGGAAAATAATGCCATAAACTATGGGAGTCAGTTGTAGACTACTATAATATTGAAGATAAAAATGAACTGATTTGTAAACAAAACACTTAAATTGCACTTATTTTTTATAATAATAAAGTTATATGAAATATAAACATTTAAATGGTGTCATAAAAAACTTGCCAGATTTATTCAAACATGCATTAAATATTGAAGAAGATTAAAAAAATGATAATGAATATGTAATATGGTGCGTATATTTATCCAAATGCTCCTCTCTGGAGTTCACTTTTCTGCTGACTAACGAGTTTATGGACAAATGTGACTTTACATGACATTGTTCTGAAGCTGTTTTGACGTCTTTCCGCTGTTGTATCACTGAGTGATTCCATGTGACATGATAAGGATTTCAGTAAGTTGTACTCTATCTTTTAACACACTTTCAGATGCTCATTCATGTTTATTTCATGCTGTAACTGGTATTAAAGCGGATGAGTTCACGTGAGCTCCGCGCTGCCACTTCTCTTGAGCTGACATGCACCAGAGCCATCATCTTGATGATCGCTTTATTTGATATAATATCAAGTCAAGTCACCTTTATTTATATAGCAAGGAAAATACTGCAAGAGAATTTTATCCGGAGAAAACGGTGATGTCATCAGCTCATTTCAATTATCATACAGTGACAATGTGGTAGATCAGTAATTTAGTTTATATTGTTAATTTAGTTTAATAATTAGATTTATTTGGATATTTAGTTGAACATGTAGTGTCCCCAACTGAGCACGCCAAGCCAGAGGCAACAGTGGCAAGGAAACCAAAACCCCATCAGGAGCAGAATGGAGGAAAATAAACCTTGGGAGAAACCAGGCTCAGTCGGGGGGGCAGTTCTCCTCTGGCCAATTAACAAACAGCATATGATTATTATTCTGGCAACTTTACAGGTCAGAGGTCATAATAGATCGGAATATTCAAAAGATCGGAGGCAGCACGCCGGAAACGGGTTTATTGAGAATGCTGTATTGATTAAACAATTATTAAAGTGCAATATTCGAAAGATCAGAGGCAACACGCCGAAGACGGGGTTGTTTTTTTTTTTACAAATGAAGGCTATTATGACTATTTTAAAGTTACATTTACACATTTGGCAGATGCTTTTATTCAAAGCGACTTACATTGCATTCAAGGTACACATTTTACATTTTTGTCAGTTCTTGCTTTCCCTGGGAATCGAACCCATGACCTTGGCGTTGCTGGCACCATGCTCTACTGTTTAAGCTACAGGAAAGTTTATTGAGGATGTGTCGATTAAACAATTATTAAATAGGAATATTCTAAATATCGGAGTTTTGTAACATTTCAATCTTACCTGTGTATTTTGTGTTTCTTTTGGTGTCTTCATTTAAAACTTCCTATTTTTGGAAGAATGGTTCATAAAATCACATACAAAGATTTTTTATCCTTATTCTCATGACATATATCTGTTTACACTTCCACATTTTGTCTGAGGGAGTGCACTTACCTGTGCATTCACCACAGCTAGGATTGCCAACCATAAACATGTACAGCAGATCCAGCTCGGCTGCTTCAGGGGCATCATACGTGCCGCCATCTTGGAATCATCAACAAGGAGACCTTTGAATGTCAGTGAAGGAGATGCATACCACAACCTGTCCTGTCTGCTCCTGGTCGATTTCTCCTGTCTGTTTGTCTGCTGCTGTGCTCTCGTGTGCTCTGCTCACTTTTGAATCTTCATTTGATATCATTCCCTGTTGTTTAAACTGCTAAATATAACTTGCTCATCACCATATTGTCTAATATTGTCTACCACATTAAATCTGACATCGGTAGCTTTTATTTTAAATCACTATCACACATTAGCTTACCATCTCTGAACCCGTCTCTCACATTTTCTGAGTTCATCAACAACTGTGGTGAGTTGGATTAGTAAATAGAGTCCATCTAACAACTGTGGTAAATTGGATTAATCAACAAACACGGTAAGTCATGTCTTCTCCTGTCATTATCACTTGCACTTCATGTCGCATGTTTAATATAGGCTTCTCCGCTGGTGAACAGGGCTTCACATGTGATAAATGTAAGGAGATAGTTAGGCTGACGGAGAAGATTTCAGAATTAGAAACACGCATCCATACTTTATCTGAGAGTAGTGAGGATGTAACAGCTTTAGACACTGATTTGGATGCGAATAGCTTAGTGAACTCTGTACATTCTTCGGTTCCGGCTGCAGGGCCCGCGTAGCAGGGCAACTTCCGTTCCGGTTAGAACATCAAACAGGTTCTCCCCTCTCAGTGAAGCACCCACTGAGTGTCCTGTTGAAAGTGCCCTAGTCATTGGCGATTCTATTACACGGAACGTGAATATACCAGCCACCATAGTCACATGTTTACCGGGAGCCAGAGCGCCTGACATCAAAGCAAATTTAAAAGTGCTGGCTAAAGCTAATCGTAAATTCTCTAAGATTATTATTCACGTCGGCACTAATGATGTTCGACTTCGCCAGTCGGAGATCACCAAAATTAACATTAAAGAGGTGTGTGAACTCGCTAGTACGATGTCAGAGGCTGTTGACTGTTCTGGACCGCTCCCCGTTAGAAGGAGTGATGAGATAGTTAGCAGGCTATCATCACTCAATGGCTGGTTGTCTAAGTGGTGTCTGCAAAATAACATAGGGTTCATAGACAATTGGAAAAGTTTTTGGGGCAGACCTGACCTGTTGAAGAAGGATGGCATCCATCCCTCCTGGGGTGGTTCCTATTCTCTCTAGTAATTTGGCACATAGTCTTAGAGCTAAACCTTGACTCACTAGGGCCCAGGTCAGGAAGCAGACAAACTGGCTAAACCGACCGTCTGCTAGCTGTCTCACGTCACCAGAGTCAGATAAATCCCAGCACATAGAGACTCTTTCACCTAGATATTATCATATAGAGACTGTGTCTGTTCCCCGAATTAGTAAATACAAAAAAACATCAAAACCATTCAACAGTAAAAATTTCATTGATGTCCAACAAATAAACAAAAGATATAATACAGATGAACAATTGATAAAGCTTGGGTTGCTGAATATTAGATCCCTTTCCCCAAAAGCGCTTATTGTTAATGATATTATTAAAGATAATAATCTAGATGTGCTCTGTTTGACAGAAACCTGGCTAAAACCTGACGACTACATTATCTTAAATGAGTCCACCCCCCAAGATTATTGTTATAAACATGAGCCGCGTCTGAAAGGTAAAGGGGGAGGGGTTGCTGTAATTTATAATAATATCTTCAGTATTACTCAGAAGTCTAGTTTCAAATATAATTCCTTCGAAGTTTTGGTGCTTTATGTAACGCTATGTAGTGTACATGACAAAACCCGTTCAACATTGGTGTTAGCTACTGTATACAGGCCACCAGGGCATAATACAGACTTTATCAAAGAATTTGCTGACTTTCTATCAGAATTAGTACTGGCCGCAGATAAAGTACTAATTGTTGGCTGATTTTCACAATGCTGGACACCATCTGAAAGATGAGAATCATCTTCTCCCACTGCTCCTTCACTTTCCCCATGGCATCCAATCCTTTGGTCAGCATCTCCACGGTAGTTTTGAAGTCAATCTCTTTCCGTTGACAATTTCTCATAGTGATCAGGACATCAGTCAGTTTCTGCATACAATTCTCATAGTTCTCTCTTGTCTTGTCCAGCTGAGCTCGGGTCTGCTCTATGGCAAATCTTGCATTATCTGTAGCCCTCTGGGAAGCAGTCGGTCTCTCAAACTTTTTTTCTTCTTTAGCGATCATTGGTGGTTTTTGAGAAATGGGTGGAGAATTTGTGGCGCTTTTGCTTTTGCTATCAAAACCACTGTCTCAGTAAATAGGACTGAGAACCAATGGGCACATAGCCCGTGAAGCTGAGTGCAGAAACCCGCGAAAGGGGCATATAAAATACGCTGTAACTGTCAAAAACGTCAGGTTAAATCGACTGAAGCGATGATCACCCGAGTCAGCGCCATAGCACGGTCGTCTACACAGTACTCCTTCCCTTATCTCAGGGAACCAAGGTTAAGTAACCGAGTACGTTCCCTTTCGAACGGTCAGTTCGTACTGCGTCGAAGACGCCATGGGAACCTGTAAAATCCCGCCATGCTATGATAAGCGCAGTGACATGTACTCCCTCAAGTTTGAACACTTATTAGAAAAGGCTCAAGACTAGAGTTATTGACACATCATTTATATATATATATATAAAATATATATGTACACATTAAATACACTGTATATATATATATATGACGGGGACGGGCTTACAAGGCCGTCAAATATTTGTTTAGCTTAGTATTTTTCTATACAGCGCGGACTTGTGCCTGCAGTGCAGGGACATCCAGACTAAAGAATCTGGTTAAAGTAGATGGTGAGGACCAACCTGCCGATCTACAATGTCACCCATTGAAGCTCCACTAGACCACGCCCAGGAGGAGGCCATGCCTCTGGTGGAGTGAGCTTTGACACCTATGTGGCATTGGAGGCCCATAGTGTCATATGCTAATGCTATCGCGCCCACTAGCCATCTGGCTAGGCTTTGTATGGTGACCGGAAGTCCCTTAGTTCGGCCACCAAAACTTACAAAGAGCTGCTCCGACTGTCTAAAGTGGGAGGGCCGCTCAATATGTGCTCTAAGCGCCCTAACAGGGCAGAGCAGGTGTAACTGTCTCTTATACTCCGAAGGGGGGAGGGCAGAGAGAGTGATTTCCTGTGCTTTGAACAGTGTTGAAAGCACTTTAGGTACATAAACATGCCCTGGTTTGAGGATGACTTTAGAATCGCCTGGGCCAATTCTAAACATGACGCGTTCACAGATAACGCTTGAATGTCACCGGCGCGCTTAACAGATGCCAGTGCTAATAGCAGGGCAGTTTTCAGCGAAAGCGGCTTTAATTCAGCCGTCTGCAACAGCTCGAAGGGAGGTCTTTTTAGTGCTCTCAGGACCAATGAAGGTCCCAGGATGGCACCGTAGGAGGGCGAGGAGGGTTAAGCCTCCTGGCTCCTTTTAAGAATTTTTATGACCATGTCGTGTCTGCCTACTGATTGGCCAGCTATAGGCATATGAGATGTGCCGATAGCTGCCGTGTAGACTTTGAGTGTGGATGGAGTGTGTCCTGCATCCAACATCTCTTGTAGAAAAACGAGAATCTGTGATATCTCGCATGACACTGGGTTATAGTTCCTGACTGAACACCAGCCAGAGAACACTGACCATTTAAGGGCATAGAGACGTCTAGTAGACGGAGCTCTAGCTTCACTGATGGTGCTCAAGACACTCAATGGGAGGTTCTCGAGCCCCCCTTGAGTGGCCAACATGTAACGCCCACAATTTTGGGGTGGGGGTGCCAGCTATGTGCCCATTGTCCCTGTCAATAGGGAATTCTCCTATTCTCGAATATACTGAAGTAATTGTAAAATCACGCAGTGCTACTGCCCAGTCAAAACAGTGTCGAGACATCTCGCACGCTATTGGCTGCCCAGTGGGAACTGCATGAACCAATGACAGAACACCATGCACATTGGTGGTGGTTGAGGAGATTCCCCCCTTCCATGTAAAGCGCTTTGAGTGCCTAGAAAAGCGCTATATAAATGTAACAAATAATTATTAAAAGTGTAATTACACTGTATTCAGCACAAACTGGGCTACCATAATGTGTGAGCAACATGTGTGTACATGCTTTTATTTTTGAGAGGAAAATGTTAATGCACGGTTTTTGAAAAAACAAAAAACTAGGTTAAAAATTAAGGTTTCAAAACACACAATAGATATGTGTTCACAAGACTTTTGACTCCATCTTGTATTTGCATAGAGTTTTTTCTTTATACTGATGTGAGAATCATTTAGCCTACTTATTCACATAAAACAATACACTGATTTAACATTTGTAAGACAGTTTCTCTTCACAAAGCCAGTATGCGAGGAGGCGTGATATCACTGAAATAACACTTCTCTGTATAGAAAATTGACACAGACATATGAGAATCTATCAATATTTCTCCTCATCTGCACACTTTTGAACTAAAAGCCCTGAGGGATGTTGTTTTGTCGTGAGTCTTCATGAGGAGAATAGAGGAGTTTTTTATGAATTAGATCAGCTGGCGCTCACATTACAATCAAAGGTACTGACGCGGTTTTCATATTCATAACTCCTGACACATATTAACAAATTACGGTCACTATATGACTTTGAAAATAAAACAGAGGTCAAAAATGGAAGCTTGAGTCTTAGATCTTTTAAATGATGTATAGTTTGTCAAGGTAATTCCTTACATCTGACAGTAATTTTGAGCTGATTTAAACAAAGAAAGCTTCAGTGTTTTGCGTTTAATATTCACAGATGCTAACAGAGTAAAATTGGCCTACTTACACTCAGCGGTGGAATCCGTTTCTTTCAGAAATGAACAGCTTGTCATGGAGAATTATTCCAGGATTATTAAACGCATCTCAAAATGATGTAGTTGAAGTAGGAATGCAGTACTTGATGTGTTTGTTTGAGCTGATGTGTGATGTGTGGGCGTCGTCTCCTCCGGAGCCTCAGTATTTGAATCTCAATAGAGCGTGTGCTTCGTGGGCGTGGTCGCGTTAGTGTATAATGAGCCTCTCAGGAACGACTAACATCTCTCCGCTTTCAAAAAGATTACATAAACACAGAATATTTGTTTTCGATTTGGTTTACAGTGTTTAAAACCTAACATTTCAGTGTTTCTTTAGACATATGTCTCATGTTTGTGAGACAAGTATTCCTTAAGCTAGAGGTCATTTTCTGAAGACTTTCTGAATGAACGTCTTTGACAGAGGGGCTGCAGATCGCACATCATGTTTGATTTCTTTATATTGCAAAAAGCACAAAAAATTGTTTTTATTGTGACTGTACATCAAAAAAATAGAAACTTAACAGATTATAATGATGTATGACACTTGCCTGAATGATAAAAAACGAGATGAGTTATTTGAGTTATTTGAGTCTCTTTGGCACTGATAAGAGACAAACCAAGCCAATCACACCGGTGCGACGGCCGACTCAAGAGGGTTAAATGCCCACCAACCAGCGTTACACACTTGCATGGGGCAGGCGCGAAAGGAATCAGGGTATTTGATGTAGGGTGGATTTTTATTGATAGAGAAATCTGTTGCGGACGAGATGAACACCAGCTCTCCCAGGAGGGTGCCGGAGTCAGATATTCTTCCAAGTTGGCAAGGGGCTTCATTATACTTTTGGTGTGGTCCATCATGACTTCAGCACTAGTAAGACTTTTAATAGATTTTGAGATTGCAGAATTCATGACATTCCTGTTCCTGCTTAAAACAAAGAATACATTTGAAAGTAAATGACTTATGAGGGAATCTCACTTTGCTTTGCAGCATTCATCACAACAACTTTTTTATGAATAGACTTAAATAGATCACATCCACACAAAGCCAGAGCTTTCCCTATCCAATCTTTTTTTCCCCCATCGTCTCCAGAAATATCCGCGTCCACGCGAAACCACTGATACTGACTTAAAACTATGTACTCTCCAGTTTGCACATCTTCCACCCCATCTAATGAACTGATGACGAGCAGGACACACACACATCCAACTATATCTCCAGTGTCTTCCTGACAAAATGGCTCTTCTAGAGATGGAGATGTCAGAATTAAAACAGCTCATTATTAGCCGCCCAAATAAATTTACTATCAATAATCTAATGAAATTTAAAGATGAAATGTCAAAAATGAAAAGACTCAATACAGAGAGGAAGCAAGCTAGAGAGAAACATCCATGTGCGAAAAGAAAAGCTAAAAGAATAGACTGCAATACAGCAAAAGCAAATCTCCCAACAACAACAGTAATAAAAATGACTTGCAACCCCATCATGAAGTGATGTCACTTTGTTTTTGTAATGAATAAGCTGAAAATCTGACCTGTGGCTGTATATAGTGCTTCATGCGCGTGAAGTTACACATCGCTAGTATCAGTTCCATGGTTTAACCCACTGGACCACCATCTCACTAACATTAAGGGTCATTCGCTCAATTATGCCTAACTGGAATTGTTCTGGTAACTGACAAAACTGAAATGTATCGCAAAATTGAAAACAATATTTAAAAAAAACGTATTTTAAAAATGCACAACTATAATAACCTTGGTAAGGAAATTACCTGAATCTCCTTATGATGGCTCTATTCATACATAATCATGACTTTCTTCAAATAAAACTGTTTGTATCCTAAAACAGCTGTTGGTCTGTTCTCTAAATTAACTATTTTTATTACTATAAAAAAAAATTAAACGACGGTGGGAAAGTGATGTAACCGGTGTAACACTGACTATCGCAACAAGCCTAGAGAACATATAGCAGCACGCGGTAAGGAACTGTTGTTTATACTATATCATACAGCTATATCTATAACGACAAAATATTTACAAGTCTTGACATCATATCCGGGAGATAAGTCAGTAAATACGAATAAAATCACAGGCTTTGCTTATCCCCGTGCGAATGCATCCCGTGCGTAATTTCTAAATACACGAGGTCCCCAGATAATACTAATAATACTAATTATAATAATATCTTCAGTATTACTCAGAAGTCTAGTTTCAAATATAATTCCTTCGAAGTTTTGGTGCTTTATGTAACTCTATGTGGTGTACATGACAAAACCCGTTCAACATTGGTGTTAGCTACTGTATACAGGCCACCAGGGCATAATAGAGACTTTATCAAAGAATTTGCTGACTTTCTATCAGAATTAGTACTGGCCGTAGATAAAGTACTAATTGTTGGTGATTTTAATCTATCATCATTTACTCACCCTCAGGTTGTTCCAATCCTGTATGAGTTTATTTCTTCTGTTGAACACAACGAAGATATTTAGAATATGTCTGGGAAGAATAAAACACTAAACTAAGCGAAGGTATTTCTGACCATTTTTTTTTTTTTGGCAAAAAAAGGCAAACTACAGCTACAGGTTTAAGGGGAAAAAAAGCACACATTTCATTGGTCCTCTCATTTTTCTATGTGTTCATAATTTCTTTGCATGACAGCCTGGCCAAAAATAATGTCGGCACAATTTCATGTGTCATTGCATTTAACACATTTTTAAAAATAATAATATTTGAACTAAGGGTGAAGATGCCAATTTTCGTTGGCCAAACATCTCTTTTGGTCACTTCTCTATGGCAGTTAATTGACTTTCCAACTGACTGTCAAACCAATGACTTTATATCAACACCCACATGAGGCAAATTAGAAGCCTGGATTTTTTTTTATTGTTGGTTTCGGTTCTGACACAGCAAGCAAGCCAAAATCTCCGGTTTCACTGTCCACATGACAACACTGCAACCAGAGTTTCTAAAAATGTTCACCCTGGCAGGAGTTTTCAAAAAAGTTTGGTTTCAGTGTCCGGATACTGCGTTTGTGTGTGGACGAGTGGCCGAACCACATAGAAAAAGATTTGGACAGATGGCAAACATGAGGACTTAAATACACAGACTACTGATGAAAAGACAAGGGACACCTGTGAACAATGACCAAACAATGAACCAATCAGAACATGACGACATAGATCACATATCTGATCTTTCGGATATTGCACTTTAATCAAGTCAAGTCAACTTTATTTATATAGCGCTTTTAACAATGCAGATTGTTTCAAAGCAGCTTCAAAGTGTTAAACAGGAAAATAATGCAACAATTTTATTAAGCTGTACAGCCATTCTGGAGAAAATAGTGATGTCATCAGATCATATCAATTATCATACAGTGACAGTGTGGGCTTTAGATCAGTAATTAGATCAGTAATTTAGTTTATATGGTTAATTTAGTTTAATAATTAGATTTATTTGGATATTTAGTTGAAAAATTTAGAAAAATTTAGTGTCCCCAACTGAGTACGCCAAGCCAGAGGCAACAGTGGCAAGGAAACCAAAACCCCATCAGGAGCAGAATGGAGGAAAATAAACCTTGGAGAAACCAGGCTCAGTCGGGGGGGCAGTTCTCCTCTGGCCAATTAACAAACAGCGTATGATTATTATTCTGGAAACTTTACAGGTCAGAGGTCATAATAGATCGGAATATTCGAAAGATCAGACTCATCCCGCTGGAGACGGGTTTATTGAGGATGCCGTGTCGATGAGGCAGTTTCAGGGGGAGTCTAATCACAGTCTCTCAGACACTTCAGGGTCATGTGTTGGTCTTCTCTGGGCGCAGGTCCAGCATCTGATCTGGATACAGCCCGGATCCGGCTGACTGGAGTAAACCTCGGGATAAACAGAGAGACTAGCATTAGCGTAGATGCCATTCTTCTGATGATGTCACGAGTACATCAGGTGTTCTGGGAAGTGTTCCCGGTTCCGGCTGACCTAGTTAATGCAGCCTAACTATCATTTCATTGAGAAAGGGTTTTATGTGTATGCCACAGTAAAGAGATGTGTTTTTAGTCTAGATTTAAACTGACAGAGTGTGTCTGCTTCCCGAACAATGCTAGGAAGAGTCCCAGAGTTTAGGAGCTAAATAGGAAAAGGATCGACCGCCTGCAGTTGATTTGGATATTCTCGGTATGATCAACTGGCCAGAGTTCAGAGAGCGCAGTAGACGTGATGGAGTGTAATATGTTAAGAGCTCGATCAAGTACTGGAGATAAACCATTTAGTGCTTTGTAAGTTATAAGCAAGATTTTAAAATGTATGCGATGTTTAATAGGCAGCCAGTGCAGTGTTGACAGAACCGGCTAATATGGTCATACTTCCTGGTTCTAGTAAGAACTCGAGCTGCTGCGTTTTGGACCAGCTGGAGTTTATTTATTAAGCGAGCAGGGCAACCACCCAGTAGAGCATTACAATAATCTAGCCTTGAGGTCATGAACGCATGAACTAACTGTTCAGCATTTTGCATTGAGAGCATGTGCCGTAATTTAGAGATATTTTTAAGATGGTAGAATGCAGTTTTACAGATGCTCGAGACGTGGCTTTCAAACGAAAGATTGGTATCAAAGAGCACACCCAGGTTCCTCACTGACGACGAGGACTTGACAGAGCAGCATCAAGTGTTAGACAGTATTCTAGGGCACTACTTGTGGAGCTTTTTTGTCCAATAATTAAAAATTCAGTTTTTTTCTGAATTGAGTTGCAGGAAATTACCAGTCATCCAATGTTTTATATCAACTCTGCATTCCGTTAATCTTGTGAATTGGTAAGTTTCTTCAGGGCGTGAAGAAATATAGAGCTGAGTATCGTCAGCATAACAATGAAAACTAACGCCATGCTTCCTAATGATATCTCCCAGTGGTAGCATGTACAGGGTGCAGAGCAGTGGTCCTAGCACTGAGCCCTGCGGTACTCCATACTGAACATGTGATCGGTGTGACATCTCTTCATTTACTGCTACAAACTGATAACGGTCACATAGGTGTGATTTTAAACCATGACAAGGCAATTCCACTAATACCTACATAATTTTCGAGTCTATTCAAAAGAATGTTGTGGTCGATAGTATCAAATGCAGCGCTAAGATCGAGTAACACTAATAGAGAGATACAGCCACGATCGGATGATAAGAGTAAATCATGTGTAACTCTGATGAGAGCAGCCTCAGTACTATGATACGCTCTAAATCCTGACTGGAAATCCTCACAGATACCATTTCTTTCTAAAAGGAGCATAATTGTGAAGACACTGCCTTTTCTAGTGTTTCTGACAGAAAGGGTAGATTTGAGATTGGTCTATAATTGACTAATTCTGTAGGATCAAGTTGCGTTTTTTTAATAAGTGGTTTAATAATAGCCAACTTAAAAGTTTTCGGTACATATTCTAATGACAAAGATGAATTAATGATATTAAGAAGAGGATCTATGACCTCTGGCAGCATCTGTTTTAATAGCCTAGTTGGTACAGGGTCAAGCATACATGTTGTTGATTTTGATGATTTAACGAGTTTAGCCAATTCTTCTTCTCCTATTGCAGTGAATGAGTGTGTGTGTGTGTGTCTTCTCCTATAGCAGTGAGTGATTGTAATTTTTCCTCAGTGACACTACAATGCTCTGTCTGATGTGATACTGTAGTAGACGCTGCATGGTTAACATTTTCTTCCTAATATTATCAATCTTACACGTAAAGAAGTTCATAAAGTCATTACTGCTGTGCTGTTTACAATCGTCAGAAGTTGAAGCTTTCTTTTTGGTTAATTTAGCCACTCTATCGAATAAAGCCCTTGGGTTGTGTTTGTTTTCTTCCAAGAGAGTCGAGAAATAAGCAGATCTATCAGTTTTTACGGCCTTTCTGTATGCGATCATGTGCTCTTTCCACGAATTACGAAACACCTCTAGTTTTGTTTTCTTCCAGCTGCGCTCCATTTTTCTGGCTGCTGTTTTAAGGGCCCGGGTGTGCTCGTTGTACCACGGCGTTGGACTATTTTCTTTAATCTTCTTTAAGCGCAGAGGAGCAACTGTGTCTAAAGTACTGGAAAAGAGAGTCAATAGCTTCTGTTGCAACATCGAGTTCTTCTATGCTATCTGGGATGCTGAGTAGATGATACTGATGAGGAAGATTATTTAAAAAGCAATCTTTAGTAGCGGCAGTGATTGTCCTGCCATTTTTGAAGCGAGGGGGCGGCTTTGCAACCTTAGCTAAATTAAGTATACAAGATACTAAGTAATGATCTGAGATGTCATCGCTCTGCTGCAGAATTTCAACGGTATCAACATTTATTCCATGTGACAATATTAGGTCTAAAGTATGATTATGGCGATGAGTGGGTCCTGACACGTGTTGCCTAACTCCAATAGAGTTTAGTGTATCTTTAAATGCTAATCCCAATACGTCTTTTTCGTTGTCTACATGGATATTAAAATCACCAACAATTAGTACTTTATCTACGGCCAGTACTAATTCTGATAGAAAGTCAGCAAATTCTTTGATAAAGTCTGTATTATGCCCTGGTGCACCAAAAATTCGAAGGAATTATATTTGAAACTAGACTTCTGAGTAATACTGAAGATATTATTATAAATTACAGCAACCCCTCCCCCTTTACCTTTCAGACGCAGCTCATGTTTATAACAATAATCTTGGGGGGTGGACTCATTTAAAGTAATGTAGTCGTCAGGTTTTAGCCAGGATTCTGTCAAACACAGCACATCTAGATTATTATCTTTAATAATATCATTAACAATAAGCGCTTTTGGGGAAAGGGATCTAATATTCAGCAACCCAAGCTTTATCAATTGTTCATCTGTATTATATCTTTTGTTTATTTGTTGGACATCAATTAAATTTTTACTGTTGAATGGTTTTGATGTTTTTTTGTATTTACTAATTCGGGGAACAGACACAGTCTCTATATGATAATATCTAGGTGAAAGAGTCTCTATGTGCTGGGATTTATCTGACTCCGGTGACGTGAGACAGCTAGCAGACGGTCGGTTTAGCCAGTTTGTCTGCTTCCTGACCTGGGCCCTAGTGAGTCAAGGTTTAGGTCTAAGACTATGTGCCAAATTACTAGAGAGAAGAGCGGCACCACCCCAGGAGGGATGGATGCCATCCTTCTTCAACAGGTCAGGTCTGCCCCAAAAACTTTTCCAATTGTCTATGAACCCTATGTTATTTTGCAGACACCACTTAGACAACCAGCCATTGAGTGATGATAGTCTGCTAACTAAACTAAAGAAGATTTAGAATGAGAGGAGGAGCTCAAAGAGGAGATGAAGGAGATGGAAGAGGAAGAGGCCTAGGTAGAGGAAGAAGAGAAGGAGGTAGAGGAGGAGGCCCAGGTAGAGGAATAGGAGAAGAAGGAGGTAGAGGAGGCGGCCCAGGTAGAGAAAGAGGAGAAGAAGGAGATAGAGGAAGAGGCCTAGGTAGAGGAAGTCGAGAAGGAGATAGAAGAGGAGGCCAAGGTAGAGGAAGAGGGAATAAGGAGGTAGAGGAGGAGGCCCAGGTAGAGGAAGAGGAGAAGGAGGTAGAGGAGGAGGCCCAGGTAGAGGAAGACGAGAAGAAGGAGATAGATAAAGGAAGAGGACTAGGTAGAGAAAGATGAGAAGGAGGTAGAGGAAGAGGTAGAGAAGGACTTGAAGAGTTGATAGAACCTGAACAAAGAAGACGAGGACCAAATTTGACTCAAGAAATCCGTGCAACACTTATTAATCATGTTATCAAACATGGACTGACACTGATGGAAGCTGGACAAAGAGTTCCAAATCTCAGCAGAAATACTGCTGCTTCAGTAATTCAGACATTTCATTGAGAAAACAGGTAAGCTAACCACACAGCACATTGAAACTGAGGCTTGCTGTACTTATCATCAATATTGTTTACTGTGACATTTGACAGTAGACTGCATGTGTATTTTTTTATATATTTTTTTTTTACATAGGATTGAGGGTCGAGGACACCAAGGTGGAAGGGGCCCTATGTTCACTCGTGTACAAGAGGCCGCCATTGTGAACATGGTTTTGACCAATAATTGTATCAGGCTGCGAGAAATCCAAGCCAATATCATCAATGATGACCACATTTTCAATAACATCCAACAAGGCTCTCTGTCAACATTAAGTTGGATCCTCAAGAAAAATCTAATATACATGAAGCAACTGTATCGGGTACCATTTGACAGAAATTCAGAGAGAGTGAAACATCTGCGCAATGAGTGTGGAGGTATTTATTGTTCATCTTACTATGGTGTGGTATTGTGCACTGCTCATAGTGTTCTGGCACAATAGATATTGAATAGCATCCTATTGTCTTTTACTGTGTTTCAGAGAGTCTTGCAAATGGATGCTGCTGAAATTCAACATGAATTTGAATATATGGATGAGGCTGGATTTAACCTTGCGAAAACAAGAAGAAGAGGGAGAAATGTAATTGGACACAGGGCATTCAGCAGTGTGCCAGGGCAGCGAGAGGGTAACATCACCCTTTGCCCTGCTATTACACAAAATGGGGTCCTCCACCACCATGCAAATCTGGGACCCTATAATGCAAATCGAATACTTGTGTTTCTTTACAGATTGCATTCTTTATTTCTTCTAGGACTCGTTCTACTGCTGGCAACCTGTCCATTAGGTCTGGATCCGGCCCGGATCCGGCTGACTGCAGTAAACCTCGGGATAAACTAGCATTAGAGTAGATGCCATTCTTCTGATGATGTCACGAGTACATCAGGTGTTATGGGACGTGTTCCCGGTTAGGGTTAGACTCCTGTGAGCGCGGTCAGAGATAGTCTCCGCCCCCACAGCGCCTCCACCTGGCACTGCGACATTACTCCATTATATGTCAATGGAATCACCTAGTCCTCACTTCCTATAGAGGACTCGGACGCACACAATCACAAACAACCATACGAGGCAATACTTAATAATTATAATAAACAATATTATATGGCTCCTACAACTAGGATACAGAGTTATTAGCAAAAACATAATGTTGCTTATCATAGCGCCACCATGAGGCTGAATCTCACAAGATTTGATACACGGCCTCATTTTGATACTTAATACAAATATGTTCATTTTTATGACAGTCAGACATTATGAACTGACCCTTATTAGCCGCTAAATATCATTGGCTGAATACCCCTAAACACACTCGGATTAAAATATGTTTAACAAATCACAATTCTACATACATGAATTATACTTAAAACAATAAAACTAAATGAAGCTGATCTCCATCAACACAAACAGATACATTGAGAAAAGCACACACACACACACACACACACACACACACACACACACACACACACACACACACACACACACACACACACACACACACACACACACACACACACACACACACACACACACACACGTTCTTATTGTCTATGTGAGCATTTATTACACACACAAACATGTTATTTCAGTGACAGAAGTTCAGCTGTAGTATTAATGTCATAAAGAGACTCTATAACATCTCACTGTTTATCATGAGCTCAAAGCATAATGGGTAGGATCTCTCACCAGTCTATCCTGATTCATCAACACAGTTGATCCAGGATAATTTATCCTAAACCCAGGATAGAGCGGCTCAGTGAAAGTGGTCTGGACTGTGTGGATGAGGCTCATTGTGTCTCCAGAGACGCTGTAGAAGGACAGAGTTCCTGCACCGGGATCCACATACACTCCTACTCTATAGATATTACCATACAGTCCTAATCTATAGATATCACCATACACTCCTACTCTACTGCTGATGGGCTTTACAGGGACTTTAGTCTCTATGTTATTGTGTCTGAATGAGTAACTGTTCGGAGTGCAGCCCAAACTCCAGGACTGATCATTACCTCCAAACCCACACTCATGACCCCGTCCCTTCCTGCAGATGCCCTTATATGACACTGATATAGACACATACTCTCCACCCCACTCAACCTCCCAGTAGGAGCGTCCACTCACACTCTCTCTACACAACACCTGCAAATAATGATCAAATCTGTCTGGATGATCAGGATACGGCCGAAGCTTTGGATAAGTGAAAGTAATCTTGTTCCCCTCAGTCAGATGGAGGCGTTTATGCATTGTGTCCATATCCAGAGTCAGCCGAAGTAAGTCTGATGAAGAGAAACACATCAGAATCAGGGATAATGAATCTGATCTTGTAATGTAGCTGAACTCTTCATGTTCAACATATCATCAGTGTCTCAGTTCAGTTTAATCATCATTCACATGATCAGCTCTAAAACTCTTCTGTCATGTTCTCTTTCCTCTTCTCCAGGAAGAACATGAACACACTCATGAGTTTCTCTGCTTGTGTTCTCAGTCACTTACATTGTAGGAAGTCATTCCTGGTTTCGGTATCAGGGTCTGTGGCCTCGGGATCAGCGACTGTGGTCTTGGGATCAGCGTCTGTGGAAATCAACAGACATGAAGAGTGTGATTATCATGTCAAGAGAAAATGATCCTGCATCCATTGCTAACACATGCAGAAATCCTCCAACACAGAAGATATTTAGAGAAATGTTCCTGCTGTTTCCAGAGCCCAAATCCTGACACGAGCAATACTGAGGGTTTGACACTATTGATATGTCACCATATTTGATTTGAGAGTGTGTGTGTGTGTGTGTGTGTGTGTGTGTGTGTGTGTGTGTGTGTGTGTGTGTGTGTGTGTGTGTGTGTGTGTGTGTGTGTGTGTGTGTGTGTGTGTGTGTGAGTGAGTGTGTCAGACGTGTGTGAGTGAGTGTTAGAGTTTAGATTCTCTGCCCGAGCCCGAGCCCGAACTGACCGTAATGAATGTAGCAGTATACAAAAACCACATGGAGAGAGGAATGAGTCGGTTTGACTGATAACTGCTCTTATGTTTACAGGATTGCACAAGCATGACCCGACTATCCAACAGGACAGAGCATCTGCTGACACAGGGGCATTGCCCAACACCCCGAGCACACACACCCCCTGCTGGAGACAACTGGACCTGCTAGAACTGCACTCCGTCCTCTACATGGTGAGAGAGTTGTGTTGTCTGTAATATTACTGTCATGATGTGCTGAACTCATTCATACAGTATATTTAAAAATACTGAATCTGTTCACGGCTTTCTCTTTTTATCATTGAAGCTTGAACTTATCATACCTTATTTTATAGATTTACAATGAACTTCTGTATGCTTTGCATTTATTATTATTAAAGAATATAAATGATGAGTTTTGCATTTGTTAAAGATATGATTTATATTAATCAATAATTTTGTTTTCAGGGATGACTGAGGGTTTTCTGCAGAAATGCCATGATACCGTGGGCTTAACAGTTTTTGTGTTTTAAGTTGATTATTTGTTGTTTGTGTGTGTGTGTTTTGTTTTAATTATGAGCCATTTATTTGTATGTTAGCTATATTTTTAACTTTCCTTTTGGTTTTCATACAGAGAAGTGTTTGTTACATCTGCCCATGATCTCCACAGTAGTACAGTAGCCTACATCTGACATCAAATACATAATATACTCTGTGTCTTGGCACTCACCTGAAGACGGTACGGGGCCGATAGTGTCACTGGCTTCACTCACTCCCACTTTACCCACTATCCTGTAGCGGATCATGTACTGCTTTCCCAACTCCAATCCAGTCAGAGTAAAGTTTTCATCAGGTGTGTCTTTGTTATAAGACTGTTCCTCGTTCAGCTGCCAGTACTCCACTCTGTACCGCACAGTTTCTCCAGTCGGGGACTTCTGCAGTTTCAGGGACACACTGCGCTCCAGGACCTCCTTCACTTCTGGAGGGGGAGGCTTCGACACGGGCTGGAACTGAGTGTCTGTCAGCTTCCCTTTTTCATACAGACGGATGGAAGAGCCTGGACTGGATGGATCGGGGATGGCAGACATAATGAATCTGTATCTCTTTTCATCTTTATTAGCCTCTGAAAAACTTCTGAAAAGAGATAAGGTCTCTCTCATCTTTGAGAGGACAGCAGGATCATTGAACCACTTTCTGTCAGATTCCACAGAAACCATGCTTTGTTTCCCATCTAGCTCTTTAAACTTGTCAGATTTCAGAAACTCCTTCAGGGTTGAATGATACGGTTCTTCATACTTCAGAGATGTGAAGGTCAAGCACACCACAACATCAATATCAGCATCAAAGAGGATGGAGTTGAGACGATCTGAGTCTTGAATTGGGATTCCCTCCAGCATCTTGGTGTGAGAACTCAAGAGGTCAAGTTCAGCCTGTGCACCATCTAACCACTGGTTAAGCATGTCAGCTTTAAAAGGGGAGCTGTAGTGGATCTTCAGGACGTCTTCCAGTGACTTCTCCTCCATCCCTCCTCCTCGTATAGCAGGCAAGACCCTGGCCACTGCTTTCAGGAGCACTGTCTTGTAAATGCTAACTGAGCTCTGAAATGAATGCAGCCTCTCTTTGACATCACTGAAAGCATTCACCAGTGTTTTTCTGGAGAGGTCATTGTATGTCCTCTCTACTTCTCCCAGCTCCTCCATTACATCTTCAGTGTTGGAAACCAGACGTGTGCTGATTTCTCTCTCCAGCTGAGCAGCTTTTGAATCCAGTAGAGAAAGAGGATAGAGCCAAACTTTCATTGGAACTGCATTCTGTGGATTCTCCTTAAGGATAGCGGGGAGCTTCTTGTACACCTCTACAGCCTCCATGTAAGTGGTGGGGCTCTTCTCAAGGTGGACATCACCATGAAATGTGCAAGCAATCCTCTCAGCCTTTTGCTTATCACTATCTGTCATATTTACAGCTCCTTTTCCCAGAATAGAAAATCCAGGGATGCTCTTGACCATGGCATTCATTTCTTCTTCAATCTCCTGCTTGTTTTCCTCTTCTGAAACTGTCCGATCAAACACCATGAAGGCCTGAGCTCCGTACAGTACAGCCGTGACCACATGAGTTGCAGTTTTCTGCTCAAACACCTGAGGGTAGGTGATCTGGCCCAGCTGAGTCATAGTGAGCTGTTGGAATCTGGTGGTTTCACTGTAAGACATTGTTACTCTGGACTGTTGGTTTGAAGATTTGGTGTCATGCAGGAACTTGGCAGATCCTCCCACCTCCACCCGCCCTCCTAAGAAGCTGGCCTTCAGGGAAGCACTTACATCCAGGAGACTGGCCTTACTAGAGAGAGAGTCAGAGCTACTGAACTTCACATCTGACATGAGCTGTGGACGGGTGTCCAAATCTTCTCTCAGTGCCTTCTTATCCCACAGAGTAACTCCTGAAATGAGAAATGGCTTTAACAGTCACAGATGAGGACACAATGCACTGTTGAAGAATCATGCAGGTTTTCTCGTGTTGTTACACAAGCACTAGTGATGCAGCATTTGGTGAAGAGGGGAAATAAACTATGATTTATTTATTTTAGGTTGGTAAAGCACCTGGAATGAAGGCATCCGTGCGGAGGTCATACAGCATCCCAGGAGACAGAGGTCTTCCTAGAGCCGCCACTTCAATGGGCCCTGATGCCAAGGCTGCAGTAAATAACAAATAAAAGGTCATATTTATATATATTTATGAGATATATATGAACAAAATTACATCTGGTGATAATGAATAATGTTTAACTCTTTCGCCACCAGAATTTTTTAAAAGTTGCTAGCCACTACCAGTATTTTTGATCATTATACAAAGGTTTCATGGCCCCCAGAATATTTTGTTGTATGAATATTTGAACATGCAATATATCAAAAGAAAGAACAGACCCTCTCCTATTTAAATCAACATTGAGCAAAAGGCTACGAAAACCATGTTTTTGTTAGAGACTACATCCAGATGGGATTCAGAACAATGATCAAAACACAGATGGAGTAGATGGAAGCCTTTAGCTCGTCCTGGGTCTACATTTCATTCAGTAACATTAGGCAGTTTTGATTTATAAGCTGTTTAAAGCTGCTGATTATTTTATATAATGCATATGATTACACGTGATATCGCTTGTCTGCTTCTTCTTCACCTGTGTGTTGATCAGGAGATTCTGTACTCTTTCAGAAGATGTGTAATGGCTCCCCCTACAGTATAGGGGGAGCTCTGTGTGAAAACACGTGAAACAGTGAAAACACGGAAAGCTGGAAATTTTCATCATTGGCAGGGAAAGAGTTGATATGGAAGAACTCCATTATAATATAAAGATGCGAAGAAAATAGACAATTACAGAATCAAACTTTCCACCTTCCAGTCAGAATATATAAAATCATATGAAGTTATAACAACCTTGAGCTCAACACGCTCAAAACGGTGGAGATGATAGTTGACTTCAGGAGGAACAGCCCATCATGAACAGCACTGTGGAAGCAGTGGAGTCATTCAGGTTCCTGGGCACTACCATCTCTCAGGTCCTGAAGTGGGACAATCACATTGACTCCATTGTGAAAGGCCCAGCAGAGACTGTACTTCCCTCATCAGCTGAGGAAGCTCAACCTCCCACAGGAGCTGCTGATTCAGTTCTACTCGGCTGTCATTGAGTCTGTCTTATGCACTTCCATCACTGTCTGGTTTGGGTCAGCTACCAAATCTGACATCAAGAGACTACAACGCACAATCCGGACTGCGGAGAGGATTATTGGTGCTCCCCTGCCAACCCTCCAGGACCTGTACTCTTCCAGAGTGAGGAAGAGAGCAGGGAATCACCCCAGACTCCACTCATCCTGGACACCTCCTGTTTGAACTGTTACCATCAGGACGGCGACTCCGATCACTGGCCACTAGAACATCTGGGCACAGGAACAGTTTCTTCCCACAGGCCATTTCCCTCTTGAACAGTTAAAATAAAGCATTTTTAGAAATCTTGGCCAACTGAAAAGTATGAACCTGAAAAGTATGAGCATGTCCAGCACTCAATACTTAGTTGGGGCTGGTTTTGCCCGAATTACTGCAGCAATGCAGTGTGGCATGAGTCGATCAGTCTGTGGCACTGCTCAGGTGTTCTGAGAGCCCAGGTTGCTCTGATAGTAGAGATAGTGGTCCAGTGGTCCACTGAACTGATATGCAGAAGGTTGCTGGTTCGATCCCAGCGGTCTCCACCAGTGTGTCCTTGAGCAAGGCACTTTACTCCATGTTGCTCCAGGGGGATTGTCCCTGTAATAAGGGCACTGTAAGTCGCTTCGGATAAAAGCGTCTGCCAAATGCAGAAATGTAAATGTGCCTCTCCTTTCTTCCTCCAGACTCTGGGACCCTGATCTCCAAAGGAAATGCAAAATTGACTTTCATCAGAGAACATAACTCAGCAGCAGTCCAGTCCTTTTTGTCGAGACGCTTCTGACGCTTCTGTTGTTCAAGAGTGCGACAGCTGAAACCCATGTCTTGCATACGTCTGTGTGTAGTGGTTCTTGAAGCACTGACTCCAGCTCCAGTCCACTCTTTGTGAATCTCCCCCACATTTTTTAATGGGTTTTGTTTCACAATCCTCTCCAGGGTGCGGTTATCCCTGTTGCTTGTACACTTTTTTCTAGCACATCTTTTCCTTCCCTTCGCCTCTCTATTAATGTGCTTGGACACAGAGCTCTGGGAACAGCCAGCCTCTTTTGCAATGACCTTTTGTGTCTTACCCTCCTTGTGTAAGGTGTCAATGGTCGTCTTTTGAACAACTGTCAGGTCAGCAGTCTTCCCCATGATTGTGTGGCCTACAGAACTAGACTGAGAGACCATTAAAGGCCTTTGCAGGTGTTTTGAGTTCATCAGCTGATGAGAGTATCTTCAATATTCAACCTTTCACAATATTCTAATTTTCTGAGATACTGAATTTGGGATTTTCCTTAGTTGTCAGTTATAACCATCAAAATGATAAGAAATAAACATTTGAAATATATCCGTTTGTGTGTAATGAATGAATATAATATACAAGTTTCACTTTTTTAATGGAATTAGTGAAATAAATCAACTTTTTGATGATATTCTAATTATATGACCAGCACCTGTAGTGTGACGCGTCAGCGAGACCATAAATGGGCGGCACGTATGTCACAGAATACCCAGATTCTAATTGTCTGAAGGAAGACCTTCTCTAGCTACAGCGATTCAGCAATCAGCCCTGAATCTTTTGCTTTAAGAAATGAACAGCTTTTCATGAGGATAATTATAGCTCAAGCATCTCAAAACGATGTAGCTGAAGTAACTTTACAGCGCTTTACTAGATGTGTTTGTATGAGTTGATGTGTGGGCGTCTACTCTGTATCGTCAGTATTTGAATCTGAAAGAGCGCGTGCTCTGTGGGCGTGGTCGCATTAGCGGATAATGAAGGTGCTCGCGGGTGACTGATATCTATCACTTTTCAACCAGATTACAAACACAGAAGATAAAAAAACACACAGTCGGGTTTGATTTGGGCAGTGCTAGAACATATACACTATATTGCCAAAGGTGTTTGGACACCCCTCCAAAATCACTCCAAATAATTGAATTGAGGTCAGAATTTGTGTGTTTTTTGGCACACATGCTTCAGACACCGGTTCTGCAGCAGGCATTCCCATAGCATCAATACCATGACGCAGCGTCTCGCTCCCCTCTTAGGGAACTGGGTTACATACGTTACCTGAGAAAATCTGTCCTTCTAATAATTTTGAATCTGTCCCTGTGATATTGTTCATAGCATATTCACAATTTGTAACATTTAAATCTTACCTGGATATGTTGTGTTTCCTTTGGTATCAGGTTTGGGTTGTAGCACTTCCTATTTTTGGAAGAATGGTTCATAAAATCATATGCAAAGATTTTTTATCTTTAATCTCATGAAATACATCTGTTTACACTTCCATATTTTGTCTGAGGGAGTGCACTTACCTGTGCATTCACCACAGCTAGGGTTGCCAACCATAAACATGTACAGCAGATCCAGCTCGGCTGCTTCAGGGGCATCATACGTGCCGCCATCTTGGAATCGTCAACAAGGAGACCTGTGTGAAGGTCAGTGATGGAGATGCATACCACAAACATTGCCTTGTTTAGTTTCATTGTCATATTCTGCTTTGTTTTCCCTGTCACCATTTGCCTGAGTTCTCATTGGTTGTTGTTTCTGATTGTGCACACCTGTGCGGTTGATTATCATTCCATGTGTATTTAAGCACTCAGTTTTCCTCAGTTAAAGGTTCTGCGTCATGTGTATTTAACCGTCTGGGGTATTTAACAGCCCGGCATGCTTTGGTAGATTTTTTCCACATAGCCACAAAATCAATTTAAAATCATGTCGTTTTTGTCAAACAGGAACGAGTAATACAAGTGTCTACTTTTATTTGTGTACACTCACAACATCAACAAAACATTGTGCTTTTGTAAGAGTGCGCTTTCTGTTTGTTTGCTCCCTGTTTGTTTCTCTGTGAACTATTTTCTGAAATGCGTTTTAAAAAATGAACTGAAACTCAGCGAATACTTGCCACACAGACCTGAGAGCATTAGTTAATAGTTAATTCATCATTTATAAAGCATTAAGTCAAGTCAAGTCAACTTTATTTATATAGCGCTTTTAACAATGTAGATTTTTCCAAAGCAGCTTTACAGTGTTAAACAGTAAAATAATGCAGCATAATTTTATTCAGCTGTATAGTCAGACATTAATCTGACATTAAAGGGATAGTTCACCCAAAAATGAAAATTAGCCCATGATTTACTCACCCTCAAGTCATCCTAAGTGTATATGGCATTCTTCTGTCAGACGAATAAAATCTGAGTTATATTAATAAAGTCCTGGCTAATCCAAGCATTACAATGGCAGTAATAGTTGCTCTGTTTTTGAAGTCCATAAAAAAGAACCTGTCCGTAAAATAACGTGTTAATAAAGGCCTTCTGAAGCGAATCGGTCCACTTGTGTTAGAAAAATATCCATATTTAAAACTGTCACAGGGTGTTTTGGTGTTGGTTCATGTTCATTGTTCCTTGTTCATGTTTTAGTTTATCATGTTCTTGCTTTGTTTTAGTGTCTTGTTCATGGTTTTGTTTGAGGTTGTCATGTTCACAGTCTTGTCATGCACTTCCTGGTCTTGTCATGTGAATCCCATGCCCTCATGTGATCTTGTGTCTTGTCCTGTCATTGGTTCATTGTTTAATCACGGTTCACAGGTGTCACTTGTCTTGTCATTAGTCTGTGTGTATTTAGCCCTCATGTTTGCCATGTGTCTTGGTCAAGTATTGAATGTTGTAACCTGCTGGTGAGTGTTAGTTTATGCCATGCCATGACTTTGTTTTATGTTTTGCCAAGTCTTTGTTTTAAGTTTTGTTAATAAAGAACTGCACATGGGTCCTTCAACTTGCCTCGTCAGTGGATATATGTGACAAAAACTTTACAAAGTAAAGTTTCGGCCGACCGCCTTCCGTATTCAATTTATGGAAAAAGTGTTGAAAGTGCTAAAATAGAAAAAATAAAATAAAAATAAATCTCACATAAATAGTTCACTGACATTCTTCTTTCAGACGAATAAAACGTGTTAATAAAGCATTTATTAACACACTGAGTGTCTAAATAACACGATGAATTAATGTACATTTAAATAGTTTATTAATCCTTTACTTACACTTTCTAAATAATCTGATGAACCATTGACAACTCCTAAATAGCGGGTTTGTAAATAATGTACTACTTAATTTAGAAGTGATAAATGTATCATTTATAAAGTATGTAAATACAATTATTAAACACATTATAGATATGCTTATAAATCAAGAATAAAGCATTTATAGCTGTATTTATAAACTGCCTATAAATGTTTATTAATGCTTTATAAATGATGAATTAACTATTTACTAATGCTTAACTAATGCTTCACAGCGTGTAGTTATTATAAAGTGTTACCCTTGCTTTGTCAATTTACTAGAGGTTCTGACAAATGACTGCAGTCCATCTAAAATGTTGAATGAATCTGAAAGAATTATTTAAAAATCGCTTATAAATACTTCACTCGTTTCATTACTGGATGAATCAGCGTTTCTGAGCGAATCTCTTGAGTGAATGATTCAATGACTCACTCATAAAGACTTCACTTGTGTCATTACTGGATGAATCAGTGTTTTTGAACGAATCTCTTGAGTGAATGATTCAATGACTCACTCATAAAGACTTCACTTGTTTCATTACTGGATGAATCAGTGTTTTTGAACGATTCTCTTGAGTGAATGAATCAATGACTCACTCATAAAGACTTCACTTGTTTCATTACTGGATGAATCAGTGTTTTTGAATGAATCTCTTGAGTGAATGATTCAATGACTCACTCATAAAGACTTCACTTGTTTCATTACTGGATGAATCAGTGTTTATGAGTGAATCTCTTGAGTGAATGATTCAATGACTCACTCATAAAGACTTCACTTGTTTCATTACTGGATGAATCAGTGTTTATGAGTGAATCTCTTGAGTGAATGATTCAATGACTCACTAATAAAGACTTCACTCGTTTCATTACTGGATGAATCAGTGTTTTTGAATGAATCTCTTGAGTGAATGATTTTAATGACTCACTCATAAAGACTTCACTTGTTTCATTACTGGATGAATCAGTGTTTCTGAATGAATCTCTTGAGTGAATGATACAATGACTCACTCATGAAGACTTCACTTGTTTCATTACTGGATGAATCAGTGTTTTTGAATGAATCTCTTGAATGAATGATTCAGTGACTCACTCATAAAGACTTCACTTGTGTCATTACTGGATGAATCAGTGTTTTTGAATGAATCTCTTGAGTGAATGATTCAATGACTCACTCATAAAGACTTCACTTGTTTCATTACTGGATGAATCAGTGTTTTTGAGCAAATCTCTTGAATGAATGATTCAATGACTCACTCAGAAAGACTTCACTTGTTTCATTACTGGATGAATCAGTGTTTATGAGCGAATCTCTTGAGAGAATGATTCAATGACTCCCTCATAAAGACTTCACTTGTTTCATTACTGGATGAATCAGTGTTTATGAGTGAATCTCTTGAGTGAATGATTCAATGACTCACTCATAAAGACTTCACTTGTTTCATTACTGGATGAATCAGTGTTTATGAACAAATCTCTTGTGTGAATGATTCAATGACTCACTCATAAAGACTTCATTACTGGATGAATCAGTGTTTATGAACAAATCTCTTGAGTGAATGATTCAATGACTCACTCATAAAGACTTCAATACTGGATAAATCAGTGTTTATGAACTAATCCGTTTGAGTCTTGCTAGCGACACACACTAATCCTAGTCTTTTCAATAGTTAACCTAAAAGCTTTGCACTGCAGGGATTGCTCAGTAAATTAAAGTGAGAACAGAACTAATGCATCTATGCTATTGTAATTACTGTAGTCTATGCCAGAGACGTGACGTGATTGTGAAAATACCGTGTCAGGCTACACAAATATTGATCTTGACATTGCCTCTTGTCTTTTTTACAGGTCTTACACTGTGCGTTTAACTTTAAATACTGCATTTTGTACAAGAAAACAGCCCTTATTAATGAAGTGTAAGAGTGGACTCCTGTAGATGGTTCAATCTGCAGGGTTACCGAACGGCTAAAGAAACGTTATCAGAAAGATGGAAGAAAACTGTACATTTCTCCTCTATTTCCACCCACTGCAACTTATACCAACGACGGAGATCAGTGCAGTTACAATAGCAAAATATGTGGGAGAGCGTTGCTATAATGTGACTATATTGTATTGAAATAGGGAGCACTTCAAAGTCAATACCAAATCAAAACTCGGGGGAGGGGGGAGGGGGGGGATACATTTGGCGACCTGTTTACAATAGGCCTACAGCCTTTTACATTCAAACAAGTCAAGCCAAGCATAAGAATACTTGTTTACAATAGGCCATTTGACTCATTAATTTGATAGCTAGACCAAAATATGGGAGGCTAATTAACTGGTTAACCGTTAACCAACAAGAATTTTAACCAATCAATCGTGTGGTTGAAAAAAAGAAAAGGTAAGTCACATTTGATTGCTTTCAGAAATAATACGAGTAAATAAAGCGACAAGTTGTAATGTACTACAAACATTATAAACACTACAAACATAGCTATAGGTTATTTTATTTCCCCTCACTTCAGTTGTAATGCGTAGGAATATGGTGTGGCCCTTTAAGAGCTGCGCCCCCTGTTGAGCAGTCTGCAGACTGCAATGCATCGAGTGTGCGCCCTGCGCCTCCAGCACTCCCGTGTGTGCGGGTCATTTTCTGTTGCTCAGATCAAGTTGTTTTGTTTGAAGTAACGCTGTGGACGGTGTAGCGTTTGTGACGGACTGTTCCGCCAGCTTCACGGGGAATAAAGTGTGAGCTGTGAAATGTCCATCGCCTCCGTGTCTACAATGACTCCAGTTAAGTGAGCGATCCCGATTTTCCTCTGGACACAACGCGTTACAACATCCTTTAAATTTAACGGTTTTCAGAACAGATCAAGAATGAACAAATATAAGTATATAATAACAATAAAGCCAAAACTAAATCATTTAATGAGAATATGAAAGTAACCAGCGTTAAGCTCACGATTATTTATTATAGGCTTTGTTCACTCGCGTCCCAATCCTGATGGAGAAATCTATCTGCAGAGTGTTTACTACACTGTGCTATTGTAAAATAAAGAACACTAGATGTGCTTTCTGTCGTCTGCTTTCCTTTCCGTGAGCGTGTTTGAGGAGCCACGCCTCACGATAATCAACCAAACTCTTTTTCTCTCTTTTTGTTAATCTGTTAATTAAGTCAAATATATTTCACAAATGTATTCCTTTTATGTAGACTGATTTTATGAAAACTAAATTAATATATATTTTTTTAATGTAACTCTAATGTAACTCTTTTTTTTAATCATCCTGGAGACCCGCCCTAGACCATTGCGCTCACATCTCCTCCATTCTTTTGCAGAGTTCGTGCACGACGCGGCTTTATAAACGGGAAAAAAAGAAATAACTTTTTTTTAAACGTGTCTCCACAGCTGTATATCACGTTTTTACATTTATGTATTTGGCAGACGCTTTTATCCAAAGCGACTTACAGTGCCCTTATTACAGGGACAATCCCCCTGGAGCAAGTAAGGAATAATTGACTCCGGGGCGTTCAATTATTAGAATAATAATGCACACCCGAGGTGGTGATGCGGTCACGACGCGAAGCGGAGTTACACCTCGGGTGTGCATTATTATTCTAATAATTGAACGCCCCGGAGTCAATTATTCCGCTTATACTACGGTTACCACACCTCAAGACATCGATCCGAAGATATATTTAAAGGGATTCGTCTGGTTTTTGTACTTAAATCGCTATTGTGAGTAGGACTATTTCTTCCGCGTCTCATCCAACGGCTCTTTTGCTAATTCTGAAACGTCATTTTAAAGCTGTTAACAAAGGCTTGAGCCGTTGATAGCATTCTACTGCAGTCAACGGCCCCGTAGTATAACATGGAGTAAAGAGCCTTGCTCAAGGACACACTGGTGGAGACCGCTGGGATTGAACCAGCAACCTTCTGCATATCAGTTCAGTGGTTTAACCCACTGGACCACCATCTCTTTGCTCAAGGACACACTGGTGGAGACCGCTGGGATCGAACCAGCAACCTTCTGCATATCAGTTCCATGGTTTAACCCACTGGACCACCATCTCCTTGCTCAAGGACACACTGGTGGAGACCGCTGGGATTGAACCAGCAACCTTCTGCATATCAGTTCAGTGGTTTAACCCACTGGACCACCATCTCCTTGCTCAAGGACACACTGGTGGAGACCGCTGGGATCGAACCAGCAACCTTCTGCATATCAGTTCAGTGGTTTAACCCACTGGACCACCATCTCCTTGCTCAAGGACACACTGGTGGAGACCGCTGGGATCGAACCAGCAACCTTCTGCATATCAGTTCAGTGGTTTAACCCACTGGACCACCATCTCCTTGCTCAAGGACACACTGGTGGCGACCGCTGGGATCGAACCAGCAACCTTCTGCATATCAGTTCAGTGGTTTAACCCACTGGACCACCATCTCTATTTAATATTGAAATGACAATATATGGCTATAGAGAAGGCACACAGACCCACGAGAGCACGAGATCTCCAGAGAAGAGCTGTTGGGCCTTTACTGGAAATACTGGATCAGCTGTTGGGTTTAGACTGGAAATACTGGATCAGCTGTTGGGCCTTTACTGGAAATACTGGATCAGCTGTTGGGTTTAGACTGGAAATACTGGATCAGCTGTTGGGTTTAGACTGGAAATACTGGATCAGCTGTTTGGAAATACTGGATCAGCTGTTGGGTTTAGACTGGAAATACTGGATCAGCTGTTGGGTTTAGACTGGAAATACTGGATCAGCTGTTGGGTTTAGACTGGAAATACTGGATCAGCTGTTGGGTTTAGACTGGAAATACTGGATCAGCTGTTGGGTTTAGACTGGAAATACTGGATCAGCTGTTGGGTTTAGACTGGAAATACTGGATCAGCTGTTGGGTTTAGACTGGAAATACTGGATCAGCTGTTGGGTTTAGACTGGAAATACTTGATCAGCTGTTGGGTTTAGACTGGAAATACTGGATCAGCTGTTGGGTTTAGACTGGAAATACTGGATCAGCTGTTGGGTTTAGACTGGAAATACTGGATCAGCTGTTTGGAAATACTGGATCAGCTGTTGGGTTTAGACTGGAAATACTGGATCAGCTGTTGGGTTTAGACTGGAAATACTGGATCAGCTGTTGGGTTTAGACTGGAAATACTGGATCAGCTGTTGGGTTTAGACTGGAAATACTGGATCAGCTGTTTGGAAATACTGGATCAGCTGTTGGGTTTAGACTGGAAATACTGGATCAGCTGTTGGGTTTAGACTGGAAATACTGGATCAGCTGTTGGGTTTAGACTGGAAATACTGGATCAGCTGTTGGGTTTAGACTGGAAATACTGGATCAGCTGTTGGGTTTAGACTGGAAATACTGGATCAGCTGTTGGGTTTAGACTGGAAATACTGGATCAGCTGTTGGGTTTAGACTGGAAATACTGGATCAGCTGTTGGGTTTAGACTGGAAATACTTGATCAGCTGTTGGGTTTAGACTGGAAATACTGGATCAGCTGTTGGGTTTAGACTGGAAATACTGGATCAGCTGTTGGGTTTAGACTGGAAATACTGGATCAGCTGTTGGGTTTAGACTGGAAATACTGGATCAGCTGTTGGGTTTAGACTGGAAATACTGGATCAGCTGTTTGGAAATACTGGATCAGCTGTTGGGTTTAGACTGGAAATACTGGATCAGCTGTTGGGTTTAGACTGGAAATACTGGATCAGCTGTTGGGTTTAGACTGGAAATACTGGATCAGCTGTTGGGTTTAGACTGGAAATACTGGATCAGCTGTTGGGTTTAGACTGGAAATACTGGATCAGCTGTTGGGTTTAGACTGGAAATACTGGATCAGCTGTTGGGTTTAGACTGGAAATACTTGATCAGCTGTTGGGTTTAGACTGGAAATACTGGATCAGCTGTTGGGTTTAGACTGGAAATACTGGATCAGCTGTTGGGTTTAGACTGGAAATACTGGATCAGCTGTTGGGTTTAGACTGGATATACTGGATCAGCTGTTGGGTTTAGACTGGAAATACTGGATCAGCTGTTGGGTTTAGACTGGAAATACTGGATCAGCTGTTGGGTTTAGACTGGAAATACTGGATCAGCTGTTGGGTTTAGACTGGAAATACTGGATCAGCTGTTGGGTTTAGACTGGATATACTGGATCAGCTGTTGGGTTTAGACTGGAAATACTGGATCAGCTGTTGGGTTTAGACTGGAAATACTGGATCAGCTGTTGGGTTTAGACTGGAAATACTGGATCAGCTGTTGGGCTGGAGGAGGAATCTGATCTCTAACCTTGTTTGTAGAATTGAGCATATCTCTTCATCTGTTCTCTGTGCCTTTGTGTAATCGTAGATCTATTTGAGACTTTATTGTATTTTCAGATGAGTTTTCGTTTTTCCAAATGATTATTTCAGTTATTTATTTTCTCTTTTTTTACAAATTATTATTATTATTTAATTTTTCTTTCTGTTTTTTATATTATAAATATTTTTTATTTTTCATATTATTATTATTTTATTAATTTATTTATTTATTTTTAATTAATATTTTATTTTTCTTACTTTCTCTTTTTCTTCCCCTTTTTTATTTATTTATTTATTTATTTATTTATGTTTCCAAATTATTATTATTATTATTATTATTGTATTTTCTTTATTTTAATTATTTTCTTTATTTATATTTCAAATTATTATTATTATGATTATTATTATTATTATTATTATTATTATGATTATTATTATTATTATTATTATTATTATTATTATTATTATTATTACAGGGAGTGCAGAATTATTAGGCAAATGAGTATTTTGACCACATCATCCTCGTTATGCATGTTGTCTTACTCCAAGCTGTATAGGCTGGAAAGCCTACTACCAATTAAGCATATTAGGTGATGTGCAGCTCTGTAATGAGAAGGGGTGTGGTCTAATGACATCAACACCCTATATCAGGTGTGCATAATTATTAGGCAACTTCCTTTCCTTTGGCAAAATGGGTCAAAAGAAGGACTTGACAGGCTCAGAAAAGTCAAAAATAGTGCGATATATTGCAGAGGGATGCAGCAGTCTTAAAATAGCCAAGCTTCTGAAGCGTGATCATCGAACAATCAAGCGTTTCATTCAAAAATAGTCAACAGGGTCGCAAGAAGCGTGTGAAAAAGCCAAGGCGCAAAATAACTGCCCGTGAACTGAGAAAAGTCAAGCGTGCAGCTGCCAAGATGCCACTTGCCACCAGTTTGGCCATATTTCAGAGCTGCAACATCACTGGAGTGCCCAAAAGCACAAGGTGTGCAATACTCAGAGACATGGCCAAGGTAAGAAAGGCAGAAAGTCGACCACCACTGAACAAGACACACAAGCTGAAACGTCAAGACTGGGCCAAGAAATATCTCAAGACTGATTTTTCTAAGGTTTTATGGACTGATGAAATGAGAGTGAGTCTTGATGGGCCAGATGGATGGGCCCGTGGCTGGATTGGTAAAGGGCAGAGAGCTCCAGGCCGACTCAGACGCCAGCAAGGTGGAGGTGGAGTACTGGTTTGGGCTGGTATCATCAAAGATGAGCTTGTGGGGCCTTTTCGGGTTGAGGATGGAGTCAAGCTCAACTCCCAGTCCTACTGCCAGTTTCTGGAAGACACCTTCTTCAAGCAGTGGTACAGGAAGAAGTCTGCATCCTTCAAGAAAAACATGATTTTCATGCAGGACAATGCTCCATCACACGCGTCCAAGTACTCCACAGCGTGGCTGGCAAGAAAGGGTATAAAAGAAGAAAATCTAATGATATGGCCTCCTTGTTCACCTGATCTGAACCCCATTGAGAACCTGTGGTCCATCATCAAATGTGCGATTTACAAGGAGGGAAAACAGTACACCTCTCTGAACAGTGTCTGGGAGGCTGTGGTTGCTGCTGCACGCAATGTTGATGGTGAACAGATCAAAACACTGACAGAATCCATGGATGGCAGGCTTTTGAGTGTCCTTGCAAAGAAAGGTGGCTATATTGGTCACTGATTTGTTTTTGTTTGGTTTTTGAATGTCAGAAATGTATATTTGTGAATGTTGAGATGTTATATTGGTTTCACTGGTAAAAATAAATAATTGAAATGGGTATAAATTTGTTTTTTGTTAAGTTGCCTAATAATTATGCACAGTAATAGTCACCTGCACACACAGATATCCCCCTAAAATAGCTCAAACTAAAAACCACTTCCAAAAATATTCAGCTTTGATATTAATGAGTTTTTTGTGTTCATTGACAACATGGTTGTTGTTTAATTATTAATGTTGTAAAATTAATCCTCAAAAATACAACTTGCCTTATAATTCTGCACTCCCTGTATTATTATTATTATTGTTATTATGATTATTATTATGATTATTATTATTATGATGATTATTATTATTGTGGGCTATTGTAGAGTTGATTGAGCTGCAGTCAGTGATGAATGTGATGAGCTGTTGTCTATCAGGAGCTGTTCTTCATTCACTGAAGTCGTGCCTGACTCAGACTTGAGCCAGCGCTGCAATACACTGGAGCAGTTCAATCAGTGTGTGGACATCACATTTGCTTTTTGCTTCAATAACACTACGTTTGCCACAAACCAAGTCTAAACCCATATGTACAGGTCAAATATATAGTCATCTTGTTCCCATGATTCCACAATTGTTTGATGAACATTGAGACAGACAGTCTGCATATTCAGAGCCGCTGTAACGCTCAGATATAAAGCTACACATCAGATATGTGTCTCTCCCAAAGGTCACCCAAACATTGATTTAAATCTGAACAGATCATGTTTGGGTGAACACATGCCAGACAGATATTGAGAAAGACGTAATTCTGTGTGTGTGTGTCTATCGGGATCACGAGCGCTCTGGTCTTTGTGTGACGCTTTGTTTACATCAGCAGGAGTTTGAACATCACATTTCATCGGTTCAGACTCATGCCATCGAGAATTTGCTGTGAATCTTCTCAAATCTTGGAATACTGATCCTTTCAATGAACATGTCGATTGATTTGCTGTGAAGCTTTGCTTAACCCTTAAGTCAAGTCACCTTTATTTCCTCCAACACAATAACACTGACTCTGTTCATATTGTTCTATAGTCTCATCTTACCTGGAGTCTCTGTTCTTGATCTGGTGAGTCTGAAGCGGATCAGAAATCTGTAGTGATGTCTATAGTCCTGCTTCTGAGGGAAGGCCTCATGAAAACATGCGCTGTTGGGAAATATTGGGAAAGATTGGAGAGGGGAGGTCAATGCCCCTTAGACCTTGACTTGATTTCTGGCAGGAGATACTACTGAATAGATGCCATTAGAAACAGTATGGATTTATGTTATGTAAGAGCCTGTGTTACTGTAATTCATGTGATTTGAAACGTGTATCTTGCATTGTTTGCTATTAAATGAGTGCTAAAAGTACTACATTGACAGATCACACTGTTGTGTTTCAGTGATTAACCAAATGATCTCATTACATATTACAATAACCTTCATGTAGAATGAAAAGATTTGAAAAGAAAAACGATGCTTTTAGATCCAGCATGATTGACTTATGGAGTATGGGTTCCCAGAAGTCTATATTTTGTAAATATGGTCCTTGGAAAAGGCTAATCGACTTTGTAATAGCCTTCGTTGTTATAGGAAGAAGGAGAAGGGAACCGGCAAACATTTAAAGACTTTAATAAATAAACCAAATGAAAGTAAAAGAGGACGACTGCCACACACACAGTAATAAAATGTAACCCAAAACACCAGATCAATTCCAGGCCTGGTCCTCTCTCGCCCTTCACTGCAGTCGCTCGTCCTCATATGCCGCCGCCAAGAGGACTCGAGACTCGCAGGTGATGCTCACACCGGTCTCGCTCGCTGCTCCCGCGTCTCTCGCTCGCCAACCTTAACACAGACTTTATTGCGCTTCGGCTACTGTAGGTATTCCAGTGTGGACAAAAGCCATGCATGTCTCTTCTGCAGGCTGTGAGATCAACGCTCACTCTTTCAGAGCTTTTACATTTACATTTATTTACATTTCTGCATTCTGCATTTTATCCAAAGCGACTTACAGTGCCCTTATTACAGGGACAATCCCCCTGGAGCAACGTGCCTTGCTCAAGGACACACTGGTGGAGACCGCTGGGATCGAACCAGCAACCTTCTGCATATCAGTTCAGTGGTTTAACCCACTGGACCACCATCTCCTTGCTCAAGGACACACTGGTGGTGACCGCTGGGATCGAACCAGCAACCTTCTGCATATCCATATCAGTTCCATGGTTTAACCCACTGGACCACCATCTCCTTGCTCAAGGACACACTGGTGGTGACCGCTGGGATCGAACCAGCAACCTTCTGCATATCAGTTCAGTGGTTTAACCCACTGGACCACCATCTCCTTGCTCAAGGACACACTGGTGGAGACCGCTGGGATCGAACCAGCAACCTTCTGCATATCAGTTCCATGGTTTAACCCACTGGACCACCATCTCCTTGCTCAAGGACACACTGGTGGAGACCGCTGGGATCGAACCAGCAACCTTCTGCATATCAGTTCAGTGGTTTAACCCACTGGACCACCATCTCCTTGCTCAAGGACACACTGGTGGTGACCGCTGGGATCAAACCAGGAACCATCTGGGTATCAGTTCCATGGTTTAACCCACTGGACCACCATCTCCTTGCTCAAGGACACACTGGTGGTGACCGCTGGGATCAAACCAGGAACCTTCTGTGTATCAGTTCCATGGTTTAACCCACTGGACCACCATCTCCTTGCTCAAGGACACACTGGTGGCGATCGCTGGGATCGAACCAGCAACCTTCTGCATATCAGTTCAGTGGTTTAACCCATTGGACCACCATCTCTCATTTATAACAAAATGAAGTAAATTCATAAAATGATCACATGATTGCCTGACAGAACCCTTTAAGATTCTATAAAGAAGCTTTTCTTCTAAGAGTGTTCATATCCACTGCACTTCTGCATGCCACAGCTCCACAAACAAAATGATAAAAGCAACCGATAGTCAGGAAAAATATGACTCACCAGTATTCAAACTTCCTTCCTAAAAGAACAAGGTGATACTCATTAAAGGTCCCGTTCTTCGTGTTTTTTTGAAGCTTTGATTGTGTTTACAGTGTGCAATATAACATGTGTTCATGTTTCGCGTGTAAAAAACACAGAATTTTTCACACAATGTACTCATCTGTACACCGCTGTTTTCACTGTCCTAAAAACGGCTGATGAGTTCCTTTATTCTATGAAGTCCCTCCTTCAGAAATACGTAACGAGTTCTGATTGTGCCAGCGGTTCCTGTGTTGTGATTGGACAGCAGCTGAGCGCACATAGCCCGGTTCCTGTGTTGTGATTCGACAGCAGCTTAGCGCACATGGCCCGGTTCCCGTGTTGTGATTGGACAGCAGCTTAGCGCACATGGCCCGGTTCCCGTGTTGTGATTGGACAGCAGCTTAGCGCACATGGCCCGGTTCCTGTGTTGTGATTCGACAGCAGCTTAGCGCACATGGAAAGGTCACGCCTCTTAACGGGGAGATGTATGCGCTCAATGATCTCTACAGCGTCCCTGGGAAAGCCAAACAAAGGTGATTTGACTCCGGGATGAAAATAACAGTGTCTCGACGACATGGCGACAAACACACTCAAACGCAACACTTCCTCTTCTCCACGCAACACTTCCTCTTCTCCCCGTGGGACAGCAACAAGACCACGCCCCCTTTTTTCGCGTGTTCTTGTGGGCGGAGTTTAGTCTGTTCTACTGTTCTACTGACATCATTAATGAAGGAAGTACCAGGATGTAGTCCAAGCCGGCCGTTCGCTGTAGGCTTTGAAAGGGAACTTCTGTTAATTAAAATATCTCGCTTGGCATTGAACTTTGAGCTTTATAATTTTACAGGTATTATTTATGCGCTAACAGCAACATCACACACTAACTAAAGTTTGAACAATGGGATCACGAAGAACGGGACCTTTAACAACATGTTGCAAATTATAACCAATATAATCATTCCAATGTATATATATATATTTTTTTTCTTTAGCTGATATTTGATGAATGATCATCCTGATGACATCACTGTCTACGGTGTAGTTGAGTTTCCCCAGCGCTGCACATTTGATCTCATACCCAGTTCTATGGGTTCAATTATAATGAAGAAATAATTACTCAAGTGATGCGTTATTGACAATATTTCATGTGATCAGCGTCAATGTTTCTAAACAACTGATCTTCAGTTTCTATAGTGTTGTTCTATAAAAAAAACATTACTTGCTTTTGAAATATTATATCCTCATTGCAACTATATATGCAGGGGCGTAGCTAAGGGGGGGGAAGTTAGGACGATTCTAAGGGCCCACACACTTTTGGGGCCCCCAGAGATCGGTTTTATTAGTAGTAACAGTACTAGTAGTAATGTATTATAAATGTATAATCTACCAAAGAGTTGAGGCCTTTGCACACTGAGTCCGAAATTTTCGCATGCGTTTTTTCGTATTCGTGATCCGAAAAATTTGTCACGCACAGAGACCTTGCACACTGAGTCCGATGCGTATTAATGAATGCGTTACGAAAAAACCCCGCAAAACAACACAAAATTCCGTCTTCAAGTAGTGAGGATGATTTTTTTTGTCCTCTCTCTTAAAAAATGAAAAAGAGTAAATATTGGGTCCATCCACTTCTGTGATCGCGTAGAGAGGAAGGAGAGTTCCTCTTATCAAGGAGCTGCGGGATTATCCAGACCGATTCAAAGTTTACTTTAGACTGTCAGTGGCTCCGTTTGATGCTTTGCTAGCGATACTGGAGCCACATATTAAAAAGAAGACCACAAATTTCCTTGAATCAATTTATCCTGAACAGAGACTGACAGCCTATGTCAAAGGGATCCGCGCGCGCACACACACACACGGTTTACAGGGACTTGGTGTGCTATAATTATAGCTGTGATATAATAATATTTGTAGTATTTTTGATACAATAATATTTGTAGGTATCTGAGCATTGCTGATTCATTCACCACCATTGCCAGCAGTTTTAGGTTGGGCATCAGCACTGTAGATGGGAAAAACGGATGCGAAAAATGCAGAAAATCGAACCTGTTCCGATTTTTTTTTTTTGACGAACGAAAGTTTTGGAGGCAGTGTGCAAGCGTAATTGACAAAACGTGAGGTTGAATTTATTTTTTAACGTGCGAAAATTTCGCATGCGAATTTCGGACTCAGTGTGCAAAGGCCTTTAAAAATATTAAAAAATTATGGCACATTTCCGGCAAAATCCAGCAAAACGCTCCACTCATGAACCGCTCACACTCACCGGTAAAACTACGTTCACTCATATCCCACTCCGACATGAAGTGCTATAATTGTTGCAGCCATTAAGGTATTTATTTTTATATTTATGTTTAAATATTATAATGTGGGTTTTTTATGTCTATGTTGTCGATCTGTCTATCTATGTCGATTATGAAAAGTGAACAGCATGAGATAGGACACATCATAAGGTGAATGGAGTTGATCAGACATGATTCATTGACCACTTCATTAAGTTTTGTTTTGGATAAATTGTATCTTAATTTTAATCAATGTTTCATCAGCCAATTGGGGCATTCTGGGTTGAGCGAGCGGAACTTAATTGGTCAGTATTATTAAATTACAGACAAAGATTTTGGATCGCTAGGTTGGTGTGGTAGAGGGCCCAACATCAAATTCTTTCATAGAGCCAAAAATTGCTAGCGGCGCCCCTGTATATATGTATATATAAGACAAGATCATCCCCTTGGTGACACATTATTCCAGCATTAGCAGCAGTGTTGTAGTCGAGACCAGCTCATTCGAGTCCGAGTCGAGTCCGAGTTCAGAGAGGGTCGAGACCGAGACCAGAGAGAGCACAAGTCCAAGTCCACATAAGGTTGGGTCTGAGGCAAGACCTAAAGAAATCTTCAAGAATATGTCAAATATTTGCTGGAAACAATAAAATTGGCACATACTCAAACAGTACATATCCCATGGCATGTACACTGTGTTTTATTTACTATTGGTTTAAAAATATTACGGGTAAAAAGACCACATAGTAGGTGGTGTAAAGGTATTTTTATTACAATTATGACTTAATACTGGCAAGTGACAAGTGCTCTTGTCCACAAAACATCGTTGTACCACTATATACATCCTCATAACATGTCTAGTACACATAACATTACTGTACCACTCTATACTGTAAGTCCACATAACTTTTCATTCACAAAATAATGATATATTATTAAAATAGTGGAATGGGGAAAAATACTAACTTGTCAGAGTCCTCTTTACATCTTCTCTGAACTTCTTTAGTGATGAAGCATCACTGTTGGTAACATCCAAGTCAATCCAGTTCAGACCAAATTGTGGATCAAGCATTGCAGAAAGAAAGTACACATCTTGGTAAAAAGGCATGGGTCTCTGGCCATTTTAGCCTTCAAAAATATTCCTGAAAATCTTCTTTGTAGAGAGGTGTGAAGGGCCTTCATTAAAGGCTGGCACTGGCTTCTTGTCTCACCCACTTTCAGAAGATGTGTGTTTAGGTCTAACACAGTAGGAACCACCATGCTCATGGTCACAGACTTTTCACCTTGTGTTAGGTCAGTTGCTTCTGAAAATGGTCCAAGAATTGAACTCAGCTCTTGAAGTTGGTTCCATTCACGGAGTGTAAACACCACATTTTCAAAAGCTTTACCACAGACCTCTGCCAGATTGTTGTAGTCAAGACTTGTGACTGCTTGAATGTTGAATTCCAGCGTGTAACATTCGCCACTGGTATTGACTTCCCACTGCCAAAAGTAGCTTCGAAGCGGCTCTTGAATGTAGTGCTGCTATGCAGTAGAGAAGTGAGCTTAGATGCTTTTGCCTAGGCCAGGGATATGCATTTGGCGTCCTTCAGCCCATCACCAATCACCAGCTGAAGAGAGTGGGCAAAGCAGGACAATCGCTGTCTTGACCTGGCCATGTCTAACATGGTTTCCTGGTGGTTATCTAAATCCTCCCACAGCTCCTCATCATCCAATCTGTCCATTTCTTCCTCATTGTCATCTGCAGGGTCAACAGTTTGCTGAGGTAACTTCACTTTAAAGGCACATTTCATGTTTGCAGCTTTATCTGTTATGATGTAATCAATCTTGCTTGTACTCCTCTACCAGTGTGTCTACTTGGAAAATGTCTACAATCTAAAAGAAATGAGTCCAGCTTGTAAAAATCCTCCTCACTAGTATTGCAAACATGTGCAGTAATTCCAAGAAATGAGCGCAAGGTTCGGTCTGACCATATATCAACAGTTACGGAGATGGAGCTGTGTTTCTTCAACGTTTCACAAATAGGCATCTTAACCTTTCCAACTAAATCTGGAATACATTTCTCAGCAAGTGTCGTTCTTGAAATGGGCACATACTTCATAATCCAGTGTGTGAAGAAAGTGGCGGAAGTGTTCATTCTCAATTATTGATAAAGGCGAGTTACAACCAATTATCAAGTCATTGACGATTGCTTGACTGATAGAGTCAGGACTGTAATGCAGCGGAGCAGTGCAAAATGATGATTTTATACTTTGCACTTCTGTTCGATTCTGCTGCATGCAAGCCTCTCTTGTACTCAGTAAGCCTTAAAAGAAAGAAAAAACAGTATTGTCCATTTATTAAACAGAATTAACAATTTACATACAGATATTGCTAATCAGCCATATTTACATCAAAAGAGCTTGGGGTATGTCATTATGTTTACAAAGTATTCATGCAGATCATACTCATTTGACTGTGCTATTTTATTGCTAAGTTTAAAGTTTTGAACTGAAGGAAACATAACGGAGCAGGGAGCACTTTGCATACTGAATGTCTGTTTATTCTGAGCTAAAATTTGCCTAATTATCATAATATTAATAATAAATAATCAAATATTACGCTGTCATGTACATGCAAATATGATGAGCACCAAAAAATTATAATATCTCTTTCAAGATTTAAATCAATAATACAATAAAAATAATAGAGAGAAATATAGGCTATATTTGCAGTATTGTTCACTGTAATGGTTCTGTGTGTGCAGTCAATCTGTGTTTTAGAGCCACTTTCTCATCATCACTTTGTGTAACAGCAGCAGATAATCGAATACTTCAATTTTACTGGGTGGTACATTATAATGTGAGGTAAAGATCAAATCTACACACTAGTGAAAAAACCAATGTTTAAGCGTAAACTATGGACAATCCACAAACAACATTAGAACTCAATTGTATTAACTTTTTAGTTACGGAGGATGTGCAAAAGAGTGACGGCAGAAAAATTGCTGTCTTTCTAATGCAAAAGTGTGAAAGTGCCGGAGGGGAAGAGGGCGGGCGGCCTTCTGCTAGACACTTTTGTGGGAGATGCTCATTTTATTATTAATTAAACAATGTTTGGATTTCTCTGTGACACTTTTTTTTTTTTTTTAATAGTATTTTTATTAGGATTTTAACATTTTACAAAAAGGTTTAAAGAAAACAAAAAAAATAAAATAAAAATAAAGATACAATACAAATTAATAAATGATAGTATAATAGCAATAATAATATAAATGGTAAATAATTATCATCATCCTCATCAACCATTAATAATAAAAATTTAAATACAAATTTAAATAAACAAAAGTGAAAACATAAAACAAAAATAAAAAGGAACTAAGAACAACCAGGGCGTATATGCATTTTCAGTGATAAACTACAAACAAAAATGCACTTCGTAGGGTAGAGCAGACAGCATACTATTCCCTCCATTACTGATCAGAGTCACTGTTAAACTGGTTAAGATGATCCAGGAATGGTTGCCATATATTGTAAAATTTATCAAGGTTACCCATAATTCCATACCGGACTCTCTCCATGTGCAATATTCCAGTAATATAGGTCAACCAGTTCTTGAACTGAGGAACTTCAACGGATTTCCAGAGTCTTAGAATGATGCTCTTAGCAATAATCATTCCGTAAATAATGGTACTTTGTACAGAGACATTGTAGTCTGACACAGAGACAGAAAATCCAAATAGTGCGATCTCTGGATCAGGCTTAAACACAAAACCGTACATGTCAGAAAACCACTTAAATATTTCACACCAAAAATCATAAAGTTTAGGGCATGTCCAGAAGAGATGGGTAAGAGAGCCCTCTGCAGATTTACACCGGTCACACGTAGAAGAAATGGTGGGAAAAATTCTATGTAATTTAGATTTTGAATAGTGCAATCTATGCATCACTTTAAACTGAATTAACTGATGCCTAGAATTAATAGAACAAGACCGAATCCTGCTAAGGCTCTCCTCCCACACTTCATTTCCTATCTGTATGCCCAATTCGTCCTCCCAAGCAGCTTTTAAAGAATGCGTAGAATAACTAATTTCTTCAGAAAATACAGTTACAAAATCTGAAATCAAATGTTTGGAATCAGGTGAGCCCAACAATAGCCTATATATCCTTTTTTCCTCCGGCAGGGTCTCAAAATTAGGCACTGCATGACGCACATAATTTCGAATCTGTAAATGTCGAAAAAAGTGTGTTGTGGGAAGGGAAAATTTCTCTTTTAATTGAGAAAAAGAGGCAAAATGCTTATTAATATATAAATCCTCTAAGGTAACAATACCATTCAGCCTCCATATGTTGAATGTTGCATCTGAGAGAGAGGGGGGAAATGCGTGATTGCGATATACTGGGGCAAAAATAGCAGTGTCAGGTAATCTGCATCCCTTCTTAATTTGATGCCATATTTTCAAACAGTTTGAAACGATAAAATTATCAACGTTAACAGATGCAGGCAATACAGAAGCTGAAAAGAGGAGTGCTGGGAGCGAACTGTTTTTAACAGCATTTTTTTCAATAGCAACCCAGGGGGAAGTGTCAGTCGAGTTTTCTATATTATAATCCTCTTGCCAATAAACAAGTGCCCTCGCATTTGCTGCCCAATAGTAATGCAAGAAGCAGGGTAGCCCTAGCCCACCCCTCTCTCTTGGTTTCTGCAAATGTATTTTTGATATTCTGTGGGCTTTAAAGCCCCAGATAAAAGGTATGATTATTGAATCTAACGTTTTAAAAAAAGCCTTTGTCAAGAAGATAGGTAGATTTTGAAAGAGATACAAGAACCTAGGTAGAGAAACCATTTTAACAGCGTTTATACGGCCTACCATAGAAAGAGGAAGAGTCCTCCATTTGCCAATGTCTATCTTTAGATCCTCCAATTTCTGAAGAAAATTCAACTTAAAAATTAATTTAGGGTTTTTGGGCAAAACAACTCCAAGATATTTAAGTTTGTCTGTGATTTTGAAAGGGAGATTGTGAAGGAATTCAGTATCAAGATCAGCACTTAAAGACATGAATTCACTCTTCTGCCAATTAATTGTGTATCCAGAAACTGTGCCAAATGATTTTATAATATCTAACAGTAAAGGGACGGACCGCTCAGGATTCGACAGAAAGAGAACAACATCATCTGCATATAATGAGATGTGATGATCAAGATTTCCCAGTCTTACAGGCTGGATAGATGGATGGTTTCTAATACTAATAGCAAGGGGTTCGATTGCAACTGCAAAAAGCAGAGGGCTGAGGGGACATCCCTGACGTGTCCCTCGATGTAATAAAAATGGCTTTGACTTTTCTTGATTTGTGAGTACGCAAGAGGTTGGGTGAGTGTATAATGTTGTAATCCATGACACAAAACGACTACCAAACCCACATTCTTCCATAACTCTCACCATATAAGGCCATTCTACCTGATCAAAAGCCTTTTCTGCGTCTAAGCACAGAGCAGCCACTTTAGAGCCTTTCTTATACTTATGATACATTATGTTCATTAATCTTCTAACATTAAAAAAGGAAAATCTATTAGGAACAAAACCAGTTTGGTCCATATGTATAATGGATGAAATGTATTTATTTAACCTATTAGCTAATAATTTGGTAAAAATTTTAATGTCAGAGTTAAGTAATGCAATAGGCCGATAAGATGAAGGCTCAGTCTCATCCCTACCCTCTTTCAGTATTAGTGAGATGTTAGCATCATATAGTGTGTCAGGGAATTTTTGCCTTTCAAGAGAATGAGTGAACATCCTCAGTAAAAGGGGAGCCAGTCTCCCAGAATATTTTTTGTATAGTTCAATACCAAAACCATCTGGCCCCGCCACCTTGCCATTAGGAAAAGATTTTATAGCTTCAATAATCTCTGGGATAGTAATATCAGAGTTTAAAGCCTCACAGGCAGCATCACTCAATTTAGGAAGATTCAAAAGTCCTAGCCAATTGGAGATGTCTCCTCTTGCTTTTGATGTATATAATTCTTCATAATATTCCCTAAAGCGATCATTTATGCATTTAGGATCCACAAGCATGTCCCCTGCTTTTGATTTAATTTTGTATATGGCTTTATTGGCTTGTAAACCCCTCAGCTGTCGAGCCAACAATCTATGGGGCTTATCCCCCAACTCAAAATATTTTTGTCTTATCAAGAGCAATTGATCCCACACTTGCCCTGATAAAATAGTATTATATTCATACTTTAATTTAAGAATATTCTGTAAGGTAGAAGGGCTAGAGGAAATTCTATAAGAGGGTTCCAATTGAGATAATTCCTCTTCTATTTCTGAAAGGCGTCTACGTTTGTCTCGTCTAGCTTTAGACTCAAAAGAGATAATATGTCCTCTGATCACAGCCTTAAAGGATTCCCACAAAGTGGAGTCAGTGACTTCAGAGTTATCATTGGTATCTAGAAATTCTAAGATCTTTTCAGGTATAAATTGGCAAAATGACACATCAGAAAGTAGAGAAGGATGAAAACGCCAACAATGTGGTTGAACTTTTGACCAAGATCAAGAACCACTGAAGTCGGAGAATGATCAGAAATTAAGATATTATGATAGTCTGAGGAGATCACGTTTGATATAAGTTTGGAGTCAAGTAAAACATAATCTATTCTAGAATATGACTTGTGTCTTTGTGAAAAAAAGGAATAGTCTCTACCTGTGGGGTGTATCAGTCTCCATATATCAACCAGATTCATGGAGGACATTAAGTTGTTTAAAGCTATGGAGGCAGAAGGCAACTGGCTTATTTGGGCTGACCTGTCCAAAACATTATCAAGCACACAGTTAAAATCACCACCTACAATGATATGTGAATCAGTAAAATCAGACAATAAATTAAATATTTTAGTAAAGAAATTAGGGTCATCAAAGTTTGGTCCATATACATTAAGAAGTGTAACATGAAATGAATAAATGTAACCAGTAACCAAAATGTATCGACCGTTTGGGTCACTCAAAGTTGAGACATGTCTAAAAGAACTGTCTTACGGATTAGAATTGCAACTCCTCTGGCCTTGCTGGAGAATGTGGACTGAAAGATATGGCCAACCCAGCTGCATTTGAGCATCTTCTCTCTCGTGGGCCTAATATGGGTCTCCTGTAAGTACATGACATCCGCGGACAGAGATTTCAAGTGAGAGAATACTTTAGCTCGTTTGATCACATGACCCAGGCCACGCACATTCCAGCTAGTGAAAGTGATGCCGCTGCCCTTTGAAGATAAACTAGGATTCATACAAAAGCTGAAGATAAGCAATGTACAAGCATACCGCCCTTTTAAAACACTTAAAGGTATAGAAATAAAAAAACAAACACAGAAAGAACATTACCCCCCTACCCCCAACCCACTTTCCCAAACAAAGTGAGAACACGCATCCCAAAAACTCACTGAGGGGTTGCCGGACCATCGGAACAGCGAAACTACAGCCAAAAAGCCCTTTCGCTCCCTCTCCAATCATATGAACAAGTATTTAGGAACATAGAAAACGGTCATATAAATGCCCAGTCCGAGTAGTTGCTGAATGAAAGTCACATACCAGAGTATGTTATGCCAGCATCTATAGAAATGATTTTCAAGACAACGTCGCTATAAAAGCCTCCGTCTCTTCGGGCGATGTAAACACCTTGTCAGTGGTACCATGGGTGACGCGCAGTCTTGCCGGGTAAATGAAGCCGCTCCTCACACCGGCTTCCCGGAGATGCTTCCTGACATCATTGAATGCCTGCCGCTGCTTCATTATTTCAGCCGGAAGATCGGGAAAGATGTGTATCGGCCTGCCCTTGTAGCGCAGAGGAAACTGTTGACGAGCCAGCTGAAGTATTTTTTCCTTCACTTGAAAGTGATGGACCCGGGCTATCATCACACGCGGCCGCGCGTCTTCTCCAGATAGTACCCTCCCCAAACGATGAGCTCGATCCACCTCCAACGGCTTAAGAAAGTTGCTAGCGCCCAGCAGGTCTGGAATAAACTTCTCCAGAAACTCCGTGGGGCGTCCACTCTCTATCTTCTCAGGTAAGCCGACGATTTTAATATTTTGCCGCCTGGAGCGAGCCTCTAGATCAATCACCTTCTCACGGAGGGCTTTGTTTTCTGACTGCATTTTTGTGCACTTCTGCTCGACGAGGGAGAGGCGGCGGTCGTAATCGGCAGTAGCATTCTCCACCTCCGTAATTCTCTCGCCGAGGCACACCAAAGATGCTTGAGTGGACGCCAAAGATGCTTCAAGAAGATCAAATCGATCAGTCATCGTTTTGCTCATATTCTGTATTGCCAGAAGTATACTGGCAGACTCTGTGTCAGCCTCGCCACTCGACCCCGAGGATGCCGCGGCCTGTTCTGCCATCTCCGGCGGCGACTGAGCAGGGGAATCATTCAATGCTTTATCCAACTTCTTTCCCCTTTCAGCTTTTGGCTTAGTCATTATACAGCTCTTCAGCGAAGATAATTATAAAGTAGGCTAATACCAGTGAGAAAAAAACAGAGAAATTAAAATAATGACCGAATAATTTAAAATATGGAGAGGAGCTCAGCAGAACACGTCTACTCCATGCGGTACTCAATAGCGCCCCCCCTGTGACACTTTTGTCCTACTTTGTTAATAAGTCCGAGTCCTAATATGATCGAGTACGAGTCAAGACCGAGTCCAAATGCGCACGAGTCCATGACAAGACCGAGACCATTAAAATATGGTCTCGAGACCGAGTCCGAGTCTCGAGTACAAATCACTGATTAGCAGACAGTTAAACGCAGCAGTCAAATTCAATTTTGAGAAATTCTTAGCACCCTCTAAATATCTGCAATGTCATAAACCGATAGCAGCATACAGGAGAAACAAGAACTTCCTCGATATGCTGGTTCAAAGCAAACTGAGTAAACCGGAGGCAGAAAAACTAAAGAACACACCAGTAACAAAAGGCCGAATTGGCAGCTGCAAATATTATGTCCCTCGTAAACTGATCAGAAGCAGATTTAATAAAAACATTGTGAACTTGTCCACGTCCCTCTCACATCTTAGCAAGAACTGTGCATATCTCATCTGCTGTAATAAATGTCAATGACAGTATGTAGGACAGACTGAGAATGAGCTGAGAATTAGGGTATACCAACATACACATAATGTGACCCATAAAATCATGAAAAGAAGACACCTGGTACAGCACTTCTTGACCCATGGCCTACAGTCGTTGAGGGTCACTTGTCTCCAGGCTAATCCACGCTGGCCGCTGCAGGAAAGGCTCAGGGCCGAAGGCCGGTGGATCAAACGCCTGGACACAGTGTTCCCCAGGGGTCTAAATGAGACATAGGGACACAAACCTTTCACTCTTCTCCAAGTCAGCTATCCTTTCCTCCCTTTCCTAAACCTGTCTTTCCGTCTTTTAGTGTGACATATTCGTATACTAAGGGGACACATGACACCACCCTAACCCTACCCGTCAGTCACCTCTTGCGCACGACCCGGGCTACGCACACCCCGCCACGGACCTAACCCTACCCGTAGGCAACCCTGGGATGCTGTTATTTGGTGTACAATCTGCCTAGATCCCACACACCTTCTACCTATTTTTAGTTTACAACCTCAGGCTAGGTAAAGCAGGTCGAATCCTTAACTAGATCATAAATATAAATTTATACTCACTTTCTAGAAGAACAGACCCCCTCCGTGTCTGGTTCAAATCAACTCGTTTAGAAAGCAGAGACGTGGCAAACGATTTCTTTTATAAATCAATTATAAGTAGATTTATTTTTCTATTAACAAAAGGTTTTACATACAATCAAATAAAAGTTTATAAAAAGAAAAAGTCCTAAGTAACAAAAAGCGGCAGTTCACAAAAGTCACCAGCAGATGTCAGGCTCGGATCATCAAGCAATGGAGAAGCAGCATGTCGTCTCAGCTTCTGGATCCCATATGGCAAACGATACCTTATATATCATTTCATCATCACACCTCTTCATTACATATTCAGTCACATAGGCATAGCTCATCCAATCCAAGATTTTGGACCACTGTTAACTCCCTCAGTTGTTTCAACATATCAGTATATAATGCCTCGTGTTCCCTCATTCTCCGTTTCTTGGCTTGGATCCTCCATCTCCTCCTGCGTCTCGTCTGTAAGACATCATCCTATGGTAAAATCCTACTCCTTTGTTTAAATGCTTTATTACATACTTGCATGCTAATACAGTTTACACTTTGCTTGCTTGTTATATAAATAACTTTTATACCAATGGTTCAGTGTGTTCATTTCAATCAACCAATAAAACATTTTCTACAAAGTTTTTGTCTTTGTGTCTCTATTATGAAGATAAAACATTTTTACAAAACATCTTTGCTTTCGTGTCTTCATAAGAATAAAAACATTCTCACAAAAAAGTCTTTGCTTCCGTGTCTTTACTATAAAACCAAAATAAAAACATTTTCACAAAAAAGTCTTTGCTTCCGTGTCTTTGCTATAAAACCAAAATAAAAACATTTTCACAAAACCATGTGTCTGTATCCTTTCCATGAACCAAAGTAAGACATTTTTACAATATCATGTTATCATGTTTTTCCATGCTTACAAAGTCATTTATAAAAGTTGTATAAGAAAAACCTCCTTCAGGCTTTTCGGCCTCATAAACAGCTTATACATAAAAGTTGTGAAAAATAAAAACTTCTTATAAAAGTTTCTCGGCCACATAAACAACTCTTCACTTCACTTTGCCATTTCTATTCTTCTTGTGACTCTTATAAAGTCAAACATAAAGGTTCTCTATAAAACCTCCACTATATTTTCCTACAAGACTCTTATAAAGTCTAACATAAAGGTTCCTTATAAAACCTCCTCCACATCTTTCTTTTCTATATATTTCTTACATCATAAAACCATGCATAACATATTGTGTGGTTAACATAGGCCTCTATACATTTGGCATTATTCTTGGTTACACATTGGGAGTAATACCTCCTCACATCAGTCCCTATTCCTGTATATATGTTGGGAATAAAAGGATCAATTTCATCATTATTCTAACAATGCGTAGCCCGCTACCAACCGAACCCTACCCGCGATAACCCGCGCTAACCCGGGCTATACATACCCCTTCATAGAACCTAACCCTAACCAAAATGAACCCTGGGTCCTATAGCCCTAGCCAGACTAGCCCTAGTCTCCATAGCCCGCATGGAAATGAACCCTGTGAGTGAGGGAGGGAGTGAGGGAGGGAGAGAGTGGGGGGGGGGGGGGACTAGTGGGCTGGATTAGTGGTCTGGGAGGTTGTTTTGGAGAACAGGGGGACTGGGGGTCCTGAATGTTTGGCCCTGGGGTTGGGTTGGGGTGACAAGTAACAGGAAGACGGTGTTCTAGACCAGTATCCAAAAGACTGTTTTGCAGGAGGATAGCAGAGGGGAAAAGAGCCGAGTAGGCGGTGGAGGGAGGGAGAGAGTGAGTGGGTGGGGACTACTGGGTTGGATTAGTGGTCTGGGAGGTTGTTTTGGAGAACAGGGGGACTGGGGGTCCTGAATGTTTGGCCCTGGGGTTGGGTTGGGGTGACAAGTAACAGGAAGACGGTGTTCTAGACCAGTATCCAAAAGACTGTTTTGCAGGAGGATAGCAGAGGGGAAAAGAGCCGAGTAGGCGGTGGAGGGAGGGAGAGAGTGAGTGGGTGGGGACTACTGGGTTGGATTAGTGGTCTGGGAGGTTGTTTTGGAGAACAGGGGGACTGGGGGTTGAAACTGGGATAGAGAAGTGGGGGGTTCGGAGGGGAGGATCAAGTTAGGCTGAATGTTTGGCCCTGGGGTTAGGTTGGGGTGACAAGTAACAGGAAGACAGTGGGTAGAAAAATCGAAAAAAGCAAAAAGGAACGCAACTACAGATAGGTAGAGAAAACGATGAAAGTGGAGGGGGAGCATTTGGCATTGTGGAAAACTTTATATTTTTTGACTTACCAGGATGGGGAAGGGTGGTGTAGAAGGATAAGATGGGAGAGGAGATAGGGAGAAATTAGGGTATGCGTTCCCTTACGGTTGCATTTTACTGCGGTAAGTGTGATGTCTGCATGGGGTTTCACATACCTTAGGGGTGATCATTGGTAGAAACTTGGTGCTAAGGTACCTGCCAATGGGAGCCCCGGGTCACAGGCCCTTCTCGGGTAGCCCTGGATACCTTGCAGTGTTAACGAAGGGGTTACTTGGGAGGGGGGGTAGGTATCCAACCTCTCTGGGTCCACTTGGACAGCACGCAGAGAAGGTGGCCTTGGGTCAAAGGGTCTTAAATGGTACCCAATCTTCTATCGATGACTAGCATTAGTGGGTATATAATAGATGGTTTGAGGGTGAGCGGGGGAATGTACCTTGTAGTTTTGGTAGTAGCATGGTAATAGCACGCTTGGTAAAAATGGACAGGGTTGGGTTGGCCGGGAGGTGGTAAAATTCGGAAATACGGGAAGAACACACGCCAAGGATTGATCTACCTTGGACGGGCCGCCTCAGAAGAGGGTGTATGGTGTTTAAAGGGCCGAAACACCCAATGATCCTGAGGTACATCACTGATGATGTGTTCTTTTGATAGAGGTACATGGATTGCTAGGGAACTCAGGCTGGGTTGGGGGGTGCTTATAAAAATAATCACTAGAAACAATTGGAGGAAGTAATTTTGGAAAAATGGGCTTGGTTACCCTCAATAGGAGATAGGACCAAACTCTGAGGCATAGGATCAGGACATATCTAAATTTCCTTACCAGATAAGGGAGACATAATCCAAAAAGATTGGAGCTATCCCAGTATTAGCAAATAGTGGAGTAGGATAAAAATACTCAAATATACACAAACCTAAAAAACGACCTTTATAAAGAGTAGGAAGGGGATTACCATGGACTTGAAACAAGTAAAATGGCATGGGTGAGGACAACAAAGTAGGGTTGGAAACGTGGAAAGAAGGGAAAACAAGATAACAGGAGGACTGTGATTGAAAAGAAAAAGAGGGGGGATGCATAACCAGCGGCAAGAGTGGAGCAGCCTCATCAAAAACATGCGCCGGCCAGTGCCTTCCGGCGTCCTCCCTAAACCAAACTGGACGGCCCGAAAGGGTGGTCTGGGGGGAGGCGTTGCTTTCTCAAAAAACCTAACCCTAACCAACCCCAACCCCAACCCCAACCCTAACCCTAACCCTAACCCTAACTCCAACCCTAACTAATAAATGTTGAATCACCATTGCGATGAAACCTGACGTTATTAATGTTGATGGCAACAACATTGGAACAACATTGATCTATAGTTATCTTTATGATTGATTAAGCATTGATATTTGGTTTACCGGGCGATTGACATATGACAGATGACAAAAGTCATCGACATATAGTTGACCGGGAAATATGATTGAAATGCATCCATATATAGTTGACCGGAAGATCAACCGGTGGTAGACCAACGTACTGCACCGGACACAGCTCCTTTCTGGACCCGGACCCATACGATCAGGTAAGCTTGCTTAATGTTCGATATGAATGAATTGTACCATATCAAATACTGTGAAGTTAACTGGTTAACATGATGCTTAGTTTAGTACCCGACGCAGTGCTGCAGTCATTGAAATGAATTTTGTTAAACCAATATGTCAAAATCTGCCAAACTTAACCAACAGTTTATAAAGTTAGCAAAACCTCAGAGTTTAGTCTATTTTTGTGAAAGCCAGCTCGAAATACATGTATGTACCATTATACCAATTGCTAAGTAGGCAGATACTTAGGGTAAATCTAACACAGTGTATATTTATTTTTATAATTGTTCATTACATTTCTTTCTTCAATGCTGTTAAATACATCTACTGTAGCTGAAAACAATAAACCAGTTTATTTAATTTGTATATCATGTTGTGTTTCTTTATTATTTGAATAACAGATCAAATATAATGACATAAATATTGTTTTATCTTTGCCCACTTTGGCCTAAATGTCTGCCATTCTTTTTTTATATGCCTTGTAAGGCTTTGCGTTGTAAGGCTCGTACACAAAGCACAGATTATAGCTAACTGTATCAGTCAAAATATTTTTCCATTTTGACTTCTATTTTACTACTTAATCACATGTGGATCATTTAGATTTGACCATTGGTTTTGTACCACTATCTAAATATAATAACAATAAAGAAAATGTATAAATGTGTGTCCGGACTTCTTAACCAAGTAATAATGCAAGATACAGCAGATAAAAAATATTGGAGGAAAATAAGGGGAAATTGAGTACATATGTATAAAGTACAATCGCACTGTGTGATTGTGAAAGTTTGTTAACACTGACTTTTGTCTTCTCTGTTCTCTTACAGATCACTATTGCATACCAAGTAAGCAAAACAACATTTTTTAAATTTAATTTCTGCAAACAACTTGCACAATGACATCACGCTGGTCAAAGAGGCGGAAAATTAAATCAATGCTTAGGGTCACAGAGTCAGAAATCCTGCAGCAGTTTGAGAAAACCTATACTGATCCCAACATGCAAGGCAACTCTGTCGCAGAACTGGAACATGTTGAATGCCCAAGTGTAGCAGTGGAGTCAGGTGTAGGTTTAGTCTCTAGCTCAGTTGTGGACCAACCAGGTATAGGGGAACATGAGCAGAGGTCAGCATTCAGTGAGACCCATCTGTCATTGGACGCTGTCCATCAGCTAGCCCTGTTGATTCTGATGCTGAAGCTTCAACATCAGAGTTAGGGTCTCTTCCTTTTCTGTCTCATTAGCCAAACCCTACTCTTGAGCATATTGCGAGAGTTTCTTCCAGAATTGCCAAGAGATGCTCGGACAGTTCTCGAGACGCAAGGTGAAATAAAAACTAAGAAAATGGAAGGTGGGGAATATTATCACTTTGGCCTAGCCTCAGGGTTGATATCAAAAGTTAAATCTTTGAAGCTGCCTGCTAATTTGACCACAATTAAGCTCCAGTTCAGTATGGACTGTCTACCACTATTCCAAAGCAGCAGAACTCAGTTCTTAATGCTGATTGAAGCAGATTGACATTCCTTGTCGGCCTCTTCTGTGGCTTTACCAAACCAAAGAGTGTCTTTGAGTTCTTGGGCCCATTTATTGACCCAGATAGCATACATATCCGGGCCTCATCTGGGCCAACTATGGCACATAAGGCTCAGTTCTGGCAGCGGTTAAGGTCATATGAGCCAGATCTGGCCCGTGTGCAGCAAGCCGGTTTTAGTTTGAGTTGTGGCATGCAGTGTTTGGGCCAGATCTGGCCCGTGTGCAGCAAGCCGGTTTTAGTTTGAGTTGTGGCTTTTGGTGTGTGGGCCAGATCTGGCCCGTGTGCAGCAAGCCGGTTTTAGTTTGAGTTGTGGCTTGCGGTGTGTGGGCCAGATCTGGCCCGTATGCAGCAAGCCAATTTTAGTTTGAGTTGTGGCTTTTGGTGTGTGGGCCGGATCGGGCCCGTGTGCAGCAAGCCGGAATTAGAATTGATACAATTTAATTCACAGAAATTCAATTTGGCCAGCTAAAAAATTTAGATGTAACCAGTCACTAGAAAATGTTAAATTGGAGACCTGAATTTTTTATTTTTTATGTCTCATACACTTTATTGGGAATTTCTGGAGGGAACCAGTGCGATGCTAACTGCCGGTTGGCCTACAAAGTGACATCCTACACCAGCCTATTAAGATAATATTCTCTTCTTGAACTTTGACACTGAACTTGAGGAATTAGGTAATACAACTCATTCTGGTCATTCATTAGTAATCAATAACCTTGATATCAACCAAAAGCTTATTCTAGATTACTAAGAGCAATCTTCATGTATTGTTTATTTGTAAATTCATATTTTGGATAAGGATGGAAATATACTAGAATACTGATACAATATACACTGTTGTGCCTTATAAAAACAGTAGCAATCAATTATATCAAAAGAAACCCGATATGTAAGCTACATTAGTCCAAAAAGAAGTATTAATCCAATTTTTCAGAGGTTGCAGGTGACCGAGAATTTTGCTATCTTTGTGGGGGCTCTCCATAGACATAATGATCTTTAACAGTTCTATTTAGAACCATATGGTCCTGATCCTGAAGATCCCTTTATATGCTGAACTGATTCTTTGTGTTATATATATCTTTATTATCCCTTTTTGTTTTTCAAATCTGTAACTCAAAGCAAGGTTCTTTATGGAAAATAGTCCCCTTACACTACCCCCTACCCATCACAGAAAACTTTCTGCATTTTTACATTTAAATAAAAAAATATATATTAATGATTGATATGCTGTTCCTCATGGGGACCACACAATTTAGTAGTATTACTATACTTGTGTGGATATTTGGTCCCCATGAGGATTACCAGTACTAACACACACACACACAAGTTGGGTTTTCCTGTTTTAGGGGGACTTTCCATAGACATGATTTCCATTCTTATACTGCACAGAAAACGTTACATTTTTACATCTTCATTTAACCCTTGTGAATTTGACAGCTGTCAGAAATATCAGTTAAGATGTTTTTTTCCTTGAAATTTTGTGACTTTTTCTCATTAAGGGTCATGAATATGCATGTAAAGTTTCAACACCCTGATGTGTTTTGACATATACACAAAATTACTGTTATGTTCGTGATGTCCGTGGGTCAATTTGATGTCCGCATATTTGAGTTTTTTCCAATTGCTAACACAACATTTTGGAAACTAGGCTGGTTTTATCAATGAGCTCTGACATGTCGTCTCCACACCTTTTCACAAAGTAATGACCAGACGAGTAGTGACATACAGATGTTTTATTTCCAGAATATAAAGCACACGTTTACAAACAGACATGGACAAATATATCGTCCAGATAAAAAAGAAATTTAACACACATTACAAAAACAATTTCCAGCATGTATCCAACCAATGTGTCAATAATTTCACAAACATAGGTAGATTCATTTCTTGACAAAAGTGTTACACATACATCCGTTACATAAGCACAGAGGCATAATATGTTACCTATTTTTAAGTTTTCACCACATTGAGGCATTGTCTCAAGAACCTTCTTAATAGTTGTATATGGTGTATCGTTGCAGACAATAGTTGTGTTTATCATATTTTTCCATTCGCTTGACAATCTCCTTACAGCATTCATTTGAGTCTTTAGCTTGGCTAAGCGTATACCGTCGGAGGTATCACTGTCTATTACATCGTCAACAATCTTGTGCAACAAATCTGATATCTCACATCTGATCCTTTGTTTAAAGAAATATTTAGACAGACGGGTGAAGCAGAGGAGATTCCCCATGTTAGACGGCAGCAGGGGCAGGGGCGGTGAGCTTCCAGCTGTCAACAGCCTCGTAAATGATCTGCTCACAGCTTTCATCCGCCAGTTTCTGTCTGATAGAAGCCAGCTCTTCCACTATGTAGAGTTCATCTCTCAGGTCGCACAAGACAGTTTCCACAGTCCCCTGGATTCTCTGCAGATGTGGTGTTAGCCCGTATTGTTTAAGAGCATTTGCTAAAATGGTATTTAGCCCTGGCTTGAGCACCTCCTGACTGATCTCATCGAAACATCCGTAAAAATAATAGGGACTGGGTTCAAACAGGCACGAGTGTCTCGTTTGTGAAGGATGATCGACGGCGCAGCCGTCACAGTCCTTCTTCATTCGTTTATCGAGCAGATGTTGTAGGATGATGGTGACGACTGATTTAATGATCTTGTGACCCGTCACACCGATACACCCGTCCACATCATCCCCGGCGCTGTCAGAAGTCTTGGCGATGACTCCTGGAGATCCATAGTTTGCGAGGAACTTGAGGTTATGATACCCCAGCTCTGTGCAGAACGTGGTCAGCCATGCGTTGCATCTTTGGTGGCTCTCGACTGCTGGCGTTGGTGATGATGATGATGATGATGATGCAGTGTTGAGAGAAGTAGCTTCACTTTCCTGAGACATGGTGCGTGAGTGGTGTAAGTACTCTTCTGCGGTAGGTATTTAATGATTGTAGAATGTGGGTGGGGCTACATGAACGCCACGCCTGCTAGTGATGCACCATTCGGGGTGAAAAGGTTTGAACTTGATGTGATTGTACCGGTCGCATGCCTCACACCACTTAAACATCCATCCATCCATCCATCTTCTTCCGCTTTATCCGGGGCCGGGTCGCGGGGGCAGCAGTCTAAGCAGAGATGCCCAGACTTCCCTCTCCCTAGACACTTCCTCTAGCTCTTCCGGGGGGACACCGAGGCGTTCCAAGGCCAGCCGGGAGACATAGTCCCTCCAGCGTGTCCTTGGTCTTCCCCGGGGCCTCCTCCCGGTTGGACATGCCCGAAACACCTTCCCGGGAAGGCGTTCAGGAGGCATCCGGAACAGATGCCCGAGCCACCTCAGCTGTCCCCTCTCGATGTGGAGGAGCAGCGGCTCTACTCCGAGTTCCTCCCGAGTGACTGAGCTTCTCACCCTATCTCTAAGGGAGCGCCCACCCACCCTGCGGAGAAAGCTCATTTCGGCCGCCTGTATCCGGGATCTTGTCCTTTCGGTCATGACCCAAAGCTCATGACCATAGGTGAGAGTAGGAACGTAGATTGACCGGTAAATCGAGAGCTTCGCCTTACGGCTTAGCTCTTTCTTCACCACGACAGACCGGTACATCGACCGCATTACTGCAGAAGCTGCACCGATCCGTCTGTCAATCTCCCGTTCCATCCTCCCCTCACTCGTGAACAAGACCCCTAGATACTTGAACTCCTCCACTTGGGGCAGGAACTCTCCACCAACCTGAAGTGGGCAAGCCACCCTTTTCCGACTGAGGACCATGGCCTCGGATTTGGAGGTGCTGATTCCCATCCCAGCCGCTTCACACTCGGCTGCAAACCGTCCCAGTGCATGCTGGAGGTCCTGGTTAGAAGGGGCCAACACGACAACGTCATCCGCAAAGAGCAGAGACGAAACCGTGTGGTCCCCAAACCTGACACCCTCCGGCCCTTGGCTGCGCCTAGAAATTCTGTCCATAAAAATTATGAACAGAACCGGCGACAAAGGGCAGCCCTGCCGGAGTCCAACATGCACTGGGAACAAGTCTGACTTACTGCCGGCAATGCGGACCAAACTCCTGCTTCGGTCATACAGGGACCGGACAGCCCTCAGCAAAGGACCCCGGACCCCATATTCCCCCAGCACCCTCCACAGGACGCCGCGAGGGACACAGTCGAATGCCTTCTCCAAATCCACAAAACAAATGTGGACTGGTTGGGCAAACTCCCATGAACCCTCCAGCACCCTGTAGAGGGTATAGAGCTGGTCCAGTGTTCCACGACCAGGACGAAAACCACACTGTTCCTCCTGAATCCGAGGTTCCACTATCGGCCGAATTCTCCTCTCCAGTACCCTGGCATAGACTTTCCCGGGTAGGCTGAGAAGTGTGATCCCCCTATAGTTGGAACACACCCTCCGGTCCCCCTTCTTAAAAAGAGGGACCACCACCCCGGTCTGCCATCCCAGAGGCACTGTCCCCGACCGCCACGCGATGCTGCAGAGGCGTGTCAGCCAAGACAGCCCCACAACATCCAGAGACTTGAGGTACTCAGGGCGGATCTCATCCACCCCTGGTGCCTTGCCACCGAGGAGTTTCTTGACCACCTCGGTGACTTCAGCTTGGGTGATGGACGAGTCCTCCTCCGAGCCCCCAACCTCTGCTTCCTCAATGGAAGACGTGACGGCGGGATTGAGGAGATCCTCGAAGTATTCCTTCCACCGTCCGACAACATCCCCAGTTGAGGTCAACAGCCGCCCATCGCCACTGTAAACAGCATTGGTAGGGCACTGCTTCCCCCTCCTGAGGCGCCGGATGGTTTGCCAGAATCTCTTCGAGGCCAGCCGATAGTCCTTTTCCATGGCCTCACCGAACTCCTCCCAGGCCCGAGTTTTTGCCTCCACAACCACCCGGGCTGCAGTCCGTTTAGCCTGCCGGTACCTGTCAGCTGCCTCAGGAGTCCCACAAGCCAACCAGGCCCGATAGGACTCCTTCTTCAGCTTGACAGCATCCCTTACTTCCGGTGTCCACCACCGGGTTTGGGGATTGCCGCCTCGACAGGCACCGGAGACCTTGCGTCCACAGCTCCGAGCAGCCGCTTTGACAATGGAGGTGGAGAACATGGTCCACTCGGACTCAATATCTCCAGCCTCCCTCGGGATCCGGTCGAAGCTCTGCCGGAGGCAGGAGTTGAAGATCTCTCTGACAGGAGACTCGGCCAAACGTTCCCAGCAGACCCTCACAGTACGTTTGGGTCTACCAAGTCTATCCAGCTTCCTCCCCCGCCATCGGATCCAACTCACCACCAGGTGGTGATCAGTTGACAGCTCCGCCCCTCTCTTCACCCGAGTGTCCAAGACATACGGCCGCAGGTCAGATGAAACGACCACAAAGTCGATCATTGACCTACGACCTAGGGTGTCCTGGTACCATGTGCACTGATGGACACCCTTATGCTTGAACATGGTGTTCGTTATGGACAAACTGTAACTAGCACAGAAGTCCAATAACTGAACACCACTCGGGTTCAGATCAGGGGGGTGGCCCGTAGGGACACACAACAGTGAGAGACCTATCCCCGAGCCGAAGCCTCGTTCACTGGGGTAAACTCCAACACATGGCGGCAGAGCTGGGGGGCTATAAGCAAACCCACACCAGCCCGCCGCCTCTCACCATGGGCAACTCCAGAGTGGTGAAGAGTCCATCCCCTCTCGAGGAGTGCGGTTCCAGAGCCCAAGCCGTGCGTGGAGGTGATTCCGACTATCTCTAGTCGGAACCTCTCAACCTCACGCACAATCTCAGGCTCTTTCCCCGCCAGCGAGGTGACATTCCATGTCCCAAGAGCCAGTTTCCGTGTCCAGGGATCGGGTCGTCTAGGCCCCCGGCCTCGACTGCTGCCCGATTCGCTTTGCACCGGCCCCTTACGGTCCCTCCTGTGAGTGGTGAGCCCACGGGAAGGTGTCCCCACGTCGCTCCTTTGGGCTGAGCCCGGCCGGACCCCATGGGGGAAGGCCCGGCCACCAGGCGCTCGCATACGAGCCCCAACCCCAGGCCTGGCTCCAGGGTGGGGCCCCGGCTGCGCCGTACCGGGCGACGTCACGGTCCTCCTTTTTTTTGTCATCATAAGGGTTGTTGAACTGCTCTTAGTCTGACCCGTCACCTAGGACCTGTTTGCCTTGGGAGACCCTACCAGGGGCATATAGCCCCGGACAACATAGCTCCTAGGGTCATTCGGGTACTCAAACCCCTCCACCACGTTAAGGTGGCAGTTCATGGAGGAGACACTTAAACATCTTGTCTATTTTATAAAATATATCATCTAAAACCTGTTCATCACGCCACTTAAATATGAACTTTGTCGTAACGCTTAAGATGATCTTCCTCAGAAACAGGCCATGAACGCTCTGCTCTGGATGTCCCTTGTCGAAATCGCTGCAGAGTATGTACACGTAACCATCCGGATGCTTGTTAATGTGATCGGCTAACAGCCTGTATCTCCCCGTCACTAACCCGTTCCACTCGGCTATGAACAGCGGATCGTCTCCTCCGTCTTTCAAGTCACGCCACACACGTGTGTAAAACAGAGTCCATTCTTTTTCTGAGAAAATCAGATCTGGATCATCTGTGTTTTTCGTTGTAAATCTTTCGTCGTTGTCCACATTGACCAGTCTGACCTCTCTTGCTTCTTTGTTAAAATTGTATGCACACACTCGAGAGCCTGACAAATGAAACTCATATCTGACATCCTCCAACGGCTCGTGGATGAATTTGGTCAGACATGGCCCGTGTGTCTTCCTAGGTGCTCGAGTCAGATGATCCATCGCGACCTCGACGGTTCTCTCAGGAGTTTTAGGTGAAGCCCCGGCCATCGTAACAGATTAGCTTTCCTTGTGTGTGTTAAATCACGAGTCGCGTTCTACTGTTTTTCGCCCTTTTTAACAGCTTACCGCAAGCCCATGCATACAGGTGTGCTTCCCGGTAGTGAGGGGGAGTGTTAGGGGCGGGGTCTGGGGGCGAGTTTACACACACCCCAAGAGTCCATTCATGCTTCATCGCCAGGGAGATCGGACGTGTTTGCACAGGGTTCCGTAAGAGACAATTGTTTTTAGCTAAACTAAATAAAAAATAACAGTAATTGTAATGTGAAACAACTTAACATTATTCATTTTGCTTTTATTGATTTATTTGTTTGTAACTTCTGTTCTGCGCAGAGGGGGAGTGTTAGGGGCGGAGCTGAGGGAGGCGGTTTCGCACACATCCTCTGCATCCAGTTTGTCTCTGTCGTCGATCTGATCTGCGCGTTCGCACAGAGTTCCGTAGGGATAATTTTTTGACTAAAACTCAAGAAAAACTTTAACATTATTTGTTTCATGTGATTTTAACCACATTTCCATGATATGCTTAATGCCTATACTTGTTTGAATACATTGATTACTCTATCTTTACAAACCATCAAATATATTCTCTAAATTGTTTTTATATGAAAACATTTTAAATGATTGAACTTTTTACAAAGTTTTATGTGAAAGAAAAAAACTTTAACTTGTTTTTACATGTTTTCGTCTTGAACGCCATGCATTGTATTAACTACATCACTTTTAAATGTTTTAAATGTTTTAAATCTCTCAAAGCTCAAATGTATGTGAAATACTATCTTTGCTTAATAAAAAACAAAAACTATTCCCTGATCTTGTCATTGTTATCCAAACACAATGTTTGACATTTTAAAACATTTCAAGCACATTTGTTTTAAACATTCTTTGATCGGTTTCAAACTTTTTAGAAAAACACGCAAAGTCACTAATAAAACAGTAGGGGTCAAAACACACAACCAAAACAAGTGTCTGGAACAGGTGTCCGGAACAGGTGTCCGGAACAGGTGTCCGGAACAGGTGTCTGAAACAGGTGTCCGGAACAGAACAGGTGTCCGGAACAGGTGTCTGGAACAGGTGTCTGGAACAGGTGTCTGGAACAGGTGTCCGGAACAGGTGTCCGGAACAGAACAGGTGTCCGGAACAGGTGTCTGGAACAGGTGTCTGGAACAGGTGTCCGGAACAGGTGTCCGGAACAGGTGTCCGGAACAGGTGTCCGAAACAGGTGTCCGGAACAGGTGTCTGGAACAGGTGTCTGGAACAGGTGTCTGGAACAGGTGTCTGGAACAGGTGTCCGGAACAGGTGTCCGGAACAGGTGTCCGGAACAGGTGTCCGGAACAGGTGTCTGGAACAGGTGTCTGAAACAGGTGTCCGGAACAGGTGTCTGGAACAGGTGTCTGAAACAGGTGTCTGGAACAGGTGTCTGAAACAGGTGTCCGGAACAGGTGTCTGGAACAGGTGTCTGAAACAGGTGTCTGGAACAGGTGTCCGGAACAGGTGTCTGGAACAGGTGTCTGAAACAGGTGTCCGGAACAGGTGTCCGGAACAGGTGTCTGGAACAGGTGTCCGGAACAGGTGTCCGGAACAGGTGTCCGAAACAGGTGTCCGGAACAGGTGTCTGGAACAGGTGTCCAGAACAGGTGTCCTGAACAGGTGTCCGGAACAGGTGTCCGGAACAGGTGTCTGGAACAGGTGTCTGGAACAGGTGTCTGGAACAGGTGTCCGGAACAGGTGTCTGGAACAGGTGTCCGGAACAGGTGTCTGGAACAGGTGTCTGAAACAGGTGTCCGGAACAGGTGTCCGGAACAGGTGTCTGAAACAGGTGTCTGGAACAGGTGTCTGAAACAGGTGTCCGGAACAGGTGTCTGGAACAGGTGTCTGAAACAGGTGTCTGGAACAGGTGTCCGGAACAGGTGTCTGGAACAGGTGTCTGAAACAGGTGTCCGGAACAGGTGTCTGGAACAGGTGTCCGGAACAGGTGTCTGGAACAGGTGTCTGAAACAGGTGTCCGGAACAGGTGTCTGGAACAGGTGTCTGAAACAGGTGTCTGGAACAGGTGTCCGGAACAGGTGTCTGGAACAGGTGTCTGAAACAGGTGTCCGGAACAGGTGTCTGGAACAGGTGTCTGGAACAGGTGTCCGGAACAGGTGTCTGAAACAGGTGTCCAGAACAGGTGTCCGGAACAGGTGTCCGGAACAGGTGTCCGGAACAGGTGTCCGGAACAGGTGTCCGGAACAGGTGTCTGAAACAGGTGTCCGGAACAGGTGTCTGGAACAGGTGTCTGGAACAGGTGTCTGGAACAGGTGTCTGGAACAGGTGTCCGGAACAGGTGTCTGGAACAGGTGTCCGGAACAGGTGTCTGGAACAGGTGTCTGGAACAGGTGTCTGAAACAGGTGTCCGGAACAGGTGTCTGGAACAGGTGTCCGGAACAGAACAGGTGTCCGGAACAGGTGTCTGGAACAGGTGTCTGGAACAGGTGTCCGGAACAGGTGTCCGGAACAGAACAGGTGTCCGGAACAGGTGTCTGGAACAGGTGTCTGGAACAGGTGTCTGGAACAGGTGTCCGGAACAGGTGTCCGGAACAGGTGTCCGGAACAGGTGTCCGAAACAGGTGTCCGGAACAGGTGTCTGGAACAGGTGTCTGGAACAGGTGTCTGGAACAAGTGTCTGGAACAGGTGTCCGGAACAGGTGTCCGGAACAGGTGTCCGGAACAGGTGTCTGGAACAGGTGTCTGAAACAGGTGTCCGGAACAGGTGTCTGGAACAGGTGTCTGAAACAGGTGTCTGGAACAGGTGTCTGAAACAGGTGTCCGGAACAGGTGTCTGGAACAGGTGTCTGAAACAGGTGTCTGGAACAGGTGTCCGGAACAGGTGTCTGGAACAGGTGTCTGAAACAGGTGTCCGGAACAGGTGTCCGGAACAGGTGTCTGGAACAGGTGTCCGGAACAGGTGTCCGGAACAGGTGTCCGAAACAGGTGTCCGGAACAGGTGTCTGGAACAGGTGTCCAGAACAGGTGTCCTGAACAGGTGTCCGGAACAGGTGTCCGGAACAGGTGTCTGGAACAGGTGTCTGGAACAGGTGTCTGGAACAGGTGTCCGGAACAGGTGTCTGGAACAGGTGTCCGGAACAGGTGTCTGGAACAGGTGTCTGAAACAGGTGTCCGGAACAGGTGTCTGGAACAGGTGTCTGAAACAGGTGTCTGGAACAGGTGTCCGGAACAGGTGTCTGGAACAGGTGTCTGAAACAGGTGTCCGGAACAGGTGTCTGGAACAGGTGTCTGGAACAGGTGTCCGGAACAGGTGTCTGAAACAGGTGTCCAGAACAGGTGTCCGGAACAGGTGTCCGGAACAGGTGTCCGGAACAGGTGTCCGGAACAGGTGTCCGGAACAGGTGTCTGAAACAGGTGTCCGGAACAGGTGTCTGGAACAGGTGTCTGGAACAGGTGTCTGGAACAGGTGTCTGGAACAGGTGTCCGGAACAGGTGTCTGGAACAGGTGTCCGGAACAGGTGTCTGGAACAGGTGTCTGGAACAGGTGTCTGAAACAGGTGTCCGGAACAGGTGTCTGGAACAGGTGTCCGGAACAGAACAGGTGTCCGGAACAGGTGTCTGGAACAGGTGTCTGGAACAGGTGTCCGGAACAGGTGTCCGGAACAGAACAGGTGTCCGGAACAGGTGTCTGGAACAGGTGTCTGGAACAGGTGTCTGGAACAGGTGTCCGGAACAGGTGTCCGGAACAGGTGTCCGGAACAGGTGTCCGAAACAGGTGTCCGGAACAGGTGTCTGGAACAGGTGTCTGGAACAAGTGTCTGGAACAGGTGTCCGGAACAGGTGTCCGGAACAGGTGTCCGGAACAGGTGTCTGGAACAGGTGTCTGAAACAGGTGTCCGGAACAGGTGTCTGGAACAGGTGTCTGAAACAGGTGTCTGGAACAGGTGTCTGAAACAGGTGTCCGGAACAGGTGTCTGGAACAGGTGTCTGAAACAGGTGTCTGGAACAGGTGTCCGGAACAGGTGTCTGGAACAGGTGTCTGAAACAGGTGTCCGGAACAGGTGTCCGGAACAGGTGTCCGGAACAGGTGTCTGGAACAGGTGTCCGGAACAGGTGTCCGGAACAGGTGTCCGAAACAGGTGTCCGGAACAGGTGTCTGGAACAGGTGTCCAGAACAGGTGTCCTGAACAGGTGTCCGGAACAGGTGTCCGGAACAGGTGTCTGGAACAGGTGTCTGGAACAGGTGTCTGGAACAGGTGTCCGGAACAGGTGTCTGGAACAGGTGTCCGGAACAGGTGTCTGGAACAGGTGTCTGAAACAGGTGTCCGGAACAGGTGTCCGGAACAGGTGTCTGAAACAGGTGTCTGGAACAGGTGTCTGAAACAGGTGTCCGGAACAGGTGTCTGGAACAGGTGTCTGAAACAGGTGTCTGGAACAGGTGTCCGGAACAGGTGTCTGGAACAGGTGTCTGAAACAGGTGTCCGGAACAGGTGTCTGGAACAGGTGTCTGGAACAGGTGTCCGGAACAGGTGTCTGGAACAGGTGTCTGAAACAGGTGTCCGGAACAGGTGTCTGGAACAGGTGTCTGAAACAGGTGTCTGGAACAGGTGTCCGGAACAGGTGTCTGGAACAGGTGTCTGAAACAGGTGTCCGGAACAGGTGTCTGGAACAGGTGTCTGGAACAGGTGTCCGGAACAGGTGTCCGGAACAGGTGTCTGAAACAGGTGTCCAGAACAGGTGTCCGGAACAGGTGTTCGGAACAGGTGTCCGGAACAGGTGTCCGGAACAGGTGTCCGGAACAGGTGTCTGAAACAGGTGTCCGGAACAGGTGTCTGGAACAGGTGTCTGGAACAGGTGTCCGGAACAGGTGTCTGGAACAGGTGTCCGGAACAGGTGTCTGGAACAGGTGTCTGGAACAGGTGTCTGAAACAGGTGTCCGGAACAGGTGTCTGGAACAGGTGTCCGGAACAGGTGTCCGGAACAGGTGTCTGGAACAGGTGTCCGGAACAGGTGTCCGGAACAGGTGTCCGGAACAGGTGTCCGAAACAGGTGTCTGAAACAGGTGTCCGGAACAGGTGTCTGGAACAGGTGTCTGGAACAGGTGTCCGGAACAGGTGTCTGGAACAGGTGTCCGGAACAGGTGTCCGGAACAGGTGTCTGGAACAGGTGTCTGAAACAGGTGTCCGGAACAGGTGTCCGGAACAGGTGTCCGAAACAGGTGTCCGGAACAGGTGTCCGGAACAGGTGTCCGGAACAGGTGTCCGGAACAGGTGTCCGGAACAGGTGTCCGAAACAGGTGTCTGAAACAGGTGTCCGGAACAGGTGTCTGGAACAGGTGTCCGGAACAGGTGTCTGGAACAGGTGTCTGGAACAGGTGTCCGGAACAGGTGTCCGGAACAGGTGTCCGAAACAGGTGTCTGAAACAGGTGTCCGGAACAGGTGTCTGGAACAGGTGTCCGGAACAGGTGTCTGGAACAGGTGTCTGGAACAGGTGTCTGGAACAGGTGTCCGGAACAGGTGTCCGGAACAGGTGTCCGGAACAGGTGTCTGAAACAGGTGTCCGGACAGGTGTCTGGAACAGGTGTCCGGAACAGGTGTCTGGAACAGGGTGTCCGGAACAGGTGTCCGGAACAGGTGTCTGAAACAGGTGTCTGAAACAGGTGTCCGGAACAGGTGTCCAGAACAGGTGTCCGGAACAGGTGTCCGGAACAGGTGTCCGGAACAGGTGTCCGGAACAGGTGTCCGGAACAGGTGTCCGGAACAGGTGTCCGGAACAGGTGTCTGGAACAGGTGTCCGGAACAGGTGTCCGGAACAGGTGTCCGGAACAGGTGTCCGGAACAGGTGTCCGGAACAAGTGTCTGGAACAGGTGTCCGGAACAGGTGTCTCGAACAGGTGTCCGGAACAGGTGTCCGGAACAGGTGTCCGGAACAGGTGTCCGGAACAGGTGTCCGTTACAGGGTGTCCGGAACAGAACAGGTGTCCGGAACAGGTGTCCGGAACAGGGTGTCCGGAACAGGTGTCCAGAACAGGGTGTCCGGAACAGAACAGGTGTCCGGAACAGGTGTCCAGAACAGGTGTCCGGAACAGGTGTCCGTAACAGGGTGTCCGGAACAGAACAGGTGTCCGGAACAGGTGTCCAGAACAGGTGTCCGGAACAGGTGTCCAGAACAGGTGTCCGGAACAGGTGTCCGGAACAGAACAGGTGTCCGGAACAGGTGTCCAGAACAGGTGTCCGGAACAGGTGTCCGGAACAGGTGTCCGGAACAGAACAGGTGTCCGGAACAGGTGTCCAGAACAGGTGTCCGGAACAGGTGTCCGGAACAGAACAGGTGTCCGGAACAGAACAGGTGTCCAGAACAGGTGTCCAGAACAGAACAGGTGTCCGGAACAGGTGTCCGGAACAGAACAGGTGTCCAGAACAGGTGTCCAGAACAGAACAGGTGTCCGGAACAGAACAGGTGTCCGGAACAGGTGTCCGTAACAGGGTGTCCGGAACAGAACAGGTGTCCAGAACAGGTGTCCAGAACAGAACAGGTGTCCGGAACAGAACAGGTGTCCGGAACAGAACAGGTGTCCGGAACAGAACAGGTGTCCAGAACAGGTGTCCAGAACAGGTGTCCAGAACAGGTGTCCGGAACAGGGTGTCCGTAACAGGGTGTCCGGAACAGAACAGGTGTCCGGAACAGAACAGGTGTCCGGAACAGGTGTCCAGAACAGGTGTCCGGAACAGGTGTCCAGAACAGAACAGGTGTCCAGAACAGGTGTCCAGAACAGGTGTCCGGAACAGGTGTCCCGAACAGAACAGGTGTCCTGAACAGGTGTCCGGAACAGGTGTCCAGAACAGGTGTCCGGAACAGGTGTCCGGAACAGGTGTCCGGAACAGGTGTCCCGAACAGAACAGGTGTCCTGAACAGGTGTCCGGAAAAGGTGTCCAGAACAGGTGTCCAGAACAGGTGTCCGGAACAGGTGTCCAGAACAGGTGTCCAGAACAGGTGTCCAGAACAGGTGTCCAGAACAGGTGTCCAGAACAGGTGTCCGGAACAGGTGTCCGGAACAGGTGTCCAGAACAGGTGTCCGGAACAGGTGTCCGGAACAGGTGTCCGGAACAGGTGTCCGGAACAGGTGTCTGAAACAGGTGTCCGGAACAGGTGTCTGGAACAGGTGTCCGGAACAGGTGTCCAGAACAGGTGTCTGGAACAGGTGTCTGGAACAGGTGTCCGGAACAGGTGTCCGGAACAGGTGTCTGAAACAGGTGTCCGGAACAGGTGTCCGAAACAGGTGTCCGGAACAGGTGTCTGGAACAGGTGTCCGGAACAGGTGTCCGGAACAGGTGTCTGAAACAGGTGTCCGGAACAGGTGTCTGGAACAGGTGTCCGGAACAGATGTCTGGAACAGGTGTCTGGAACAGGTGTCTGGAACAGGTGTCCGGAACAGGTGTCCGGAACAGGTGTCCGGAACAGGTGTCCGGAACAGGTGTCCGGAACAAGTGTCTGGAACAGGTGTCCGGAACAGGTGTCTGGAACAGGTGCCCGGAACAGGTGTCCGGAACAGGTGTCCGTTACAGGGTGTCCGGAACAGAACAGGTGTCCGGAACAGGTGTCCGGAACAGGGTGTCCGGAACAGGTGTCCAGAACAGGGTGTCCGGAACAGAACAGGTGTCCGGAACAGGTGTCCAGAACAGGTGTCCGGAACAGGTGTCCGTAACAGGGTGTCCGGAACAGAACAGGTGTCCGGAACAGGTGTCCAGAACAGGTGTCCGGAACAGGTGTCCAGAACAGGTGTCCGGAACAGGTGTCCGGAACAGAACAGGTGTCCGGAACAGAACAGGTGTCCAGAACAGGTGTCCAGAACAGAACAGGTGTCCGGAACAGGTGTCCGGAACAGAACAGGTGTCCAGAACAGGTGTCCAGAACAGAACAGGTGTCCGGAACAGAACAGGTGTCCGGAACAGAACAGGTGTCCGGAACAGGTGTCCGTAACAGGGTGTCCGGAACAGAACAGGTGTCCAGAACAGGTGTCCAGAACAGAACAGGTGTCCGGAACAGAACAGGTGTCCGGAACAGGTGTCCGTAACAGGGTGTCCGGAACAGAACAGGTGTCCGGAACAGGTGTCCAGAACAGGTGTCCGGAACAGGTGTCCAGAACAGGTGTCCGGAACAGGTGTCCGGAACAGAACAGGTGTCCAGAACAGGTGTCCAGAACAGGTGTCCGGAACAGGTGTCCGGAACAGGTGTCCGGAACAGGTGTCCGGAACAGGTGTCCGGAACAGAACAGGTGTCCGGAACAGGTGTCCGGAACAGGTGTCCAGAACAGGTGTCCGGAACAGGTGTCCGGAACAGAACAGGTGTCCGGAACAGAACAGGTGTCCAGAACAGGTGTCCAGAACAGAACAGGTGTCCGGAACAGGTGTCCGGAACAGAACAGGTGTCCGGAACAGAACAGGTGTCCAGAACAGGTGTCCAGAACAGAACAGGTGTCCGGAACAGGTGTCCGGAACAGAACAGGTGTCCAGAACAGGTGTCCAGAACAGAACAGGTGTCCGGAACAGAACAGGTGTCTGGAACAGGTGTCTGGAACAGGTGTCCGGAACAGGTGTCCGGAACAGGTGTCTGAAACAGGTGTCCGGAACAGGTGTCCGAAACAGGTGTCCGGAACAGGTGTCTGGAACAGGTGTCCGGAACAGGTGTCCGGAACAGGTGTCTGAAACAGGTGTCCGGAACAGGTGTCTGGAACAGGTGTCCGGAACAGATGTCTGGAACAGGTGTCTGGAACAGGTGTCTGGAACAGGTGTCCGGAACAGGTGTCCGGAACAGGTGTCCGGAACAGGTGTCCGGAACAGGTGTCCGGAACAAGTGTCTGGAACAGGTGTCCGGAACAGGTGTCTGGAACAGGTGTCCGGAACAGGTGTCCGGAACAGGTGTCCGTTACAGGGTGTCCGGAACAGAACAGGTGTCCGGAACAGGTGTCCGGAACAGGGTGTCCGGAACAGGTGTCCAGAACAGGGTGTCCGGAACAGAACAGGTGTCCGGAACAGGTGTCCAGAACAGGTGTCCGGAACAGGTGTCCGTAACAGGGTGTCCGGAACAGAACAGGTGTCCGGAACAGGTGTCCAGAACAGGTGTCCGGAACAGGTGTCCAGAACAGGTGTCCGGAACAGGTGTCCGGAACAGAACAGGTGTCCGGAACAGAACAGGTGTCCAGAACAGGTGTCCAGAACAGAACAGGTGTCCGGAACAGGTGTCCGGAACAGAACAGGTGTCCAGAACAGGTGTCCAGAACAGAACAGGTGTCCGGAACAGAACAGGTGTCCGGAACAGGTGTCCGTAACAGGGTGTCCGGAACAGAACAGGTGTCCAGAACAGGTGTCCAGAACAGAACAGGTGTCCGGAACAGAACAGGTGTCCGGAACAGGTGTCCGTAACAGGGTGTCCGGAACAGAACAGGTGTCCGGAACAGGTGTCCAGAACAGGTGTCCGGAACAGGTGTCCAGAACAGGTGTCCGGAACAGGTGTCCGGAACAGAACAGGTGTCCAGAACAGGTGTCCAGAACAGGTGTCCGGAACAGGTGTCCGGAACAGGTGTCCGGAACAGGTGTCCGGAACAGGTGTCCGGAACAGAACAGGTGTCCGGAACAGGTGTCCGGAACAGGTGTCCAGAACAGGTGTCCGGAACAGGTGTCCGGAACAGAACAGGTGTCCGGAACAGAACAGGTGTCCAGAACAGGTGTCCAGAACAGAACAGGTGTCCGGAACAGGTGTCCGGAACAGAACAGGTGTCCGGAACAGAACAGGTGTCCAGAACAGGTGTCCAGAACAGAACAGGTGTCCGGAACAGGTGTCCGGAACAGAACAGGTGTCCAGAACAGGTGTCCAGAACAGAACAGGTGTCCGGAACAGAACAGGTGTCCGGAACAGGTGTCCGTAACAGGGTGTCCGGAACAGAACAGGTGTCCAGAACAGGTGTCCAGAACAGAACAGGTGTCCGGAACAGAACAGGTGTCCGGAACAGAACAGGTGTCCGGAACAGAACAGGTGTCCGGAACAGAACAGGTGTCCAGAACAGGTGTCCGGAACAGGGTGTCCGTAACAGGGTGTCCGGAACAGAACAGGTGTCCGGAACAGAACAGGTGTCCGGAACAGGTGTCCAGAACAGGTGTCCGGAACAGGTGTCCAGAACAGAACAGGTGTCCAGAACAGGTGTCCAGAACAGGTGTCCGGAACAGGTGTCCCGAACAGAACAGGTGTCCTGAACAGGTGTCCGGAACAGGTGTCCAGAACAGGTGTCCGGAACAGGTGTCCGGAACAGGTGTCCGGAACAGGTGTCCTGAACAGAACAGGTGTCCTGAACAGGTGTCCGGAAAAGGTGTCCAGAACAGGTGTCCAGAACAGGTGTCCGGAACAGGTGTCCAGAACAGGTGTCCAGAACAGGTGTCCAGAACAGGTGTCCGGAACAGGTGTCCGGAACAGGTGTCCAGAACAGGTGTCCAGAACAGGTGTCCGGAACAGGTGTCCGGAACAGGTGTCCGAAACAGGTGTCTGAAACAGGTGTCCGGAACAGGTGTCTGGAACAGGTGTCCGGAACAGGTGTCCAGAACAGGTGTCTGGAACAGGTGTCTGGAACAGGTGTCCGGAACAGGTGTCCGGAACAGGTGTCTGAAACAGGTGTCCGGAACAGGTGTCCGAAACAGGTGTCCGGAACAGGTGTCTGGAACAGGTGTCCGGAACAGGTGTCCGGAACAGGTGTCTGAAACAGGTGTCCGGAACAGGTGTCTGGAACAGGTGTCCGGAACAGGTGTCTGGAAGAGGTGTCTGGAACAGGTGTCCGGAACAGGTGTCCGGAACAGGTGTCCGGAACAGGTGTCCGGAACAAGTGTCTGGAACAGGTGTCCGGAACAGGTGTCTGGAACAGGTGTCCGGAACAGGTGTCCGGAACAGGTGTCCGTTACAGGGTGTCCGGAACAGAACAGGTGTCCGGAACAGGTGTCCGGAACAGGGTGTCCGGAACAGGTGTCCAGAACAGGGTGTCCGGAACAGAACAGGTGTCCGGAACAGGTGTCCAGAACAGGTGTCCGGAACAGGTGTCCGTAACAGGGTGTCCGGAACAGAACAGGTGTCCGGAACAGGTGTCCAGAACAGGTGTCAGGAACAGGTGTCCAGAACAGGTGTCCGGAACAGGTGTCCGGAACAGAACAGGTGTCCAGAACAGGTGTCCAGAACAGGTGTCCGGAACAGGTGTCCGGAACAGGTGTCCGGAACAGAACAGGTGTCCGGAACAGGTGTCCGGAACAGGTGTCCGGAACAGGTGTCCAGAACAGGTGTCCGGAACAGGTGTCCGGAACAGAACAGGTGTCCGGAACAGAACAGGTGTCCAGAACAGGTGTCCAGAACAGAACAGGTGTCCGGAACAGGTGTCCGGAACAGAACAGGTGTCCAGAACAGGTGTCCAGAACAGAACAGGTGTCCGGAACAGAACAGGTGTCCGGAACAGGTGTCCGTAACAGGGTGTCCGGAACAGAACAGGTGTCCAGAACAGGTGTCCAGAACAGAACAGGTGTCCGGAACAGAACAGGTGTCCGGAACAGAACAGGTGTCCGGAACAGAACAGGTGTCCAGAACAGGTGTCCGGAACAGGTTGTCCGTAACAGGGTGTCCGGAACAGAACAGGTGTCCGGAACAGGTGTCCAGAACAGGTGTCCGGAACAGGTGTCCGGAACAGAACAGGTGTCCAGAACAGGTGTCCAGAACAGGTGTCCGGAACAGGTGTCCCGAACAGAACAGGTGTCCTGAACAGGTGTCCGGAACAGGTGTCCAGAACAGGTGTCCGGAACAGGTGTCCGGAACAGGTGTCCGGAACAGGTGTCCCGAACAGAACAGGTGTCCTGAACAGGTGTCCGGAAAAGGTGTCCAGAACAGGTGTCCAGAACAGGTGTCCGGAACAGGTGTCCAGAACAGGTGTCCAGAACAGGTGTCCAGAACAGGTGTCCGGAACAGGTGTCCGGAACAGGTGTCCGGAACAGGTGTCTGAAACAGGTGTCCGGAACAGGTGTCTGGAACAGGTGTCCGGAACAGGTGTCTGGAACAGGTGTCTGGAACAGGTGTCTGGAACAGGTGTCCGGAACTGGTGTCCGGAACAGGTGTCCGGAACAGGTGTCTGAAACAGGTGTCCGGAACAGGTCACTGGAACAGGTGTCCGGAACAGGTGTCTGGAACAGGTGTCTGGAACAGGTGTCTGGAACAGGTGTCTGGAACAGGTGTCCGGAACAGGTGTCCGGAACAGGTGTCCGGAACAGGTGTCCGGAACAGGTGTCCGGAACAGGTGTCCAGAACAGGTGTCCAGAACAGGTGTCCGGAACAGGTGTCCAGAACAGGTGTCCGGAACAGGTGTCCGGAACAGGTGTCCGGAACAAGTGTCCAGAACAGGTGTCCGGAACAGGTGTCCAGAACAGGTGTCCGGAACAAGTGTCCAGAACAGGTGTCCGGAACAGGTGTCCGGAACAGGTGTCCGGAACAGGTGTCTGAAACAGGTGTCCGGAACAGGTGTCTGGAACAGGTGTCCGGAACAGGTGTCTGGAACAGGTGTCTGGAACAGGTGTCTGGAACAGGTGTCCGGAACAGGTGTCCGGAACAGGTGTCTGAAACAGGTGTCCGGAACAGGTGTCTGGAACAGGTGTCCGGAACAGGTGTCCAGAACAGGTGTCCAGAACAGGTGTCCGGAACAGGTGTCCAGAACAGGTGTCCGGAACAGGTGTCCGGAACAAGTGTCCAAAACAGGTGTCCGGAACAGGTGTCCGGAACAGGTGTCCGGAACAGGTGTCCGGAACAAGTGTCCAGAACAGGTGTCCGGAACAGGTGTCCGGAACAAGTGTCCAGAACAGGTGTCCGGAACAAGTGTCCAGAACAGGTGTCCGGAACAGGTGTCCAGAACAGGTGTCCGGAACAAGTGTCCAGTCCGGTGGAATGTTAATTAGGGTCATAAATCACTCAAATATGGCAGCACGTGCCCTTTATTACTCTCTTAAAGCGTACTGCCTCCTCCTCTTGTGTTAGGGCAATCTGCTGCTGCTGCTTCTGTCTTTCCTCACACCTGCGACGACTCTGCCGGCATGAGGTATCCTGTCCAGCCACTCCGAGTCCTGGACAACATTGACACTGCACACCGTGCAAGCGACACTGCACAACCCCAAAGCACAGGCGGACTTACCATAAAGGCTTCCACGTGTCCTGGGCACTGCTTGTGGCGGAAGACTGCAAACATGTTTTTTTTGTGTGTTTTTCCTTTTTTTTCAGGACTTTTTCAGGCGAGAATGTACTTGTTTAAAGCTCAAATCTGTGGTTTATTTATAAAGAGAGCGCCTTATAGAAAATGTGATCTGGCGTTTTGGGAGTTGTGAGCTCCAGTGGATCAGCGGCGCTCAGCGGGCGAGAGCAGCCTTAACACGGCTAGCCCTTCTGACGCCTGCTGCTGGCTCTGATGTCTTCAGATATAATCCGTCTTCTAACGGCCGATCTTTGCTCTCATGAATCTATCATTTGTTTCCTGGTAAATCGTTTTGACTGAGGGCAAAGTGAAGTTTCATAACTTTATATTTTTAACTATTAAACACATAAACTGACATTTAACAAAAATAGACTGGCTTGTGTTTTATGTCATAATTAATTGTATTACAGTGATAATCTCACTTGTCTGAACCACATTTTAATGTTTTTTTTTTTTTTTTAAACGAAAAGAGGCAGGGTTTTTAATATTTTGTTTTGTTATAAATATACATGCAATATAACATTGCCTGCACTACATTTGTGTGGCTATAATATGTTTAGTATATTTTTAATGAAAATGAAAAGAGGCAGAGTGGTGTTTTATCATATATTTCATTTTATTGTAGCCTAAAATATACATATATACACTGAACACTATCAAGAACGCTGCTGTTCCATTAGCAGAGAACCGGACTGTTGTCCTCCTGTCCTCGTTTTCCAGAGTTAAACTTGGCGAGCCTGAATTAACTCCACGGACGCAAGTCAGAAGTTCGTGAAGGCCTACTTGGTATAGAGAAACGTATATTTTAGGCTACAATAAAACAAAATATGTCATAAAACACCACTGCCTCTTTTCATTTTTTTTACAAAAAAATCTTAGCCACACAAATGTCGTTCAGGCAGCTATTGATTATCTTATACATTTATAACAAAACAAAGTATAAAACACAACCCTGCCTCTTTTCGTTTAGATTTTAAAAAACAATAGGCCTATATTAAACATTAGCCTAATATGTGGTTTAGGGTGAGCAGATTTCTGAAATGGAAACCGGGGTCATTTCCTCTTTGAGTGGTCAAAATATCACTAAAATCTCATTTGTTATTATCTTTAAATTAAAAAACGGGACAATATATTTTAAAATGTTTTTGTTTGTTTATTTGTTGTTGTGGGCTCTCTATATTATTATTAACATTAATAATTATTCTGATTTAGTTTGATTATTAGGATTTTTATGTGGTTTTAATACAATTCAACGCACCCGCAAAAATAAATAAATATTTAAACAGTTAATAGTTGCCATTGTAAATAACAAGCAGTTCAAAACAATATTATAATGACTTTACAAAAACACATTACAAAAATAACACATAAATATGATAAATAAAACTATTTAACAAATATTTTAACATTTTATAATTGTATTTCATATTTTAATTTTCACAAGTTTATACTACTACATAAGTAATACATTTAAAAAAAATGTTTTTACTTCAAATATTTTATTAGGCTTGTGCTTAAAAATAACTCTTACTGTCCTAAATTGGTCTTGTTTTGCATTTTAGGCTTATTTTAAGCAGAAAGGCTTATCTCCACACAGCTGTGCCAGTTCTGCGGCTTTATACTGATGAAGCAGTTTACCATCGTGAACACCTTCACCTGTCCTAGCCGTCCATCATGAACACCTTCACCTGTCCTAGCCCTCCATCATGAACACCTTCACCTGTCCTAGCCGTCCATCATGAACACCTTCACCTGTCCTAGCCCTCCATCATGAACACCTTCACCTGTCCTAGCCGTCCATCATGAACACCTTCACCTGTCCTAGCCGTCCATCACGAACACCTTCACCTGTCCTAGCCGTCCATCACGAACACCTTCACCTGTCCTAGCCGTCCATCATGAACACCTTCACCTGTCCTAGCCCTCCATCATGAACACCTTCACCTGTCCTAGCCGTCCATCATGAACACCTTCACCTGTCCTAGCCGTCCATTATGAACACCTTCACCTGTCCTAGCCGTCCATCATGAACACCTTCACCTATCCTAGCCGTCCATCATGAACACCTTCACCTGTCCTAGCCGTCCATCATGAACACCTTCACCTGTCCTAGCCGTCCATCATGAACACCTTCACCTGTCCTAACCGTCCATCATGAACACCTTCGCCTGTCCTAGCCGTCCATCGTGAACACCTTCACCTGTCCTAGCCGTCCATCATGAACACCTTCACCTGTCCTAGCCGTCCATCATGAACACCTTCACCTGTCCTAGCCGTCCATCATGAACACCTTTACCTGTCCTAGCCGTCCATCATGAACACCTTCACCTGTCCTAGCCGTCCATCATGAACACCTTCACCTGTCCTAGCCGTCCATCATGAACACCTTCACCTGTCCTAGCCGTCCATCATGAACACCTTTACCTGTCCTAGCCCTCCATCATGAACACCTTCGCCTGTACTAGCCGTCCATCACGTCCACCTTCGCCTGTCCTAGCCGTCCATCACGAACACCTTCGCCTGTCCTAGCCGTCCATCACGAACACCTTCGCCTGTCCTAGCCGTCCATCACGAACACCTTCGCCTGTCCTAGCCGTCCATCACGAACACCTTCGCCTGTCCTAGCCGTCCATCACGAACACCTTCGCCTGTCCTAGCCGTCCATCATGAACACCTTCACCTGTCCTAGCCGTCCATCACGAACACCTTCACCTGTCCTAGCCGTCCATCACGAACACCTTCACCTGTCCTAGCCGTCCATCACGAACACCTTCGCCTATCCTAGCCGTCCATCACGAACACCTTCACCTGTCCTAGCCGTCCATCACGAACACCTTCGCCTGTCCTAGCCGTCCATCACGAACACCTTCGCCTGTCCTAGCCTTCCATCACGAACACCTTCGCCTGTCCTAGCCCTCCATCATGAACACCTTCACCTGTCCTAGCCGTCCATCATGAACACCTTCACCTGTCCTAGCCGTCCATCACGAACACCTTCGCCTGTCCTAGCCGTCCATCACGTCCACCTTCGCCTGTCCTAGCCGTCCATCACGAACACCTTCGCCTGTCCTAGCCGTCCATCACGAACACCTTCGCCTGTCCTAGCCGTCCATCACGAACACCTTCGCCTGTCCTAGCCGTCCATTCAATTCTATTCAATTCAAATTTATTTGTATAGCGCTTTTCACAATACACATTGTTTCAAAGCAGCTTCACAGAAAGTGCATTTCATAAATGTACAGTAAAAATGTTAGAAAGACAATGTTAAAGAAAAATGTTCTAAAAAGTTAATCAATCGTGTATTAATTTAGGCCATAACAACGCTGGCGTTGAGTCGTCTCTTCACAGGCGTGGAGTCGTCTCTTCACAGGCGTGGAGTCGTCTCTTCACAGGCGTGGAGTCGTCTCTTCACAGGCGTGGAGTCGTCTCATCACAGGCGTGGAGTCGTCTCATCACAGGTGTTGGGGCATCCGAAGTCTCCATGAGCGGCTGGATACAAACTGGAGCTGATGAACTATTTACCTCGGGACTAGTGTCCCGAGATAACAACAGAAAAGCAGATGGGAAATAATTAGCATAGCTGCTGTTCAGAATATTATATTAATGCTTTTGATCCAATTTAGTATAAAAGGTAATTATAATGTGAATGCTTGGCTAAAGAGATGCGTCTTTAATCTAGTTTTAAACTGGGACAGCGAGTCTGAACCTCGAACAATATCAGGAAGACTATTCCAGAGTTTAGGAGCCAAATGGGAAAAAGCCCTCCCTCCTTTAGTGGACTTGGATATCCTAGGAATGACCAGAAGCCTAGAGTTTAGTGACCTTAAAGAGCGCGATGGATTGTAGGGCGATAGAAGATCCGTTAGATACACTGGAGCTAAACCATTTAGGGCTTTATAGGTCAGTAGCAATACTTTGTAATTGATACGGAACTTAATAGGTAACCAGTGTAGAGATGATAAAATTGGTGTTATATGATCATATTTTCTTGACCTAGTAAGAACTCTAGCACTCTAGCAGGACAACCAGCTAATAAAGCATTACAGTAATCTAATCTCGAGGTCATGAATGCATGAACTAACTTTTCTGCATTAGGAATAGATAGCATGTTACGTAGCTTAGCAATGTTTCTAAGGTGGAAAATGCCGTTCTTGTAACATATGAAATATAATTTTCGAATGTCAGGTTGCGGTCTAATATAACACCCAGGTCTTTTACTGTAGTGGATAAAGTGACAGGACATCCTTCCAAGGTAAAGTTGTATTGTGAGAGGTTTTGTGGGCAGTTTTTTGACCAATAAGTAATACCTCCGTTTTATCTGAATTTAATAGCAGAAAATTACACGTCATCCGGTATTTAATATCTTCAACACACGCTGTCAGTTTAGATAATTTAGCGTTTTCGTCCGGTCGTGATGAAATATATAATTGAGTGTCATCAGCATAACAGTGGAAATTAATTCCATGTTTTCTTATAATATTACCAAGTGGTAGCATATATATTGAGAATAGCAGAGGGCCTAACACGGATCCTTGCGGCACCCCATAGTCTACTGACGTTATCTTTGGTTTTTCCCCATTTAGACAGACAAAATGGTAGCGGTCTGATAAGTACGATCTAAACCAGTTTAGTGCCTGTCCCTGAACACCAGTATAATTTTGAAGTTGATCTATGAGTATTTTATGATCTATAGTATCGAACGCAGCCCTAAGATCGAGTAGAACTAGTATTGAGATACAGCCTTGGTCAGAAGCTAGAAGTAAATCATTTGGCTTCTTAATGAGAGGTTTTATGACTGCCAGCTTGAATATTCTTGGAACATGATCTAAAGATAAAGACGAGTTAATAATATTGAGAAGAGGCTTTTCCACTACAGGTAACAACTCTTTGAGTAGTTTAGTGGGTATTGGATCTAATAAACACGTTGTTGGTTTAGATGCAATGATAATTTTATTTAGCTCTTCCTGTCCTATAGTTGTAAAGCGGTGTAGTAGTTCTTGAGGGGCGATAGTTGCGGTTGAATCATAAGACATCATTAAAGATTGTACATTTACAATTTTGTTTCTGATGTTTTCTATTTTCTCAATGAAGAAATTCATAAAATCATTACTACTAAACTGTAACGGAATATTTTGCTCAGGCGATGCTTGTTTATTTGTTAGTCTAGCCACGGTGTTAAATAAAAACCTTGGGTTATTTTGATTATTTTCTATTAGTTTGCGTAGATGCTCAGCCCTGGCTGCTTTTAGGGCCTTTTTATAACGTGACATACTATCTTTCCACGCGATTCTAAAGACCTCTAAATTAGTTTGTTTCCATTTACGCTCTAAGTCACGAGTTTCTCTCTTGATAACATGTGTAGCACAGTTGTACCATGGTGCTTTAGTTTTCTCTCTAACCTTTTTTAATCTAATTGGTGCAACAATTTCTAATGTGCTAGATAAAATGTTGCTCATACTGCTAGTCATTTCCTCTAGTTCATCTGTTTGTTTGGGTTCACTGAGCAGCTGAGACAGATCAGGTAAGCTATTTGAGAATCTATCTATGGTGATTGTCTATCTATTACCAACAGTAACCTTGGAAACGGTGGTCCCAGCTCTTTTCAGGTCATTGACCAGCTCCTCCCATGTAGTTCTGGGCTGATTTCTCACCTTTCTTAGGATCATTGAGACCCCACGAGGTGAGATCTTGCATGGAGCCCCAGTCCGAGGGAGATTGACAGTCATGTTTAGCTTCTTCCATTTTCTAATGATTGCTCCAACAGTGGACCTTTTTTCACCAAGCTGCTTGGCAATTTCCCCGGAGCCCTTTCCAGCCTTGTGGAGGTGTTTGTCTCTAGTGTCTTTGGACAGCTCTTTGGTCTTGGCCATGTTAGTAGTTGGATTCTTACTGATTGTATGGGGTGGACAGGTGTCTTTATGCAGCTAACGACCTCAAACAGGTGCATCTAATTTAGGATAATAAATGGAGTGGAGGTGGACATTTTAAAGGCAGACTAACAGGTCTTTGAGGGTCAGAATTCTAGCTGATAGACAGGTGTTCAAATACGTATTTGCAGCTGTATCATACAAATAAATAGTTAAAAAATCAAATATTGTGATTTCTGGATTTTTTTTTTAGATTATGTCTCTCACAGTGGACATGCAACTACCATGACAATTTCAGACCCTCCATGATTTCCAAGTGGGAGAACTTGCAAAATAGCAGAGTGTTCAAATACTTATTTTCCTCACTGTATATATATATATATATATATATATATATATATATATATATTCTTGCTCACAGCTGATTGGTCAAACTTAAATCTGAGATCTCGAATCCAGAACATAACCTGCCCCGACAGGTTAGCCGCGCAGCATAAGACACCATGGCAACGAACACCGATTAAAGCCAAGCTACTTTCATAGTACCTAAAACCCAGGATTTGCACAAACTAAGCTTCAACATCTGGCTAGCTTGCTAAACCGGCTTCATGGTACAGGCCCCTGGTCTCTCTCGTGTCTCTTCTTGCATTACTCTTTTGTCATTTTTACTTATCTAGTAAATGTTCATTGATTTAAGAACATTTAGATATCTGGAAACAAGACAAAACTACTAAATAAGAAAAGCATTTTTGCAGTGTAAACACGGATGAGAAATCAACGACACACCTATAAGTGAGCCTATAACATAAATAGGTATTAAACCGTTTCATTAACCTTCATACTGTGTTCATTTCCTGTCTTTGTGTTTGGGGCTCAATATGACCCCAAACATTTATAGAGTGATTGTAAAAAAAGATAGAACTTTTGAATAATACAAATGATTTATCTTTGTTTATTGGTGTTTACTTATCTATATGTTCATGCTGTTTTTTTTGGAGATATGAGACTTGTTTTACCTATTTACCACAAAATCCCTCAACTACACCAACAGCTTGCATATGAAATATTACATTGATGAAAAAAAAAAACACTTTAATGATTATCTAAATGAAATCTAAATATGAAATATTTCTGGATATGGATCTGGGTGTGAGAGGTTCTGCTTCTCCAGTAGAGGGCCATAGAGATCCATTTTTTATTCTGGATGTGACCAACTTCTCCTGTCATAACTTTTGTGATATATTTTTTTTGTGAATTTATTGATTTATCAACATTACAACATACACTTCAAATAAATATGTTTTAAAGTGTATATTTTTACAAAATGCCACAGAAATTTGACAGAAAAATTCCACGTAAGACGCACCGGATTGTAGACTGTAGTTGCATATTATTTATTATTTATTAAATGTAAAAAAAACATAATTTTTTTAATTTAGAAGAAATTAATGCAATAATATGTTAATAAAACAAACAAAGCAATATGCAGAAATGAACACTGAAGAGTGAACATTTTTGACCATGTGTGTGTGTGTGTGTGTGTGTGTGTGTGTGTGTGTGTGTGTGTGTGTGTGTGTGTGTGTGTGTTTCTCTCACCCCTTCATATCTGTGTTCTGCATTTTATTTGCCAAATATATATAATAATTATATAATATAATATCCCTAATGTTCTGTAAAGGTTCTGGGTTTTCGTCGTCACCTTTAGAGAACGTTTAGGGAACGTTGCTCAAGGTCGTGAGAACTTCCCGTCCTATGGGTTAGTGAAGAAATTCATAAAATCATTACTACTAAACTGTAACGGAATATTTTGCTCAGGCGATGCTTGTTTATTTGTTAGTCTAGCCACGGTGTTAAATAAAAACCGTGGGTTATTTTGATTCTTTTCTATTAGTTTGCGGAGATGCTCAGCCCTGGCTGCTTTTAGGGCCTTTTTATAACGTGACATACTATCTTTCCACGCGATTCTAAAGACCTCTAAATTAGTTTGTTTCCATTTACGCTCTAAGTTACGAGTTTATCTCTTGATAACATGTGTAGCACAGTTGTACCATGGTGCTTTAGTTTTCTCTCTAACCTTTTTTAATCTAGTTGGTGCAACAATTTCTAATGTGCTAGATAAAATGTTGCTCATACTGCTAGTCATTTCCTCTAGTTCATCTGTTTGTTTGGGTTCACTGAGCAGCTGAGACAGATCAGGTAAGCTATTTGAGAATCTATCTATGGTGATTGTCTATCTATTACCAACAGTAACCTTGGAAACGGTGGTCCCAGCTCTTTTCGGCAGGGCTGAGCATCTCCGCAAACTAATAGAAAATAACCAAAATAACCCAAGGTTTTTATTTAACACCGTGGCTAGACTAACAAATAAACAAGCATCGCCTGAGCAAAATATTCCGTTACAGTTTAGTAGTAATGATTTTATGAATTTCTTCACTGAGAAAATAGAAAGCATCAGAAACAAAATTGTAAATGTACAATCTTTAATGATGTCTTATGATTCAACCGCTACTATCGCCCCTCAAGAACTACTACACCGCTTTACAACTATAGGACAGGAAGAGCTAAATAAACTTATCATTGCATCTAAACCAACAACATGTTTATTAGATCCAATACCCACTAAACTACTCAAAGAGTTGTTACCTGTAGTGGAAGAGCCTCTTCTCAATATTATTAACTCGTCTTTATCTTTAGGTCATGTTCCAAGAATATTCAAGCTGGCAGTCATAAAACCTCTCATTAAGAAGCCACAATTAGATCATAATAACCTAGCAAATTACAGACCAATTTCAAATCTTCCATTTATGTCTAAAATACTAGAAAAAGTTGTGTCCGCTCAATTGTGCTCTTTCTTGCAAGAAAATGATATCTATGAAAAATTTCAATCAGGATTCAGGCCGCATCACAGCACAGAAACCGCGCTCGTTAAAATCACAAATGATTTACTTCTAGCTTCTGACCAAGGCTGTATCTCAATACTAGTTCTACTCGATCTTAGTGCTGCGTTCGATACTATAGATCATAAAATACTCATAGATCGACTTCAAAATTACACTGGTGTTCAGGGACAGGCATTAAACTGGTTTAGATCGTATTTATCAGACCGCTACCATTTTGTCTGTCTAAATGGGGAAAAATCAAAGATAACGTCAGTAGACTATGGGGTGCCGCAAGGATCCGTGTTAGGCCCTCTGCTATTCTCAATATATATGCTACCACTTGGTAATATTATAAGAAAACATGGAATTAATTTCCACTGTTATGCTGATGACACTCAATTATATGTTTCATCACGACCGGACGAAAACGCTAAATTATCTAAACTGACAGCGTGTGTTGAAGATATTAAATACTGGATGACGTGTAATTTTCTGCTATTAAATTCAGATAAAACGGAGGTATTACTTATTGGTCCAAAAAACTGCCCACAAAACCTCTCACAATACAACTTTACCTTGGAAGGATGTCCTGTCACTTTATCCACTACAGTAAAAGACCTGGGTGTTATATTAGACCGCAACTTGTCTTTCGAAAATCATATTTCATGTGTTACAAGAACGGCATTTTTCCACCTTAGAAACATTGCTAAGCTACATAACATGCTATCTATTTCTGATGCAGAAAGGTTAGTTCATGCATTCATGACCTCGAGACTAGATTACTGTAATGCTTTATTAGCTGGTTGTCCTGCATCCTCAATAAACAAACTACAGTTAGTCCAAAACGCAGCTGCTAGAGTTCTTACTAGGTCAAGAAAATATGATCATATAACACCAATTTTATCATCTCTACACTGGTTACCTATTAAGTTCCGTATCAATTACAAAGTATTGCTACTGACCTATAAAGCCCTAAATGGTTTAGCTCCAGTGTATCTAACGGATCTTCTATCGCCCTACAACCCATCGTGCTCTTTAAGGTCACTAAACTCTAGGCTTTTGGTCATTCCTAGGATATCTAAGTCCACTAAAGGAGGGAGGGCATTTTCACATTTAGCTCCTAAACTCTGGAATAGTCTTCCTGATATTGTTCGAGGTTCAGACTCGCTGTCCCAGTTTAAAACTAGATTAACACTAGAAGTCCCAGAGAGCAGCCATTTGGCTTTTCTACCTATAAAACCCGCAGGACAGCCGATGGGCTGGAAGGCTTTAGGCTAATATCCTTAATCAGCTGTGAACCGTTGCTTTTGTTCTGTAAACGATGTGGGGCCATGCTGAGCCACTTCAAGGAAACTTGTGTTTCACTTTGCCATCTTAGGGAGAAATCAACACACATGTTTTTTTTTCCTTTGTTGCTGAGATTTATTGATAAAAACAGTACAAAATAAAATAAAAAAGAAACCAACCATTTGTACACATATTTACAAATAATATTAAAAAGTGAGTGAGTACATTCCAGCAATCACTCCCAATCCTGGCACTGCCATGGTATCTCCCGTCTGCATTTACCACATGTGTATCTGTAGCAGTGAACACATCGCACAGTGGCATGATTGTTCTTGCATTGGTGTTTGACCTGACACATGGCTCTTTTTCCAGGGCTAGGTGTGGAGGGTTGTGTCCGAAGCAATTGTTCTTTTCTTGCCTTCTTCGCACACATATGAGAGTTAGCCAACTCTCTTGCAAGCTCCACCAGGAAGTCCACCCGTCTTTCCTGCCTTCCGGTGCATGCTTGATACAGCACATGTGCATTCAGTGCTGCCATGTCAATCATGTTATAGAACACGGCAACTGGCCAGCGCCGTGTCCCTGTGCGGACAGTGTACTCCCGCACCATCTGGTCCATCACATCCACGCCGCACTTTGTGGTGTTGTAAAGGGTGACAGTGTTTGGCTTCCTTTTGGTGGTATTATCAGTCTGAATCACGCTGTGCATGCTGCTAAGAATGTAGACGGTCTTCTTCCGTTTGGCCGCATACGCCGTCAGCGTAGCAGCAGTGGTTGAAAACACCTAATAAATAAGATAAATTGTTATTTTCAAAGCACTTTTACACAAAATGACACAATGACACACTTGGCGGTGTTGATTCTAAGGATTTAAGATTAGCTCAGCATTCAACACCATTGTGCCCTCCATACTTGACATTAAACTCCGGGCTCTAGGCTTAAACAGCTTGTTATGCAGCTGGATCCTGGACTTCCTGTCAAACAGACGCCAGGTGGTCAGAATGGGCAGTAACATCTCCTCATCACTGACTCTCAACACTGGAGCCCCTCAGGGTTGTGTTCTCAGCCCACTCCTGTACTCCCTGTACACACATGACTGTGTGGCAACCCACAGCTCCAACACCATCATCAAGTTTGCTGACGATACGACGGTGGTAGGTCTAATCACTGACAATGATGAAACGGCCTACAGAGAGGAGGTGCACACTCTGACACGGTGGTGTCAGGAGCACAACCTCTCCCTCAACGTCAGCAAGACCAAGGAGCTGGTGGTCGACTTCAGGAGGAATGAGAGAGAACACCGCCCCATCACCATCGATGGAGCACCGGTGGAGAGAGTCAGCAGCTTCAAGTTCCTCGGTGTCCACATCACAGAGGAACTCTCATGGTCCGTCCACTCCGAGGCCGTTGTGAAGAAGGCTCATCAGCGCCTTTTCTTCCTGCGACGGCTGAGGAGGTTTGGAATGAACCGCCACATCCTCACACGCTTCTACACCTGCACCATAGAGAGTCTGCTGACTGGCTGCATCACCACCTGGTACGGCAACAGTACCGCCCGCAGCCGCAAGGCCCTGCAAAGGGTAGTGCGCACGGCCAGCTGCATCATCGGAGGTGAGCTTCCCTCCCTCCAGGACATTTACGCCAGGCGGTGTGTGAAGAGAGCTCAGAGGATCATCAGAGACTCTAGCCACCCGAACCATGGGCTGCTCTCACTGCTGCCATCAGGCAGACGGTACCGCAGCATTAGAACACGCACCAGCCGACTCCAGAACAGCTTCTTCCCACAAGCAATCAGACTACTTAACTCTTGATCCATCAGTATCATAACACACACTGGACAGAATATCACTCAGCACAACCCACTGTAGATACACACACATTATATACACATTTATTTATCATACAGCATCTATTGCACTTTGGATTTCAATTTTTCAATCTGTGAATAATATTTTATACTATACATTGTATATTATTATTATTATTATTATTATAGCGTAATGTATATTGTTTAGTGTATGTTTAGTGTATATTGTTTAAAGTATATGTATATTGTAAGTATGTGTATATTGTTTAAAGCTGTGAGAACTACACTCACAGTGTGTAAATTATTTATTGTTTATTGTAGAGTTTACTGTGCTGTGAGTAATTGTGTGCGCATCAGATGTGTAATCTGTTGTTGCTTAAATGTTGTACATGTCATGTCATGACTACTATGTTGCTCGGAACTGCACCTAAGAATTTCACCTGCTGTTGCACTTGTGCATATGGTAGAGTGACAAATAAAGTGATTTGATTTGATTTGATTTGATTTGAAATCCTTCCTCTCACAAACTTCCTTAGCAAACTCTCTGACTGTCCGGCAGTCCTTTTAGTTTTCCAATCGGACGATCTGGCCCCTTCCAAGTGTCCAACGGAATCCGATCGTTCCTCTTGTACAAGTCACAGAGAAGAACCCTCACCAAATCGTCTCCTAACACTTGTGGACCAGCCAAAAGGCAATCAGTCAAAGGAAAGATACGTTGGACTCTGAGTTTTTGTAGATCATCTTTGAGGACTTTCTCCAACACTTGCAGCGCCAATTGGTCCCAGTCCAAGGAACCCCCTCATGTGAGACAGGCTATTTGCGCTGGTTGCACAAACTCCAAGTGGTGACGCATATTGACTAGATGCGGGCCAAAATAGCCGTCCAAAGAAGAAGAACTCTGAGGCAAGTTCCACCTGGAAAGCCTTCCAGGAACTTTCAAATCCACCCATTCTTTGATTACGCTCAAAAACGTGCAAAAGGGTGTGGCTCAAATAGGTAGCCACGGGTCTAACTATGTGGCGGAGACCTAACCCATCATCGTTGTCTCTAAAAGGTATGACCATTGGAACGCTTTCCAGCATGTAGTCCAACATGGACTGCAAGGGGAAAAAAACAAAAAATAAAAAAAACGCTTGGCTCCAGGACTCCAGGAAATTCAGGCGACACCAAAAACACACCTTCCAGCCTTGCAAAGGTCCTTGCAGTTGTTTTGATCGCCAGGTCTTCGAAGTGCTCGATGTATCTCTTTTGAACCCCCAGTTTCCACACTCCCATCCTTCCTTTCCCCCTTCCCCTTCTGGGCCCCCTCTTGCTGACTTCCCCCCCCCGAAACCACCCCCTGCTGCTGCCCCCCCCCCCCCCCCCCCCCCCCCCCCCCCCCCTTCTGCCTCAAGGAACCAGAGGGGGCTATCCCCCAACTCAGACCAGGTCCCCCAGTCCTGCTCCTGGCCCCCCTGGGCCTCCTTCTGCGGCTCTTCTGCCGCTGCTACCACCCCTGGTGCCTCTATAACCTGCACCCCTGGGGGTCCATCAGGGTTGTGAGGGTAGGTTTAGGAAAAGGATGAGCGCAGGGACAGACCCCAATGCATCTCACAAATCCATCAGGGTTGTGAGGGGTAGGTTTAAGGGAAGGATGAGTGTAGGGACAGATCCCAGCATTTTCACAAATCCATCAGGATATTTGAGGGGTAGGTTTAGGGGAAGGATGAGCGTAGGGCCAGATCCCAACCCCCGTCCCCCACAGCCCTTAGGGTTAGGTTAAGAAAGGATAAGTGTAGGGGTAAATGTCAACAATCCGTTAAGACTGTGACAGTTAAACTAGGTACGGGAAACTGCCACCATTTCACAAATAATGTAAACCAATTGGGCCGGTAAATTTTTAGAGGACAAATTGCCGAGCTCTACCAAACTACGACAGGGCAAGTTATTAAGAGATAATAAAGTCTCCCCACTTAAGACCCCATTACTATCCCTCATTCCCCAATACACTATGGTGAGGAAAATTTTTAAGACACTGTCATCAGTAGTGTACCAGTGTCTCATCGGGTGTTTCGGCTCTTACACACTAGACACCCTCCTCTCTGGCGGCCGTCTTGGATGATCAGTCCAAGACCAGTGTCCAGTGTCCCTTGCCCAATCACTAAATCGCACTAAACCGAATCAGCAAAAACAATAGTTGCAATTCGGTCAAAAGTGTACTATAGGCTCGGTTCTCTAGGGTTGTCAACGTTACACAGTACTATTCGCACCCCACTACAACCCCTTCCCCAACAACACATTTTTTTCAGTGTGTAAGCATGTTGTGCACATGTGCTGGTGCTTGAGCGGTGCTAATCACCCATTGAAGATTGGGCTCCAATTAAGGCCTGTTAGCCCCAGGCCACCATCCCTGCTTACTGTCCAAGTGGACCCAGGGGGGCTGGATACTTACCGCCCTCCCAAGCAACCTTTCGTTAACACTGCAAGGTATCCAGGTTGCCAGAGAAAAGCCTGTGAGAAACGTCTGCCCTCTGGGCCCTTTGTCAGAGAAAGTTTTCTGCTGACTTAACCTAGGGAATCCTGCCCCGGGACAAAGGCAAGACTTCCAAACCTCCGAAGAGGTTGAAGGTCCAGACTCTATGTGGAGATGGTGGTCTAGTGGGTTAAACCATGGAACTGATACGCAGAAGGTAGCTGGTTCAATCCCAGCAGTTACCACCAGCGTTTCCTTGAGCAAGGCACTTTACTCCATGTTGCTCCAGGGGGATTGTCCCTGTAATAAGGGCACTGTTAGTCGCTTTGGATAAAAGCATCTGCCAAATGCATAAATGTAAATGTAATGCACACCAAGCTTCTACCAGTCCTTCCCTCTGCTGATTCACGCAACACCGTACCAACATAAGTCTTACCTTTCAAGCACAACTCGTCAATTCCAATGCCCAATCCCAAGTCCTTCCGACAACACTCCTCCTCTCCTTCAAATCCACTGCCCTTATGTCCCAAACACTCACTGAACCAACCCCGCCACCTCGTCCATGGTAGGTTCCCTGGCCCCGCCCCCCTGCAGCTGTCCCCACCCCCACCAGTAATACCTCGTTACAGAACTTAAGACTATATACCCAAACCTACATTTTTACGGATCATTCAGAGCCCAAACACCTATTTTCCTGGGTCGAATGTGCCATTTTTTTCTCACTCTTTGGTTTTTATCCATGGTAAGTTTTCTCAATTTCCTGGGAACGCCATCTGTCGTATCCCCGAAAAATCACCCAACTTTTTATCTTTCAGACCTGCAGGATCATTGCATGCTGGGCGAAAACCGAAGTTCTCATCGATATTCCACGCTTTTACCCAATTGATCCCCTCATCCTAACCTACCACCTCGTCCTCTGTAAGTTTTCTCGAAATTATTTCGGGCTCCCAGAACCCTTTCCTGTCTGGGCAAGCCCAGAAGCTATTATCCAATTTTGAACCCGAAAACTCTACTCCCCATTTTCCGCTGGAAATCTACCAATATTTAGTAGGAGCAAACTTGGCAAAAAGCTGGATCCCGGAGATTCAGCAACGAGGATGGATCTTAGGATAATCACCCTACCTTTTCCTCAATCATCATGTTCTCCATTTTTTATTTTTATATATATTTTAAATATTAAAGTAAATTCATTCAAAAAAATTTATTCCATTAACTGAAACTCATAATTCAGTTATATTCATTTATTATTAATATTCTTATTATTATTTGTTTATTTGTTTATTTTTCATTTGTTATTTCCATTTTTTACTAAATATGATGATTCAAAACAACAACCAAGGAATCTTCCAACCATTCCCCTTCCCAACCTATTCCCACAAAAAAATCTAACTAAACCAAATCCCGTCCCCCTAAGCCCACCCCACCCCTGCACTCCCCCTGGTACTCATAGGCTCCTCAACTAATGCTGGAGCATGGCCTCCGCCGTCTCCGGGGTCCAGTGGATCTTGTCTGTTTCCGTCTGGAAGCTGCTTTCCGGCAGCGGGGACACACTGCACCCTGTCCCCATAATCAGTTCATTGATCAACCTTAGGTTGCTCTTCTGCCACTCTGGCAGGCTCTTATTGTAATTTAGCACCGGGATCCTGATGATCGCATTCGGAAATGTCTTGGCTGCTACTTCCTCTAATCTCCCTATCACCTGCTTCAGGTTAACCCGATCCCCTTGTCTCCTGTTGTTCAGGCCAAAAGAAAAGAACAGGTGCCTGACCCCTGGGGAAACCGGTGTCCTATGTTTGACCAGGTTATAGGCCTGAGCCAAATTTGCCCCCGGGAAAGAGTCTACTTCGACTTCCCCATTGTCCACCACCTGTATCCTACTCAAGTTTGAGTCCCCGATCAGGAGGATTTTCCTGACCGGGACCAACTCTCAATTGCATCTGTTGTCCTCATGGTGTTCATGCCTCCAATGCAGACTCTTCTCCCGACCCTTTGTCTCCTTCCAAGATTCAAGAGTTTTATTTGTCACATACACAGTTATATACACAATATACAACTGGCAGTGAAATGTAAACAGGTCCGCTCCATGGACAGTGCAAATAACAGTTACAAGAAATTAAATAGAAATAGAATAAAGTTAGAATAAAAAGTATTAACATAAGTAGAATTATAAATAAATCAAGTAAAAGATAAAAATAGGAAATAAGATAAAAATAAAAATATAAAAAAAAAATAAATAAAAAAAAATATATAAAAAAAAAAAAAAAAAAAAAAAAAATATGTGGATGATAAGTGAGATAAACTGTAGACTTAAAAATAAGTGGTTAACATAAAATATATAATATGTATATATAAAGAAGTATAATGTGCAAGGTTTATTACAGGTTGTTACGCAGTAACAATAGGGACGTAAAGTAAAGTGCAGTGCAATTGCAGTATGTGGATGTTAATGTTGAAAGACCGTATGTTTATGCGTGTGCGGGGGTGAAGTGAGTCACGTGACTGAGTTCAGGAGTCTGATGGCCTGGGGGAAGAAACTCCTCCTGAGTCTTTCAGTCTTTGCCATCAGGCTACGGAAGCGCTTACCAGATGGCAGCAGGGTGAAGTGAGAGTTTGCAGGGTGATTAATGTCTCTGATGATTTTAGTAGCTCTACCTCTGCAGCGTTTGGTGAAGATGTCCTGCAGAGACGGGAGAGCTGAGCCTGAGATGCGCTCGGATAAGCGCACCACTCTTTGCAGGGCTTTGCAGTCGTGACTGGTGCTGTTCCCGTACCACGCTGTGATGCACTGAGTCAGGACACTTTCTATCGCCCCTCGATAGAAAGTTTTCAGGATGGCTGGTGAAACCCTGAATTTCCTCAGCTGGCGCAGGTGGTACAGTCTTTGCCTGGCTTTTTTCACCTGTGTCTGGATGTGTGTAGTCCAGGTCAGATCCTCGGAGATGTTCACACCCAGGTATTTGAAGCTGCTCACTCTCTCTACCGGTGTCCCGCTGATCATGAGAGGGGAGTATGACCGATGCTGTCTCTTCCTGAAGTCCACAATCAGTTCTTTGGTCTTGTTAACATTCAGAGAGAGACAGTTGTCCTGGCACCATGATGTCAGTTGCTCCACTTCGTCCAAGTATGCCGTCTCATTGTTGTTGGAGATGAGACCCAGGACAACAGTATCATCAGCAAACTTGATGATCGAGGTGGAGCTGTGTGTGGACAAACAGTCATGGGTGTAGAGAGAGTAGAGCAGGGGACTCAGCACACAGCCCTGTGGAGCTCCAACACTCAGGGTGATGGAGGTGGAGGTGAACTGGCCTACTCTCACCGCCTGGGGTCTGCCAGTGAGGAAATCTTCAATCCAGAGGCAGAGAGAAGAATTCAGGCCTAGATCCAGGAGTTTGTGTGTTAGCTTAATGGGAACTATGGTGTTAAAGGCTGAGCTATAGTCAATAAATAGCAGCCTGACATAGTTCCCACTTTTGCTGTCGATGTGAGTGAGGCAGGAGTGAAGGACGTGAGAAATGGCATCTTCAGTCGATCTATTGGGACGATAGGCAAACTGAAGAGGGTCCAAAGTGTCAGGAATGGAGGAGCAAATGTTGTTTTTAATGAGTCTCTCAAAGACCTTCATGACTAAAGATGTGAGAGCCACTGGACGATAGTCATTTAGGCAAGAGGGTTTACTGATCTTAGGTACAGGGATGATGGAGGATCGTTTGAAGGAGGTGGGGACAACAGATGTAGCAAGGGACTCGTTGAATATGGATGTAAAGAGCCCTGCGAGCTGATCAGCACAGGACCGCAGAACACGACCTGAAATACCATCCGGCCCAGCAGCTTTCCTGACATCCACACGTTTGAGTGCCCTCCGAACCTCGTCCTCCGAGACAGAGATCACGTGACCGTTGCTGCTCTGAGGGACTCTCTCTGACGCGTCACTCGCCGGAGTCGCGCTGCCGCGATTACCATCAAAGCGAGCGTAGAAAGAGTTTAACTCGTTCACCAGTAACGGATCAGCTCTCACCTCTGCAGAGGATTTAGTTCCAAAAGCACAGATGGTTCTCAGTCCCTGCCACATCCGCCGGGAGTCGTTGAGTTGGAAATGAGATTCCACTCGGTCTTTATAGCGGAGTTTTGCGGCTTTAACGGCGCGCCGGAGAGCGTAACATGAAGCTTTGTACTCCCTCATATCCCCCGTTAGGAGACCGGCATTGTAAGCGGTGGTGCGCGAGTTTACTGCAGTGCGAATTGAACTGTCCACCCACGGTTTCTGATTAGGGAAGGACGTTATAGTTAATGTTTGTGTGGCTTGCTCTGTCAGTGTGTTAATAAAGCAGAGCGCCACTTCTGTGAACTCGCTGACGTCTTCAGAACTCGCGCGGAACATGTCCCAGTCGACGTCATCAAGAGCTGCCTGTAGCGTGATCTCTGAATGGGATGACCAGCGTTTGACTTCCCTCCTCACCGGGGGCTCTTGAACGAGCCTTTGTTTATATTCCGGTGTGAGGAAAATGGCGGCATGGTCCGATTTGCCAAAAGCTGGCTGTGAACGAGCTTTGTAGGCGTTCTTAAACGGAGAGTAGCAATGATCCAGTGTGTTTGCTCCTCGTGTGGGACAGGAGACATGCTGGTGAAAGTTTGGCAATACTTTCTTTAGGTTTGCTTTGTTAAAATCACCCGCGACGATGAAAGCAGCGTCGGGGTGTTTGTTTATGAAGCCGCTGGTCACATCATGGAGGGCAGATAAAGCCAGCCCCGTGTCTGCTTGTGGTGGAATATAAACGGCAGTGGTGATGACCGAGGAAAACTCCCTCGGCAGGTAGAAAGGCCGGCACATGAGAGTTAAATGTTCCAAGTGAGGCGAGCAGGATCGCGAAAGAATGGAGATGTTCCTAGGATCGCACCATTTCTTGTTTATCATGAAACACACTCCACCGCCTTTAGATTTCCCGGCCTCGGCTGTTCTGTCCATTCGAAAAACAGAGAAGTTCTCGGACGGCGTCACGGCTGTATCCGGGACCGCTGGCGTGAGCCATGTTTCGGACAGACAATAGATGTTGCAGTCTCTCATGTCCCGTTGAAAACTTATCCTGGCTCTAAGATCGTCCATCTTATTCTCCAAGGATTGGACATTTGCGAGCAAAATGCTCGGGAGAGGAGGACTGAATGCTCTTTTTCTCAGTCTGTTGCGGATCCCAGCGCGTTTCCCGCGGTGTTTTTTGAATCTTCGCCGTCGACTCGAGTGGCCATTGTTCAACTCGGCGTCCCGGCGAATCTCAGATGGAAGATTGGAGAAAGTGTCCTGAAACAGGTCAGTGTAGCGGTAACCAATTTCCAGAAGTGTTTTGCTGTCGTAACAGATCAAAGCAGATGATCCGTTGGAAAAAATAGAGAGTAAAAGAGAGTAGAATAATAAATAAAAGCAAAGTCTTAGCGGAGCGACCTGAACGGCGACCGAGCACGGCGGCGCCATCTTTGGATGATTTGGATGATTTGGATTTGGATGATTTGGATCATCTTTGGATGATTTGGATGATTCCGGTGTTCCTTGGTGGCCCGTACCTCCGGAGCCTGCTCTTTTCTTTCCCCCTTGTTCTCCTGCCCCTTGTCTTTCGTACCCGGGTCCTGCATCTCTTCCCCTGACTACCCAGCAGGGCTCTCGCCCAGCTCCAGCGCCTCCAAACTCAGTTCCTCCAACTGTTCTAACTCCCCCAGCTCCTCTAGCCCCTCCTCCCAGTGCGTCCGGCTGCCCCTGCTCCGGCTGCACCAGCTCTCCTTCCTGAGCTCGCTCCGCCCCCTCCTGTCTCCTACCCGGAGGCTGCGTCTTCCGCCTGGGGAGTGGCACCGGCCTCGCCTCTGAGGTCGCTGCCTCGACCACCTGGTCCCCGTTCCTGTATCCGCATCTTCTCCGGCGGCCCCATCGCCGCTGTCGTCCCAGGGCCGGGTGCTTCTCCCCGTGCCTCCATCAGGTCCCCCGTCCCTGTGTGCTGTCCAAGTGGACCCAGGGGGGGGCTGGATACTTACCGCTTCCCCAAACAACCCTTCGTTAACACCACAAGGTATCCAGGTTGCTCGAGAAAAGCCTGAGAGAAACATCTGCCATCAGGGCCCTTTGTCAGAGAACAATTTCTACCGACTTAAACCAAGAGGACCTGCCCTACTGATCAAGACCCGAAGTTTCTATCGATATTTCGAAACTCAAGGATCCACCTTCCAGGTAGTGAAATTGTCCATCAAGGAGATTCAGAAACAGGGGTTGGTCTTTGGACAACCGTCCCCATGTCCCCCACTCATCATATTCTCCATTTTTTTAAACTTATTTTATTTTTAATTTTTTAATTTAAAATGTTTTACCTCTGCCAGTACGGGAATACTGGGCGTGAACCCCCAGATAATACTGTTCATCACAGCCACATTGCTTACCACCTCGCTTGGCAGATCCCGACTGAAATTGATACAAGGGAAGTAGACCTTGGCCCTCGGGAAGGTCCTCAAGGCCACCTCCCTTAGGTCCTCCAGGCCCCTCCTTAGGACCTCCCGGTCCCCCTGTTCCGGTCATTTAGGCCAAAGGCCAGAATCACACTCCGTACCATAGATGACACCCTTGTCTTCTGCATGAGGACACAACGGGCCTCAAACAAATTTGCCCCCGGTGGGCAGTTCCCCTCAACATCCCCTCTACCGATGGTGGGAAGTCTGTCAACATTCGAATCCCCAATTATCAGGATTTCCTTGTTTGGGCCAGCACCCAATCCTTACTGTGTCCATGCCTAATGTGTAGGCTCGGGGGCCCTCCCGCTATGGGCCCTTTTACACTTGAACCCCCAGTTTCCCCACTCCCATCCCTCCTTTCCCCCCTTTCCCTTCTGGGCCCTCCTCCTGCTGACTTCCCCCCCGAAGCCACCCCCTGCTGCTGCTCCCCCTCCCCTTCCACCTCAAGTAACCAGAGGGGGCTATCCCCCAACTCAGACCAGGTCCCCCAGTCCTGCTCCTGGCCCCCCTGGGCCTCCTTCTGCGGCTCTTCGGCCGCTGCTACCACCCCTGGTGCCTCTACAACCTGCGCCCCTGGGGCTGACTCGCCCTCCTTGGCCACCTGCCATTCCCTGGTCCCCGTCTTCCTCTGGGGCAATGGAGTAAGCCTGGGCATCAACCTCACCACTGATTCCCCCTGCTGCTGGACCTCCATTGCCTCCTTTTATATAACTATGTTTAATGGACAATGGATTCAAATAATATTCCACAAACTCTGCCACCCCATAACTTTCACTCCCACAATCCGATACTATCGGTCTCCCTGGAGGCATGTTAGGAAACGGCCATACCAACCTCTCCTTGTGTATTTTAGGCAGAAGGTAAAACCGTCTCCCCCTCGGCACCCCCTGTCCTATTATGTATTCCGCCTGTGCCTTTGTAAGATATCCCTCCTTCTGTAGCTTCTCCATCTCCCGCCCAATCTCTACCACTGAATTCATAAAAATTGGTTCCACTAGCGGTTTATAAAACTCCTCATCCCTCAATTGTCTGTCTGCCTCCTTAATGTATTGTTCCCCTATCCATTACCACCACTACTGCCCCTTTATCTGCTGGTTTAATAACAATAGATGGGTCCCTGCTCAACCTCCTCAACCCATTTCTCTCCCCCACTGAAATATTAGTCTCTTCCCTTTCCTCCCTCCATCCCACCATCCTGTCCCGATCTTCCTTAATCAGATCCCAAACTACTTCTGATGTCTGATCAACTTTAGGCTCCCACCCTGTCTTCTTTCTAAATGGTGTAATCTCCCTCTCCTCCTCCTGATCATCCTCAAAATAATCTGCTAACCTAATTTTCCAATGGTACTCCCCGATATCTGATTCCATCTGCAACCTTGAGGAAAATTGTCCCCCCCTATTCAACCTTGGAACGAAGCTCAGTCCACTCTCCAATAGTTTGCATTCATCTTTATTCAAGTCAATTAATCGGGAGAGGGTGATCACGGCTCCCTTGCTTGGGTTCCCGCGACACCCTTCCCCCACTAGTTTAAATGCTTCATCCAATGCTTATACATCTCCCCCGCTGTTTCCCTCGTCCAATGTATTTCATCACTTTCGACTCTGAATTTATTGTCCGGAAGACCATCAATCCCCATCCCTGACCCCTCAATCATATAGTTCAACTCCCTTAACACTTGTTTCTGTCTCTCTGGTAAGTTCCCTGAAAAATTTATTTTCTGCAGCCCAATCACTGCATTTGGAAATGTGCTCTTGGTCGCCCCTATCACTCTATTAAACGTCCTTTCTACTCCCGCTGTCGATGCATGGTTACGATCATTCAACCCGAATAGGAGGATCACCTTACACACCTCTGGGCTCGTTGGTGTCCTTTGCCCCAAAATTTGCCAAACCCGGGGGTTAAGAGAGAGACCGGAGGGGATGAGGATCCTCAAACTGATTTGTGGGTCTTTTTTTATTGTAATCTGTTTTATTCGGTTGGCTTAGTCTGACGGGTACGTTTTAGTGTGGTATTGAGGTTGTGGCTAACCTTTACTGTTGAAAACTATTGTTCTTATTTCTTTTTCTGGTTTTTAGGAATTGCGAAGTTTCCGGTCTGAACTTGCTCTAGACCAGCGAAGCAAGCTGAAGCCCGATAATCCTGATCCAGCATCGCAACCCCCCCAGAGGTAGTAGATAGTAGGAAGTATTTTGGTATATGGTAAAGGTCAAGGTCATATTAGTTCTATGGTTTGAGACCGTTCGGTTTAGACGTGCGGAACGTGAATTTGGATTTCTGTTCTAAGATTTTGAGAAAGGTTCTCTGGTCGACAGGTGCACTGGTGGGTAGATTTAGTGCAGAAGTGGGTTTGTGAGTAAATTCCATTGATTTTTGGGTTTTACAAGGGGTAGGGTTAGCGTGGGGATTGGGATTCTAGTCCGTAGGGTTGCTGCGGGTGGGTTTACAGTCCGTAGGTTTGTGACGGGTAGGGTTAGTGTAAGAGTAGGGCTCACGTTAAAGTATTTTTTTGGCCTATGAAATTCGACTTAGGGTTATAATCAATAGGGTTGATGCGGGTGGGTTTCCAGCCAGTGGGTTTGTCACGGGTAGGGTTAGTTGAGAGTGGGGATCACGTTAGTGGATTTTTGTCCATGGAAATTCCTACTCCCTCAAGTGTTGTGTGTGAGGGAAATTTGTGAGACACATCTTCAGTAGCGTACCTCAGTATCAACGGGTGTTTCAGCTCTTTAAACACTATACACCCTCCTCTGAGGCGGCCCGTCTGGGGGATCAGTCCCAAACGTGTGTCTCGAGATCAATTGCTAAAGTTTCTAACAAGAACCACAATGGTGTGTTTTTTTTGGGTTCTGGTGTGTGATGTTCTAATCCTAGGTAATGGTTGTTGATTCTGTTTTTCAGGGGATGTGGCGATTATAGGTGGTTTTAAGGAAGGGGCCCGGGAATGATAGGCTGGTTGGGGTTTGGGTCGGAAGGAATCTGTTCATACCAGGAAGTGGACCCGAAGAAACAAGTTGGAAGATTTGTTCGAGTTGAACTCCAAAAAAGTCCAGCCATTGAAGACAAGTGAGAAAGTAGCTGGGAAGAAACTGGTCAGTGTGTGGGGTGTTGACGTGCAAGTGTCGTTGCGTAAGTGGTGGCTGAAAACCCGTATCGGGGACCACTCCCCCAAGTGACCCTTTGTTATCACCGTTAGGTTACCCAGGTCACCTGAGAAGAGTCAAGGGTCAAACTGGCGGATGTACCCCGAAAGGCCCATCAAGCTTCTACCAGCCCTTCCCCCTAAGGTGCAAGCAAGAACCAAACCGACATCATCCTTAGGACAACCGTTGGGAGCTTGAACCGTAAAGAGAAGGCGAGTAAGTTTTCCATAGTCCAATGTTTTTAACAGGGAGTTAGGATGATGGTAAGTACGCATATCATTAAAAATGCTCTTTGTCTCACCGTGGATAGAAAAGGTGTTCAGATTAGTGCCTCCTATGTGGTTTTTCAGCTCGAATTACGACCACGAGATTCATGAAAGTTGAAGGTAAAAGTCGACCCGTGAATCTTTGTTGACGAAAGTCGATAAGCGAAAAACAATTAATGAAAAGTTGACAGTAAAAGTCGACCCATGAATGGTTGACGACGAAAGTCGTTTTTCCAATCGCGATGAATGTCGATTTTTCAAACCTTGACGAAGAATGTCGATTTGTTGAACTTTGACGACGAATGTCGATATCTCGAACTTGGACGACGAATGTCGATTTCTCGAACTTGGACGACGAATGTCGATTTCTCGAACTTGGACGACGAATGTCGGTTTTGTAACTTTGACGACGAATGTCGTTTTCTCGAACTTTGATGACGAATGTCGATTTTTCTAAGGAAGGGAAGGGGTACATATGGGTAGGTTAAGGTTGGGCAGGCTAGGGGTGGGTAGAACTTAGGGAATATTTGGTTATGATGTATGATGGTAGGTTTTAGTGGATGGGGGTAGGGTAAGGTCCCTTAAATGGTGGTGGGCTCAGGACGAGGTTAATGTGAGGTGACTATGGTAGGTTATTTGAAGAGAGAATCCTGACAGTTTTTCACCTATAATCTAAGAGATCCTTGGGAGGACGAATCAGAAAATGTGCGGCCTGTCTGGGTCTCACATTTTCCAACGAACCTGTCTGGGTTCGATTCGCCTCCCCATCCCGTCTCTCTACCAACCCCGAGGGGTAAGAGAGAGACCGGAGGGGATGAGGATCTTTAAACTAAATTATAGGCCCATTTGTACAAGATCATTTGCGTAGAATAGTATGTCAAGTGCGATGGCTCTGGCCAGGGTTAGGTTAGGGGAAATTACAACATCTCCCCCCAAGCCAGCACTCGTCTGGAAAGGTTTGTAGTAGGGAGAATGAGGAGGAGCACGGGCCGACGCATGTCAGACTATACTATGTCGCCTGTGATTGGCTCCCGTCAGGCACGGGCCGACGCTTATTTGACTCTACCATTGTCCCTTCTCTGGATTACCGTTACTCGGTTTTGGGTCCCCCAAAACTAAAAAAACTCCCTCCCCGGGAGAAGTGCTAGGCCGGCCCGGGCCACACACTTCCCCAAACACTAAGCCTAAACCCCCCACCAAACCTACTCTTACCCAGCCCCCACGCACCTCCCCAAAAAAAACCCCCAAAACACGCCCTCCTCCCCCAGGAACACATATTGCTAATTTTTACAACTTGGTAGGTGAACAGCCCCCCCAGCCCCCCATGAGGGTTGCAACAAGCAGGGCTACCCGAATCTTGGTATAGGAAAGTCCTAACTAGTCTACACTATAACCTGCCCATCTTCCCCGGAACGATTAAACCAGAAAAAACCTTCAACCTCACGAACCATCAGGGCTACCACTAGTAGGTTTAATAAAAGGACTCGTGTACCAATACCCAAGACATTAACTCATTAGGGCTGTGACGGGTAGGGTTAGGCAAGAAAGAGCATGGGGTCAGACCCCAATATCCCCCATCGATCCATCAGGGCTACGACGGGTAGGGTTAGGTATAAACCACTGATCAATCAGGGCTGTGACGGGTAGGGTTAGGTATAAACCACTGATCCATCAGGGCTGTAACGGGTAGGGTTAGGTATAAACCACTGATCCATCAGGGCTGTAACGGGTAGGGTTAGGTATAAACCACTGATCCATCAGGGCTGTGACGGGTAGGGTTAGGGTTAGGTTTTTAAAATTACAACAGCTCCTCCCAACCCAGCACTCGCCAGGCCGGAAGGGAGCCGGAAAACTCAAACAGCTCCCCCCCCCCAACCCAGCACCCGCTAGGGCCGGGAAGGAGTCTGAGGACAGGCACGGGCCGACGCTTATTTGACTCTACCGTTGTCCCCTCTCGGGATTACCGTTACTCGGTTTTGGGTCCCCATAACAAAAAAACCTCCCTCCCCGGGAGAAGGGTTAGGGTTAGGTTTTTTGAGAAAGCAACGCCTCACCCCAGACCACCCTTTCGGGCCGTCGAGTTTGGTTTAGGGAGGACGCCGGAAGGCACTGGCCGGCGCATGTTTTTGATGAGGCTGCTCCACTCTTGCCGCTGGTTATGCCTCCCCCCCTTTTTTCTTTTCAATCACAATTCTCCTGTTATCTTGTTTTCCCCTTCTTTCCACGTCTCTGACCCTAATTTGTTGTCCTCCGCCATGCCATTTTACTTGTTCCAAGTCCACGGTAATCCCATCCCTACTCTTTATGAAGGTCGATTTTCGTATATTCTACTCCACTATTTGTTAATACTGAGATGGCTCCAATCTTTTGGGCTTATTGTCTCCCTTGTCTGATAAATAAATTTAGATATGTCCTGATCCTATGCCTCAAAGTTTGGTCCTATCTCATATTGAGGGTAACCAAGCCCATTTTTCCAAAATTACTTCCTCCAGTGTGTTTCTAGTGACTGTTTTTATAAGCACCCCCCAGCCCAGCCTGAGGTCCCTAACAATCCATGTACCTCTATCAAAAGAACACATCATCAGTGATGTACCTCAGGATCATTGGGTGTTTCGGCCCTTTAAACATCATACACCCTCCTCAGAGGCGGCCCGCCCAAGGGGGATCAGCCCTCAGCGTGTGTTCCTCCCCATTTAACTATTCCCCACCCACCCTCCCCTTCCCCCGTCCACCTTTATTAAAACTACAAATTCCCCTCCATCTTCTCCCACCCCCACCAACAACCTCAACCCATCTATGAAAACCCCCTAATGCTAATCATCGATGGAAGACTGGATACCAATTAAGGCCCTTTAATCCAAGGCCACCTTCCCTGCGTGCTGTCCAAGTGGACCCAGAGAGGTTGGCTACCTACCCACCCTCCCAAGTAACCTCTTCGTTAACACCGCAAGGTATCCAGGGCTACCCGAGAAAGGCCTGTGACCCGGGGCTCCCATTGGCGGGTATCTTAGCACCAAGCTTCTACCAATGATCACCCCTAAGGTATGCGAAACCCCATGCCGACATCACACCTACCGTAGTAAGATGTAACCGTAAGGGATTGCATACCCTAACTTCCCTCAATCTCCCCCTACCCCTTATCTTCCCACCGTGGTAAGTCCAAAATTTAAAAAAAAATTATAAATATACCCCACTCCCTATTCCAAGCTGGTCTTGAACCCCGGTCCCCCTGTTCCCTTATCTCTCCTACTAACCACTCGCCCACGTCGTCCTCCCCTGCCATCAAAAGGTAAATTTCGACGAACTGTGAGTACAGGAATAGCCTAATTGATCTTAGAATTACGTCCCCATCCTGTGATGGGTAGGTTTAGGTATGTTAACGTAATGTCTAATTAGAACTAATTCCCAATCCCCCATGAGGGGTAGGTTTAGGTATGTTAAAGTAATGTCTAATTAGAACTAATTCCCCATCCCCAGTGAGGGGTAGGTTTAGGTGGGTTGTGAGTATAGGCCTAGCATAATTGATCCTAGAATTACGCCCCCATCCTGTGATGGGTAGGTTTAGGTATATTAAAGTAATGCCTAATTAGAACTAATTCCCCATCCCCAGTGAGGGGTAGGTTCAGGCGGGTTGTGAGTACAGGAATAGCCTAATTGTTCCTAGAATTACGTCCCCATCCTGTGATGGGTAGGTTTATCTTACCATGGTCTTGAAACCATTATTATCAATTTTTTCCAATCTATAACAGAGTTAGGGGAAATCAATCTAAGATCCGATCCCCGAAGGAGTCGGAAATGGCACTCTCCATCCAACCGCTGACCACTAAAGATGGCTACTGGACGGGGCCAGAGCCCAAACCCCACCGTACTCTGCCCCACAGTATGTGTTCATGTACTCATTTATTCATTTATTTATTTAACCATTTATCAATTACTTCTGTTTTTATAGGAAAAGAGGGGGTATATATTGATAATGTATTGATAATTTAAGAAAAAGAAAAAAAGCCACTTGTTTTTTCCGGGGGTCACACCAAGCCCGGGGTACGGGTCAGAGGGGTAATTTTGGGGCGGGCTATTATTACCCGGGTTCAAAACCCACGGGCTGGAATTGGGTAGGGTTAGAAGAGCGAGGGGTGAGTGCCTCTGGGTTGTGTGCCAGAGGGGTGTGCTGGGTAGGTTTAGGGTTGTGTGGTGTGTGCACATCAGGGTTATGAGCCAGGTCTCAAATGGTTAGGTTTAGAGTGGTGTGTCACCTTAATAAAAAACACGTGGCTCAAAGAAGGAAAAAACATAGGCTTTAGAAAGTGGAGAAAAGGATAGAAAAATAAAAGAGGATAGATACTAGAAGTTTTTACATCTCATTTAGTCCCCTGGGGTGCACAGTGTCCAAGCGTTTGATCCAGCGACTCTCGGCCCTGAGTCGCTCCTGTAAGGACCATCGTGGGTTAGCTTGAAGACACGTGACCCTCAACGACTGTAGGCCATGAACCAGGAAATGCTGTACCAAATGTTGTCTTTTCATTATTTTGTGCGTCACATTATGTGCATGTTGGTACACTCTTTCTCTTAATTCGTTTTTGGTTTGGCCTACATACTGTCAACATTTGTGGCAGTAAATGAGATATATGCAGTTCTTGCTGAGATGTGACAGAGACGTGGACAGTTTTATAACGCATTTATTTACCCTGCTTTTAATGAATCTGTGAGAAACATAATATTTGCAACTGCCAATTCGGCCTTTTGTTTTTTGGTTTAACAAGTTTACTTTGGACCAGTATGTCCAGGAAGTTTTTATTTCTCCTATAGGCTGCAATGGGTTTATGGCGTTGCAAGTATTTAGAGGGTGTTATGAATTTTTCAAAATTGCTTTTAACTGCTGCGTTTAACTAAAACTAGAATAATGTGTCACCAAAGGTATGATTTTGTCTCTCTGTCTCACGTCCTCTAAGGGTTTCTCTGCCGGCCGATCAAAAGTTCTGAATACATTTTTGAGAAAAGTACGGGTATATCCTCGTTTTCTCAGTGCTGTGAACAAGGTCTTGCATGCTTCAAGGAAAGATGTGTTTTGTGTGCAAATTCTCTTAAACCTTAACAATTGTGATTTTACTATACCTCTAAAAGTGTGGCTAGGGTGGTAACTGTCTTTGTGTAGTAGTGAATGCGTATCGGTCTCTTTAAAATAGACCTTGAAGTCCAGCTGACCGGTGGCAGGAAAATTGGGACCTTTGTAGGACACAACATCCAGGAAATTAACTTTTTCTGGATGTACCGTATATTTTATTTTTTATTGATGATTGGTGACTATTTAAGTGATTAGTGAAAGCAACAAAATTGTCCATAGAATGGGTCCAGACGCCCGAGATGTCATCTAAAAATCTATAATATAGATATGGTTTCATAGGGGCCGTGTTTAAAGCAGATTCCTCCCAATCTGCCATAAAAATATTGGCATAGGAAGGGGCAAACTTTTTGCCCATGGCAGTTCCTTTGGTTTGTAAATAATATTTATTGTTAAACTCGAAATCATTTTTAGTAAAGTTTATATTTAATAGTTGGAGTATATATTTATCTGGTCTGTTATAATCTGGATATTTATTCATCATCTTTTTTACTGCTTCTAATCCCACTTCCGTCTCTATGTTGGTATATAAACTGTCAATATCTATAGTAAATAATAATGAGTTTGGAGGAATTTTTAGTGGCCCTATTTTATTAATAAAATCATAAGTATCTTTCAAATAACTGGGGTGTCTGGTGGAGAGAGGATTCAGGAAAAGTTCAATATATTCCGCCGTGCGATACGTCTCACTGTTGCAGTCCGAGACGATGGGCCTGCCTGGAGGGACCTCATGGGGGACGCTCCACTTCTCTGGCTCTTTGTGGATCTTCGGCAGGAGGTAAAATCTCCTCGGCCTAGGGGATGTCAAGTCAAGTCAAGTCAAGTCAACTTTATTTATATAGCGCTTTTCACAAAGTAGATTGTTTCAAAGCAGCTTTACAGTGTTAAACAGGAAAATAATGCAGCATAATTTTATTCAGCCGCATAGCCACTCCGGAAAAAACGCTGATGTCATCAGCCCATCTCAACCATCACACAGCGACAGTGTGGGCTTTAGATCAAGAATTCGATCAGTAATTTAGTTTAAATAGTTAATTTAGTTTATTATTTAGATTTATTTCGATGTTTATTTGAAAAATTTAGTGTCCCCAACTGAGCACGCCAAGCCAGAGGCAACAGTGGCAAGGAAACCAAAACCCCATCAGGAGCAGAATGGAGAAAAATAAACCTTGGGAGAAACCAGGCTCAGTCGGGGTGCCAGTTCTCCTCTGGCCAATTAACAAACAGCGTATGATTATTATTCTGGCAGCTTTACAGCTCAGAGGTCATAATAGATCAGAATATTCGAGGGACCGGGGGCAACATGCTGGAGACGGGTTTAGTGAGGATGATGTTGATTAAATAATTATAAAAGTGCAATATTCGAATGATCGGAGGCAACACGCCGGAGACGGGTTTATTGAGGATGACATATCGATTTAAGTATTATTTAATTGTAATATTCGAACAATCGGAGTCAACACGCCGGAGACGGGTTTATTGAGATGCCGTGTCGATGAGGCAGTTGCAGGGGGAGTCTAATCACGCTCTCTCAGACACTTCAGGGTCCTGTGTTGGTCTTCTCTGGGCGCAGGTCCACCATCTGAACTGGATACGGCCCGGATCCGGCTGACTGCAGTAAACCTCGGGATAAAACAGAGAGAATATCATTAGCGTAGATGTCATTCTTCTGATGATGTCACGAGTACATCAGGTGTTATGGGAAGTGTTCCCGGTTCCGGCTGACCTAGTTAATGCAGCCTAACAATCATTTCATTGAAAAAGTGTTTTATGTGTATGCCACAGTAAAGAGATGTGTGTTTAGTCTAGATTTAAACTGACAGAGTGTGTCTGCTTCCCGAACAATGTTAGGAAGAGTTCCAGAGTTTAGGAGCTAAATAGGAAAAGGATCGACCGCCTGCAGTTGATTTGGATATTCTCGGTATTATCAACTGGCCAGAATTTAGAGATCGCAGTAGACGTGATGGAGTATAATGTGTTAAGAGCTCGCTCAAGTATTGGGGAGCTAAACCATTTAGTGCTTTGTAAGTAATAAGCAAGATTTTAAAATGTATGCGATGTTTAATAGGTAGCCAGTGCAATGTTGACAGAACTGGGCTAATATGGTCATACTTCCTGGTTCTAGTAAGAACTCGAGCTGCTGCGTTTTGGACCAGCTGGAGTTTATTTATTAAGCGAGCAGGGCAACCACCCAGTAGAGCATTACAATAATCTAGCCTTGAGGTCATGAACGCATGAACTAACTGTTCAGCATTTTGCATTGAGAGCATGTGCCGTAATTTAGATATATTTTTAAGATGGTAGAAAGCAGTTTTACAGATGCTAGAGACGTGGCTTTCAAATGAAAGATTGGTATCAAAGAGCACACCCAGGTTCCTCACTGACCACGAGGACTTGACAGAACAGCCATCAAGTGTTAGACAGTATTCTAGGGCACTACTTGTGGAGCTTTTTTGTCCAATAATTAAAAATTCTGTTTTTTCTGAATTGAGTTGCAGGAAATTACCGGTCATCCAATGTTTTATATCAGTTAATCTTGTGAATTGGTAAGTTTCTTCAGGGCGTGAAGAAATATAGAGCTGAGTATCGTCAGCATAACAATGAAAACTAACGCCATGCTTCCTAATAATTTCTCCCAGTGGTAGCATGTACAGGGTGAAGAGTAGCGGTCCTAGCACTGAGCCTTGTGGTACTCCATACTGAACTTGCGATCGGTGTGACATCTCTTCATTTACTACTACAAACTGATAACGGTCGCATAGGTATGATTTAAACCATGATAATGCAATTCCACTAATACCTACATAATTTTCGAGTCTATTCAAAAGAATGTTGTGGTCGATAGTATCAAATGCAGCGCTAAGATCGAGTAACACTAATAGAGAGATACAGCCACGATCAGATGATAAGAGTAAATCATTTGTAACTCTGATGAGAGCAGTCTCAGTGCTATGATACGGTCTAAATCCTGACTGGAAATCCTCACAGATACCATTTCTTTCTAAAAAGGAACATAATTGTGAAGACACTGCCTTTTCAAGTATTTTTGACAGAAAGGGTAGATTTGAGATTGGTCTATAATTGACTAATTCTGTAGGATCAAGTTGCGTTTTTTTAATAAGTGGTTTAATAATAGCCAACTTAAAAGTTTTCGGTACATATCCTAATGACAAAGATGAATTAATGATATTAAGAAGAGGATCTATGACCTCTGGTAGCATCTCTTTTAATAGCCTAGTCGGTATAGGGTCGAGCATACATGTTGTCGATTTTGATGATTTAACGAGTTTAGCCAATTCTTCTTCTCCTATAGCAGTGAATGAGTGCGTGTGTGTCTTCTCCTATAGCAGTGAATGATTGTAATTTTTCCTCAGTGACACTACAATGCTCTGTCTGATGTGATACTGTAGTAGACGGCTGCATGGTTAAAATTTTCTTCCTAATATTATCAATCTTACATGTGAAGAAGTTCATAAAGTCATTACTGCTGTGCTGTTTACAATCATCAGAAGTTGAAGCTTTATTTTTGGTTAATTTAGCCACTGTATCGAATAAATACCTTGGGTTGTGTTTGTTTTCTTCCAAGAGAGTTGAGAAATAAGCAGATCTAGCAGTTTTTACGGCCTTTCTGTATGTGATCATGTGCTCTTTCCACGAATTACGAAATACCTCTAATTTTGTTTTCTTCCAGCTGCGCTCCATTTTTCTGGCTGCTGTTTTAAGGGCCCGGGTGTGCTCGTTGTACCACGGCGTTGGACTATTTTCTTTAATCTTCTTTAACCGCAGAGGAGCAACTGTGTCTAAAGTACTGGAAAAGAGAGAGTCAATAGTTTCTGTTGCAGCATCGAGTTCTTCTATGCTATCTGGGATGCTGAGGAGATGATACTGATGAGGAAGATTATTTAAAAAGCAATCTTTAGTAGCGGCAGTGATTGTCCTGCCATTTTTGAAGCGAGGGGGCGGCTTTGCAACCTTAGCTAAATTAAGTATACATGATACTAAGTAATGATCTGAGATGTCATCGCTCTGCTGCAGAATTTCAACGGTATCAACATTTATTCCATGTGACAATATTAGGTCTAAAGTATGATTATGGCGATGAGTGGGTCCTGACACGTGTTGCCTAACTCCAATAGAGTTTAGTGTATCTTTAAATGCTAATCCTAATACGTCTTTTTCGTTGTCTACATGGATATTAAAATCACCAACAATTAGTACTTTATCTACGGCCAGTACTAATTCTGATAGAAAGTCAGCAAATTCTTTGATAAAGTCTGTATTATGCCCTGGTGGCCTGTATACAGTAGCTAACACAAATGTTGAACGGGTTTTATCATGTACACTACATAGCGTTACATAAAGCACCAAAACTTAGAAGTCTAGTTTCAAATATAAATCCTTCGGAGTAATACTGAAGATATTATTATAAATTACAGCTACCTTTCAGACGCGGCTCATGTTTATAACAATAATCTTGGGGGGTGGACTCATTTAAGGTAATGTAGTCGTCAGGTTTTAGCCAGGTTTCTGTCAAACAGAGCACATCTAGATTATTATCTTTAATAATATCATTAACAATAAGCGCTTTTGGGGAAAGGGATCTAATATTCAGCAACCCAAGCTTTATCAATTGTTCATCTGTATTATATCTTTTGTTTATTTGTTGGACATCAATTAAATTTTTACTGTTGAATGGTTTTGATGTTTTTTTGTATTTACTAATTCGGGGAACAGACACAGTCTCTATATGATAATATCTAGGTGAAAGAGTCTCTATGTGCTGGGATTTATCTGACTCCGGTGACGTGAGACAGCTAGCAGACGGTCGGTTTAGCCAGTTTGTCTGCTTCCTGACCTGGGCCCTAGTGAGTCAAGGTTTAGCTCTAAGACTATGTGCCAAATTACTAGAGAGAAGAGCGGCACCACCCCAGGAGGGATGGATGCCATCCTTCTTCAACAGGTCAGGTCTGCCCCAAAAACTTTTCCAATTGTCTATGAACCCTATGTTATTTTGCAGACACCACTTAGACAACCAGCCATTGAGTGATGATAGTCTGCTAACTATCTCATCACTCCTTCTAACGGGGAGCGGACCAGAACAATAAACAGCCTCTGACATCGTACTAGCGAGTTCACACACCTCTTTAATGTTAATTTTGGTGATCTCCGACTGGCGAAGTCGAACATCATTAGTGCCGACGTGAATAATAATCTTAGAGAATTTACGATTAGCTTTAGCCAGCACTTTTAAATTTGCTTTGATGTCAGGCGCTCTGGCTCCCGGTAAACAAGTGACTATGGTAGCCGGTGTCTTTACGTTCCGTGTAATAGAATCGCCAATGACTAGGGCACTTTCAACAGGATACTCAGTGGGTGCTTCACTGAGAGGGGAGAACCTGTTTGATGTTCTAACTGGAACGGAAAAGCGGTTCTTTGATCCGCGACTATGCCGTCTCACTGTCACCCAGTTGCCCTGCTGCGAGGGCCCTGCAGCCGGAACCGAAGAATGTACAGAGTTCACTAAGCTATTCGCATCCAAATCAGTGTCTAAAACTGTTACATCCTCACTACTCTCAGATAAAGTATGGATGCGTGTTTCTAATTCTGAAATCTCCGTCAGCCTAACTATCTCCTTACATTTATCACATGTGAAGCCCTGTTCGCTAGCGGAGAAGCCTACACTAAACATGCGACATGCAGTGCAGGTGATAATGACAGGAGAAGACATGACTTACCGTGTTTGTTGATTAATCCAACTTACCACTTACCACAATCATTTGCTGGACACAATTTACTAATCCAAGTTATGAACTCAGAAAAAGGGAGAGCCGGGTGCAGAGATAACAAGCTAACAGGCTAGCGAAATGCTAACGTGTGATGGTGATTTAGATTAAAAGCTAGCGATGTCAAATTTAACGTGATAGGCAATTTTTAAACAATGTATGGTGATGAGTAAGTTATATTTAGCAGTAGAAGAAAGAGGAAATATCAAAATAAAGATTCAAACGTAAGCAAGGCTGTACAGAGCTACAGACTTGAGCTACAGAGCAACAGACACAGCAGGCAGACAGGAGCAATCGATCAGGATGTCTCACCCATCAGATACTCCTTTTGTGCACCGCTAATTATTTTCTTTATACACATTTCCTCTAAAATCTCTCTCACTTCCTGTATTGTATCTGTATAATCAACAAATTGGTGCTACCATGAAGTCTAAAATGCTCATAAAGGTAAGCAGCCCTCCCGGCCCCATTGATCGAGCGCAGATGTTGCTTTAATCTTTCCAACAGGGTATTTTTGGTTTGGCCAACATACAAGACGACTGTAAACCCAGAGCCTGTACGACCGGTGCACCCAAGTGAGTAAATTTATTTTCAATGAATTTTGTACATTTTAGAAAACAGCTATATTTATCTTTCTTAGGTTTGCCACCCAATGAGGAATGTACCAATAAATCTTTCAATTTTTTGTTTCGTCTAAACGCTGCTATACTTTTGAACGGAGTGAGGGGTTCCAACTGATTCTGTATTCTCTGGAAGTTGGTTTTTAATTGTGAATTCAATGCCAAGGAGGCAGAAGAAAAGGTCGAGATAAAGGGGACCAGATGGTTATTACGGTTTTCTTCCCTAGGTTTTAACCCTTGTTGAAAGAGTTGTTGAACCTCCACCTTTATATTCCTGAGGAAGGTTCTACTGTAACCCCCGATGTCTGAGGGCTTGGAAGAGGGTCCTAGTAGCTCCACCAACATCCTCTGCTGCTGTGCAAATCCTATTATATCTTATTAATTGTGATTTCACAATTCCCCTATAGGTGTGTCTCGGGTGATAGCTAGTCTTGTGCAACAGTGCGTGAGTGTCAGTGGGCTTAAAAAAGACCCTCGTTCCCAGAGAAACCTCCCCATCATTACCCCTGGCAATGCATACTTCAGTGTCCAGGAATTCAATTTTATCCCGTTGTAGATTGTATTTAACTGAGATGGAAGCATGATGCTCATTTAGGGTCGTAATGAATTCTGAGAATTCAATCTCTGAATGATCCCAAATACCAAAAATATCATCCAAATATCGAACATAAAAACTGGGTAACTTATGGCATTTGGGGAACACTGTTGTCTCCCAGTCCGCCATGTATATATCGGCATATGCCGGGGCAAATTTCTTCCCCATTGCTGTTCCAGAAACCTGGAGATACTGTTGGGAATGGAATTCAAAATCATTCAGAGTAAGGCCCAGTTCCAATAGAATGAGAAGGGCCTCATCCGGTCTGGAAGGGTCAGGGTACTTCTCCAAGATCTCCTGTACTGCTCTCAAACCCAATCGGGTATCTATGTTGGTATAGAGGGAGTCGATGTCTATGGTGAAAAGCATCCCTCCAGGTCGCACTTTTTGCCTGTTTTAACTTTGCTATAAAATCAAAGGTATCATCAATATAGCTATCATGTTTTTGTGATAGGGGGTTAAGGATCAATAAAGGCCGCAATCCTGTATGATTCGCTCCCACAATCTGATACAATCGGTCGTCCAGGAGGAACCTGATTCGGAATAGTCCAGGTTTCTGGAGACTTATGGATCTTAGGTAATAAATAAAATTTCCTAGGCTGCGGGGGAACTTCACCGAAAAGGTAGTATTTCTGTTTAGCTGTTATCTTCTTTTCATACAGGTCACTAACAATTACCCGGATCCTAAACTAAACCAAATCCCGTCCCCCTAAGCCCACCCCTACACACCCTGGTGCTCATAGGCTCCTCAACCAATGCTGCAGCATGGCCTGCGCCGTGTCAGGGGTCCAGTGGATTTTGTCCGCTTCCGTCTGGAAGCTGCTTTCCGGCAGCGGGGGCACACTGCACCCCGTCCCCATAATCAATTCATTAATCAACCTGAGGTTGCTCTTCTGCCACTCCGGCAGGCTTCTGTCGTAATTCAGCACCGGGATCCTGATGCTCGCATTCGGAAAAGCCCTAGTTGCTGCTTCCTGCAGCCTCTCTATCGCCTGCTTTAGGTTAGACCGATCCCCTTGTCTCCTATTATTCAGGCCAAACGAAAGGAACAGGTGCCTAACCACTGGGGAAACCGGGGTCCTATGCTTGACCAGGGTATAGGCCTGAGCCCAATTTGCCCCCGGGAAAGAGTCCACCTCGACGTCTCCGTTGTCCACCACTTGCATCCTACTTAAGTTTGAGACCCCGATCAGGAGAATTTTCCTGACCGGGGCCAACTCCCAATTACGTCTGCTGACCTCATGATGCTCATGCCTTAAATGCAGACTCTTCCCCCGATCCCTTGCCTCCCTCCAGTGTTCCTCTGCGGCCCGTATCTCCGGGGCCCGCTCCCTTCCTTCCCCTTTGTTCTCCGGCCCCTCGACTTTCGTGCCTGGGTCCTGCATCTCTTCCCCTGACGACCCAGCAGGACTCTCGCCTAGCTCCAGCGCCTCCAAACTGAGTTCCTCTAACTGTTCTAGCTCTTCTAATTCCCCCAGCTCCTCTGGCCCCTCCTCCAAGAGCTCATCCCCTTCTTCCAGTGGGTCCGGCAGCCCCTGCTCTGGCTGTACCAGCTCTCCTTCCTGAGCTCGCTCCACCCCCTCCTGCTCCTCCTGTCCCCTACCCGGAGGCTCCATCTCCCTCCTCCGAGGGACCGGCATCTTCCGCCTGGGGAGCGGCACCGGCCTCGCCTCAACCACCTGGTCCCCCTGCTCCTGTACCCACATCTTCACCGGCGGCCCCATCGCCTCTGTCGTCACAGGGCCGGGTGCCTCTCCCTGTGCCTCCCTCAGATCCTCCCAGGGGCTCTGCGCCCTCTCTGCTGCCGCAGCCGCCCCGGGAGGCCCTGACATAATCTCTTCCACCTGGGTCGTGGCCAAGTCTATCGTGCGATTCCTCAAGCCCTTGATATTTCTGCGACCCCACCTGATTGCCACTTTCCAGGCCTCCTCCCAGCGCTCACGGGCCACCCCTTGCAGGTCCAACCTGGTCCCCCCTAGGGCCTGTTCATAATGTCCCGACAAAATTTGGACACCCGTATGCAGCCAGTTTTTGGCATTTCCGTAAATGAGCCAGTTCGTCTCTATGGATGGCAATGCTGGTCTAACCCCACCGGCAACCTGCCTGGCCAACCTGTCCATGTAGGCCGGCTGGCGGTTATGCTCCTCCAGCTCCCTTACTCCCAACTCATAGTGATATGCCTTGAGGAATTTGAAGAACACCCTGACTGATCTTTTAAATTCCTCATCCGTGGCCATCCTGACTGACACAAAGTACACCCTGAATTAGAAATTGCCCGCCCTACCCCCATACTCCCCCCAAAAAAACTCCTACCCCCCTTCCCGCCTTCAGAGACAAACCAAGAAATGTTAGACCTGTCTGGGTTACCCATTTCCCGAGGGCCTGTCTGGGCCTGGCTCGCTCCCCCATCCTGCGTCTCCCCCGGCCACCGGCCAGGAGGGACGCCGGAGGGAGTCTCTGCCCCCCCACCAAAGAAACCCCCTTTTTTTTAACTCTCCTATCCGACCCACCTTTCCACTTCAAACTCCTTTCCCACTCAATATTCTCACTCTCTCGTCCTGCCAAGAAAAGAAAAAGAGAAGTTTAGCCCCTGCCCCCTCACCATTGATCAAGCTGCCCCTCTGTCCTAAACAAACCTTAACCCCCTCCAACCCATCAGAGACGAACCAAGAAATGCTAGACCTGTCTGGGTCGCACATTTCCCTAGGGCCTGTCTGGGCCTGGCTCGCTCCCCCTCCCGCATCTCCCCCAGCCATAGGCCAAGAGAGATGCCGGAGGGAGCCTCTGCCCCCCCAAAAAACAAAACCCCGGCCAAACTAGGATGGACGCAAAAGAAAAAGGGTTTAGCCCCTGCCTCTTCTTCCTCCTCACCATTGATCAAGCTGCCCCTCTGTCCTTTCCCAACCTCCATCCCGCTGAGTGAGATGCCAGGGAGAGTCTCTCCTCCACAAACTCTCAATTCCACATCCTCCCCTCCTTCCAACATCAATCTCTCGATCCCAACGTGTCAGGTCCTTGACTAAACCTGTTTCAAACCACCGAACTCAGTCCAACTCTCAGGTCATGACTGTACAACTCCGCCTCCACGTCTGATTTCCTTGGGCAAGATTCCCCTCCTTCTACTACAGACCAGACTAGGTGCAAGGTCCCTGATTGAACCACTCCGAACCAGCGAACCCAGCCCGGCCTGAAGGCCATGACTAGATAATCCTGGCCCGGCATCACACCCCTCTGGCAAGAATTACTTCCCCCACCCCTGGATCCGCTTCCTCACCCACCTGACAGTACTAACCTAAATCCCGAAATCCCTTACTCGACCCCTTTTGTCTTGGGTCTCTCGGCAGGTCCGGCTGCACGGTGCTGGCAAGGTTAGGTTTTTGTAAGAATTACAACAGCTCCCCTGGCCTAGAACTGGTCCGGGTCCAAGGGGAGTCTGAGGAAAGGCACGGGCTCGTGCTCTTTTGACCCAACCGTCGTCCCCTCTCGGGACTACCATTACTAGGTTCCGGGCCCCTCAAACAAAAACCCCTCACCCCGGAGGAAATGCTAGACCGGGCCTGGCCCCACACTTCCCCAAAGTCTAGAACTAAACCCCCACACGCCCGCACCCTACCCCATGAAAATAAAACCCATCATGCCCTCCTCCAGACCGACTTTAGCAAAAAACATTGGTGGGTGAAGAGCCTCTATCACTAAGACTGCAACGAGCAAAACTGACCCAGACTTGGTATATACACACAATCTCGATGAACCAGAGCTTTAGCCCGTAGGCATGGGAATCAGCAAGTCCACCTGACGGGTAGGTTCAGAATCCTTACTACGGCTCCCTCCCCACCAAACCCAACGCTCGGCTAGGCCGAAATGGAGCTGGAAGCCAGCTCCCGACTCCAGCCGTCGTTCAGGCCGGAAGGTAGACCGAGGAGATAAATCTGCACCCCTGGTCCATCAGGGCTGTGATGGCTAAGATTAGGCAATAATGGGTGCGAGGGTCAACCCCGACCCATGTCATTGATACCAGTGTTCGATGGTTAAATCCCTGCAGGAGGTTGTTAAACCATTACTCCCGTTCCTCTCCCACCAAACCCAACGTTCCGCCGGGCCGGAAAGGAAACAGCAGATAAACCCGAGCCCCTGATCCATCATGGCTGTGATAGTTAGAATAAGGCTAGGATCAATGTAAGGACCGATCTGACCCATATCATCGATACCAGGGTTCGATGGTTAGATCCAGATGAGAAGAGAGCTACGATACCTCCAATACAGGAGGTTGTTAATAGGGCATGAATAGGGCATGTTAATCAGTCAACAGTGGCTAGGAGAAGTAGAAGAACTTGAAAAGCCTCCCGCATCATTCAAATCGCGTATATGGGAGCATTTTGGCTTCCCCGTAAAATATAATGATGACGGAAGAAGGGTGGTGGACAAAACTGTAACAGTATAGGCACTGTGGCACGAGAAAGCCGTATGAAAGTGGCGCATACATCGAGCATGGCACCTGCTGACGCCCGTTTCACACATACTCCGTTTGCAATGCAGTATGCGGTGCATATTTTTTCCGTACCCTTGTTAACGGATACAGCATTCACACTGCATGCGGCTTCAGTCTGTCAGTGCGTTCCAGGAGCGCATAGCCATACAGCTGTGCTGATCGTTTCCGCACAGAGTATATTGTTTGATGTGCTGGCGCATCCGCATTAAAACAAACATGTATCGATGCGAAAATCTAGTAATTCCACCACAGATGCATATCATGTAAAGTCTACTCTGTTTCAAAGTCAACACATGGGTTTTTGCCTCGAGTAAAGCAAGGAAAACAGCCTTTAAGTAAACAAGAAGTTATGCAAACTATGTTAACACCAAAAGTTTTCATGTAATAAATGGAAAGCAAATAAAAATAGTCTCCTCCCCCTTTTATTCTGATCCGAAAAATGATCAAATCCGTGACTCATGATCCGTAGTGTGATCCGAACCGTGAGTTTTGTGATCCGTTGCACCACTACCTCCCACCAAACCCAACGTTCCGCCAGGCTGGAAAGGAAACAGAGCAGATAAACCAGAACCAATGATCCATCATGACTGTGATAGTTAGAGTAAGGCTAGGATCCACATAAGGACCGATCTCCCCCATGTCACCACTCCCTCCGGGCTGTGACCTTTAGAATTAGGGGAGAATGAACGCAGGGGCAAATTCCACTCCTATCCCCAGCCGCCATGGCCAAATGCCAGTGAAGAATAAACGCAGGAACAAATACCCATGCATCTCAAATCCCTCCGGGTTGTGAGGGTAGTTTTTAGGAAAAGGATGAGCGCAGAGAGCGACCCCAATGCATCTCACAAATCCATCAGTGGTTGTGAGGGGTAGGATTAAGGGAAGGATGAGTGTAGGGACAGATCCCTGTGTATCTCACAAATCCATCAGGGCTGTGACGGTTAGGGTTAGGTATAAACCACTGATCCATCAGAACTGTGACGGTTAAGTTTAGGCAGGAATGGGTGTGGGGATAGATCCCAACCCAAGCCATTAACCCATCAGGGCTGTGATGGTTAGGGTTAGGGTTAGGGGGTTAGGGTTAGGGGAATGAAAAATCCAAGATCAGGGGCCATAAGGTCCCTGAAATGGTTACGCACAGTCCAGCCTTCTGCTGACCACTAAAGGCAGCCCAGGACCAAAGACAGTCAATCCCATGTGTCCCCTTGTTCTCCCAGTGACACCATATATTCGGTTAATATCTATGAAGCATGTGTCATAATCAATTTTTTATTTATTTATTAATATTGTAGAAGCCAGGAGAGGGGTAAGTAACCACGGTGTATGATACATCAAATGGTATACAGGGAGTGCAGAATTATTAGGCAAATGAGTATTTTGACCACATCATCCTCGTTATGCATGTTGTCTTACTCCAAGCTGTATAGGCTGGAAAGCCTACTACCAATTAAGCATATTAGGTGATGTGCATCTCTGTAATGAGAAGGGGTGTGGTCTAATGACATCAACACCCTATATCAGGTGTGCATAATTATTAGGCAACTTCCTTTCCTTTGGCAAAATGGGTCAAAAGAAGGACTTGACAGGCTCAGAAAAGTCAAAAATAGTGAGATATATTGCAGAGGGATGCAGCAGTCTTAAAATAGCCAAGCTTCTGAAGCGTGATCATCGAACAATCAAGCGTTTCATTCAAAATAGTCAACAGGGTCGCAAGAAGCGTGTGGAAAAACCAAGGCGCAAAATAACTGCCCGTGAACTGAGAAAAGTCAAGCGTGCAGCTGCCAAGATGCCACTTGCCACCAGTTTGGCCATATTTCAGAGCTGCAACATCACTGGAGTGCCCAAAAGCACAAGGTGTGCAATACTCAGAGACATGGCCAAGGTAAGAAAGGCAGAAAGTCGACCACCACTGAACAAGACACACAAGCTGAAACGTCAAGACTGGGCCAAGAAATATCTCAAGACTGATTTTTCTAAGGTTTTATGGACTGATGAAATGAGAGTGAGTCTTGATGGGCCAGATGGATGGGCCCGTGGCTGGATTGGTAAAGGGCAGAGAGCTCCAGGCCGACTCAGACGCCAGCAAGGTGGAGGTGGAGTACTGGTTTGGGCTGGTATCATCAAAGATGAGCTTGTGGGGCCTTTTCGGGTTGAGGATGGAGTCAAGCTCAACTCCCAGTCCTACTGCCAGTTTCTGGAAGACACCTTCTTCAAGCAGTGGTACAGGAAGAAGTCTGCATCCTTCAAGAAAAACATGATTTTCATGCAGGACAATGCTCCATCACACGCGTCCAAGTACTCCACAGCGTGGCTGGCAAGAAAGGGTATAAAAAAAGAAAATCTAATGATATGGCCTCCTTGTTCACCTGATCTGAACCCCATTGAGAACCTGTGGTCCATCATCAAATGTGCGATTTACAAGGAGGGAAAACAGTACACCTCTCTGAACAGTGTCTGGGAGGCTGTGGTTGCTGCTGCACGCAATGTTGATGGTGAACAGATCAAAACACTGACAGAATCCATGGATGGCAGGCTTTTGAGTGTCCTTGCAAAGAAAGGTGGCTATATTGGTCACTGATTTGTTTTTGTTTGGTTTTTGAATGTCAGAAATGTATATTTGTGAATGTTGAGATGTTATATTGGTTTCACTGGTAAAAATAAATAATTGAAATGGGTATAAATTTGTTTTTTGTTAAGTTGCCTAATAATTATGCACAGTAATAGTCACCTGCACACACAGATATCCCCCTAAAATAGCTCAAACTAAAAACCACTTCCAAAAATATTCAGCTTTGATATTAATGAGTTTTTTGTGTTCATTGACAACATGGTTGTTGTTTAATTATTAATGTTGTAAAATTAATCCTCAAAAATACAACTTGCCTAATAATTCTGCACTCCCTGTATACTTCTTAGTGATAATTATGGCTGCCAGTTCTCGCCATTTAGAGGAGCCAAAATTATTTATGCTCTCAATTCTGGTGGGTGTGAACGACTACACCAGACTATTTAAGTTTATGGATAGGTGTGCATGTTGGTGTGGTTGATATGTTAAAACCTATTTTGGTTTAAGAAATGACAAAATGGAATAGAATCATGGATTTTGTATTATGGTTTCATTTTATTGATTTTTAATTTTTTGAAAGCAGATGATTTACCATTATTTTGTTTTCATTCTGTTGATTTTTGATTTTTTTTGAGAGCGGATGATATTCCATTATTTTTGTTTTCATTTGTTATAATTTTTTGAAAGCAGATGATTTATCACTATTTTGTTTTCATGAGTAACTGATTTCTGTTGAAAACGGATGATTTACCGTTATTTTGTTTTCATTATTGTCTAATTTAGAAATCTGATGATTGGACGTTTTTGAAACGTTTATTGGGACAAATGTTGATCTGAGGATTACTTTGTTTTATTTTATTTTATTTTATTTATTTTTTTTATTATTTGATTTGACTATTATCAAATATTAGAGATATGATGGGTTTATTGAATAAAGTAAAGTTAGGAACAATTGTTCTCTGTTTTTATTCTGGCCAAATAAAAACAGAGCAAACTTGGACTATTTTGGGGTCACTGGGGTTCTTAATTTTTGTTTTGTTATTTTTGGGCAATGGGTTTTGTTTTATTATTATGGGACCTATGCCAGATATAATTGGATAAGATGAATTTATGGTACTTTTGTTTTATGATTTTGTGTTGTAATAGGTGCCTATTGACAAACATCTGGAGGAACACAGCAAAAAAGAAAAAAGAAAAAAACAAAACATGTATTGAACGGAGATGCAATGAATGTGAAAAATATTGTTATCCAGGCATGATAATTAGAAGCATTTAAAAGAGAGGTTTCTATGTATAAATATTATTGTACTGATTGTGTGATTACACAGGGTTATTACATGGCTGAAATTAGATCTATAAGATTTTATAAGGCAATGGTGGATTTTACTGACCCAAAGAGCACTCATCATTTGGATTACCGGGCAATGGAATTTATCCTTGCCATGAAATGGATAATTGTAGACTTGAATGAAGCGGTTGAGCTTTTGATCGGTTCAAGAGGAAAGATTTCTAAGGGTTTTTGCTGTGCCAGCATTCAGACCTATGAGTGGAAAGGGATGGTGGTTCCTGGGTTTTGCACAAGGCAGGCTCGTAATAACGGCCAAATTGTCTTTGTCTATGTGCTCGATCCCACAGCTCTGCTTTATACGTCTGTCTCGGACCCACTGGGTGCCGAGAATGGTGGACGGAGACTTACTGGAGAGTGGTGCCGAGTTGGCTTTATCTCCGCAGATGCTGATGACAATGGATCGAGCCCCAAGGAAAAGGAAATCATTCCGTTGGATGGCTGTATGCCCAGAGTGGTATCGGGCGACCGTGAGGAGTCTGTCGGCACAGTTTGGGACCCTTGTGATCGGTTTATTTCGTAAAGAGTCTGAAACTAGGTATCGATTTCATGAGTGTTGTTTGGATTATGTATTTCCAACTGTTTATGTTTTTAATGTTAAACTGGACAAATTGGATGTAATATACCCTGAGAGTGGTAAAAGTGTTTTTGTTACTTCAAGAGGGGGTGTTCGGGAGACCTGTTTTACCGATCTTAGTGAACTTACAAACACACTTAAGGATACATACACACGCACATAAGAGACAGAATCATAAACTAGAAGGAAGAAAAGGATGGAAAAATGCAAAGGCATGGAAAAAATTGCAGAAGACAACGATGCCAGTCGAGGGTTGATGGTCATGTGATGATTTCAGAGGACTTGTGTTCCTTATTTGTTCCTCTCTGGAAAAACCCAGATGTTTACAACACGATTTGATGCTGTATAAATACTACTGAATGATTGTTACTCGGTGTGCATTTCATTTTGATTTTGTTCGATTGATGTACCATCATAGAGAATATTATTCACCTATGATTATTTTACTCTAACTGCTCTGCTGTACTATTTTAACTTGAATTGCTCAGACGAGAACAAGTTATTTTTTACATCTATTTCTTTTTGAACTGCATACAAGGTAAATTACCTGTATACTGATCCACTCATACAGGATTGTCTGTTGGAGATTGGTTAAGCTGAAGTATTATCTGTAACCTTTTGTTATTTTTGCTAATCAATTTTTGTCATTGTATAACCAGTATTTTTATCTTTTGTATAAATACATTTTCATTTTATAAAGACAAAGTATTGTTTTTTAGTTCTTTACTTCAGCTTATAAAGACAGTTCTATAAAGAATAGATAGAGCATTTCCATTACATCTTACAAGGCCCAAAGTCAACCAACCTTCGATGAGAAACTCGGCAGGAGGGTAAGCATGGTCTTATTTAAATGGTTGTTGTCAGTTTATTGATTTTTGTATTGTTCATTTAAGGATATTGGTTTCATATCACTAGATTGCTGGTATTTTGAAACGAGCTAGGTAGGCTTAGGCCTAATTCTGACCTGACAGCAAAAGACTTCTTACTTGCGATGGGTAAACATTGTATTTTAAGGGTTAGTCAGGAACGGGAATGACACCGGCTTTCCCAAACATCTTCCAACACTATCACTGCCTCTGCTGGGATCTCTTGAGCGCAGAATCTTTAGCTCTTCTATTCCTCAGCTGCGCAGCATATATACCGGACACCACTCCCAAGCTGCTCTTTGCTGAAATGAAGTTTAAATCTCTGGTCACAACAACCAAACGAGTCTCCTGAACAGAAAGATGCAAGTACATTTATGTGTCTACAGTTGATTGAAAATCAATGTTACTCAAGCCTTCTTCACTGTGATTGGTTCTGGTGATTGGTTTAAGGTAATCATATGACTGCACCTTTTTGGCTAAAAAAGTCAATTCTAACGCCGGATGTAATGACACCCACAGAGAACACGTGGCAGTTATATAATACGCTGTAGTCCCAAAAACAGCTTTCTTTTACCGACTGACACACTCTTCATAACAATCACATCGGTAAGTAGAAGTTATTGAATGCTTATTAGGTGTAAATTTTGATGTTTGAATAGTTTTATTGTTAACTTACTGTGTCCTAATATTTTTGTCTTCATATTTTTCTGTAGCTCTACATTTGGACAAATGAGGTTAATACTAATGATCCAATACACTGTAGTTAAACATTTAATTACAAATAGTTGTATATATGTGGTATGAATGTGTTATGAAGTACTGATGAGTTCATTTGAACTTTGTTTACAATTATTTATGAAAAGATTGAATGCATTAATACATAAGAGCTTTAAAGTGTTCCGGCTATTTTTCTCTAGGCGTGATGATAACCCAGGGCGAGTTTGACCTCCTGATATCTGGCACCTGTGAAGGAAATTTTTCATTTAGATGTGTTTTACTATTAGATGTGTTTTTATTTCATCTAGATGTGGTTTTAACTCTTAGAAGTGTTCATTTTACTTAGAGGTGTTTTACTTAGATGTGAACCTTAACCTTTTATTCCTAGATGTGTATCACGTGTTAACATTGAACTATTAACATTGAACATGTATTTGTACTAATCATTATTAAAGAAATGTAACCAAGCTTTTAGAAATGCATATGTTAAAGTGCAGGACCTCATTGTTCTGGGTGATAAATGGAAACTAGCTGGCGGGAACATATTGTTCTGAGTGATAGAGTACTCTGTTGCAAGGAAGCTGGGTAGTGCAAGAGGTCAAGATGACATATCGTACTTTATGAGTATGTGCGCGGTTGCAATTAGACTAGGAATAGACAGGATATGTGACAATAACGTAGCTTAAGAACAGGAACTTCTGCAGACATAGGTATTGTGATGTCTTGTTAGAATTTATGCTGAACAGAATTTATGCTGAACAGGGGTTTTGAATAAAGATGTTTCCTTTTAAGGCAAACAAGATTGGATGCAACCCACTCAGGATGTATGAAGGGTATATAATGTAACCCCGGAGAGCAAACTTTGCCCTTCTCATGACAGACATTCTCTGTATGTGAACTGCCTATTCCTTGCAAGAAATAAAATCATTTTTAATACTTTGACCTTTCAAAGGTTTGAATTTGTGTTCCTTCCTCCTCATTCTTCGAATAGAATTATTTCCACAACACACCCACGAGAATTTTAACCAGATTATGAAGGCCGAGGGTGACATTCCTGATCGAGAAATATCAAAGCTAAGAGAAGGCGATCTCATTTTGAGGAACAAGAGAGAGGGTGTCTGCCTATTTTATCATGCTGGGGTTTACTGCGGAAACGAAGAAGTCATTGAGTTTTTTGCAGGCAAGAAATACACTTTAACATTCTGAAATACTAGTGTAACCAAACTAACTCACTTCGGTATACAAGTAAAGGTTATGCATTTGACCATAGTACCATGTACAGTATAAAGCTTCATATATGGTAAGGTTAACTGAGCTTACAGTTGAAAGAAAGTTTGTGAACTTTAACATTCCCTGGATTTCTGCATTTATTACTCATAACATGTAGTCCGATCTCAATCACTTACAATTTTAGACAAGCACAGCTCTTGACCCCTAACTTCTAATGCATTACTTTAACTTTCTTCTGTCAGCTTTGTTCCCGTTTGTCTATAGTTCATTAATCCCACACTGTTTCTGCTGTTCCAGTTATTTAAACCCTGACTTCTAATCTCTACAGAAATCCAGGTAATTGCTAAAGCTTGGTGCATACTCTGCAAGAACAAAGAAATGTGTTCGTTTTCTCGATGTGGCAAGAACAAGAACAAAGTTTGTTCTGGCCAGGACATTCCATACTTCACGAGAAAAGCAGGTGCCCAACATCTCCGTTTCTCTGCATTAACCCCGCCCCCTTTACATTTCTGACCAATCACACAATGTCGAGAACGAGCTGCGAGAACTCCCAAACCAGCCCTGGGAGCGAGAACCTTTTTCTCTGTTCTTGCGGAGTTTATAGTGGCCTTAAGGGTTAACCTCTGGCTGCAGGCTTTTCTTACAACTGTATCTGTAATATCTGCATTAGGTACATTTTCCAGGAGGTGACCCATGTGACAAAATTCAGTTGAAATATGTCTTTTGTTTAAAAAGATGCATATGTTTGTGTTTGATTTATCGTTCATTTCCACCACTTAGCCGAATCAGAGCAAAGCACTGCAGTATTGGTCAGTTGCTCATCATCATCATCATCATCATCAGGTGGAGTGGACGGTGGAGTGAGCAAAGCACATGTGAATAACTACATCTGTAATCTACCATACGTCGTTCTTCGTTTGAAAAATCCCATCCCCAAGGGCTTCGCGGACAGAGTTAAGAAGGCAATGAAGTCGAAAAAAAAGTATAATCTCTTGACGTATAACTGTCTGCACTTTGCCCTGGAGGTGCTGGGGGTGAGCTCATACTACTGTTACATACAATAATGACATTTTCATACATTAAAGTACTAAGTGGAGCTTTTGTCCTTTCTACAGCTATCAACACGGTCTCTTCCACAACGGTATAGTTGTTACGACCCGCTCGTTTTGAGTCGCAACATAAAAGGGGGATCCGACAACAAAGGTCCAATCAAAGAAAAGTGTTTTATTAAACTGTGCATAAAGAACACAAACAAAGAACAACAAACAAAAGTCTAGGGGTAAACAATGAATGAATGATCATATAACAAAATATACATATATGCTACATGACTTAAGATAAACAAACAAATGAGAAAATAATCAAGAAGTGCTTACATCCAGCATGGAGACGCCTCTGGGAATGTCTATCCCACAGAGAGCGTAACCTCTAATGAAACACACTGGCTTATATACACATACACACACACTCAAGTTAATTTGGCAATTAACAGGAGACCCAATCGGAAGCTCTCCCATTCTGCCCAATAGGAAGACTCAGGGTCGTCACAATAGTACAGCAACTCTTTTAAACATCTAACCCTTCTGTGTGTGGAAAATAACTACTGAACACTGAAGTGCTTTAATAACGTTAAGAACACGTATTTTAAAGGGGTCATCATGAAGAACCTATGTTCACTTGGACCCTTACTTGGTTTATGTTCTTAATATACAGTATATAATAAATTATGAACAACAAATATAATGCATTAAGATGTTAAAATACGCTACCTACTCCACTTTCCTGCAACACAGCAAATGTAAAAATGCTTTCTTTGTATTGTATTGCAAATGTCCTTCATGATAAATACATGAAACTGCAAGCATTTCCACTCATTTATCTTATTCATATTTCTCTTTATTTATAGACAATGAGCCATGATGATGGAGAAAAAAATGCTGTACTCTACAGAGTTTCTCTTTCATTCTTTTAAATATGTGATATCCAGAAAATGACCTCTTCCACATCTTGCTTAATCCACTCACTGACTCCTGATACACGACAAACCACAACATTTGACATTAAATGTACACAATTGTCCAGCTGCTTGTATTAAACAGCAATGAAAACAAAATCAGTGTGGGAAACTGATTTTTTCTTACTAAACTGAAAGTTTTTTTTTTTTTTTTTTTTTTAAACATTCCTGTCCTATTTTCTAAATATCGATAAAATAAATAAAGCATGATACATCCCATTAATAAGAACATTAGCATGCAGAAGCTGAGTACGACATTGTTGGAAACTTATTTTGCTGAGAAGACCAGGGGACTCATTTCTCAAATGTTGTGCACATTTGATCTTACCCTGGTCCCGTCCCGCTGCGCCATCCCATTTCTTCATATTGATATTTAAATATTATAGCCTAATGTTTGTTTTATCGAGTTTGTGACGGTTCCCTGAGTTTGTTTATCCCTGAGTTACAGATGATTGGCTGATGGAGGGTGTGGTTTCGCACCTGAACCTAATCAGGTTCCTTTAAGAGGGACTGGATCAAACAGAGGAGAGGGAAGAGAGCAAAGGATGGGAAGCACGTGAGAGCAAAGCAAGTTGGGCTTGGCAGAGTGTTATTCGTTTGCTCCTCATGAGTTCCTGAGATCTGACGTTAGGTGGGAGTTGGAGGGAGACCACAGCCACATTGGAGTTCACGTGGAGCCATCTTCACTGTATTGCTTTGGACTTTCCTTTTGGTGATGTTTTGTTGGACTGATTACATGTGCATTTCCTACTTACACTCATATGCTTACACGCTGACTAACATGTAAACTGAATACTTGACACTTCATATTTTATTATGTTAAATAAATCTTATTATTTATGCAGCGGTTGTGTAGCGTCTCCCTTTGTTTGTTGCGATTTAAGGACTTAGATCGTAACAAGTTAATATCGAGTTTTGTTTTGTAGAAAGATAATTTTGTTTTGCTAAAAACAAATTCTAGAAGGTGAATTGCTTTCTTTACAGTGAATTTCATTTTGTATAAATTGTACCTTGATTTTAATTATTTATTATAATAAATTTTAACATGAGACTACTTTCAAAAACAAAAAATAGTACAAAAAATGTAGGAAAAAAAATTCACATTTCTAAAATATTTAAATATTCTTAAATCTATAAGCATTTACTAGATAAGTACAATTTCCAACTTAATAAGAAGAGTTTACAATTTTACTAACTACACAGCGATTTCTGTTTCGTACTTTACTTGCGTTTAGCCTGAGCTGTTGAAGACCGTCCGAGGTGAAATCGCAGGAGAAAGTTTGTGGGTTCCGTCCAATGGCTTTGACATGGCGATCAAGTTCTTCTGCATTGGATGAAGAAGAAATTATGAGCTTGCGTGGTTACTTCGACTCCGTGGAGGAAGTTGCACATGGCATGCGTTTAGCTCTTATGCCAGCCGCAGCTGAACCAGCTTCCTGAACAGATCAGATGTGCTCCAACAGTAGCCACTCTCAGATCCAGACTCAACACACATCTGTGCACATGCAGATCCAGACTCAATACACATCTGTGCACATTCAGATTCAGACTCAACACACATCTGTGCACATTCAGATCCAGACTCAATACACATCTGTGCACATTCAGATCCAGACTCAAAACACATCTGTGCACATTCAGATCCAGACTCAACACACATCTGTGCACATTCAGATCCAGACTCAACACACATCTGTGCACATTCAGATCCAGACTCAATACACATCTGTGCACATCTGTCCAGACTCAAAACACATCTGTGCACATTCAGATCCAGACTCAACACACATCTGTGCACATCTGTCCAGACTCAAAACACATCTGTGCACATTCAGATCCAGACTCAACACACATCTGTGCACATCTGTCCAGACTCAAAACACATCTGTGCACATTCAGATCCAGACTCAACACACATCTGTGCACATTCAGATCCAGACTCAACACACATCTGTGCACATCTGTCCAGACTCAAAACACATCTGTGCACATTCAGATCCAGACTCAACACACATCTGTGCACATCTGTCCAGACTCAACACACATCTGTTCAGACTCAAAACACATCTGTGCACATGCAGATCCAGACTCAAAACACATCTGTGCACATTCAGATCCAGACTCAACACACATCTGTGCACATTCAGATCCAGACTCAACACACATCTGTGCACATTCAGATCCAGACTCAACACACATCTGTGCACATTCAGATCCAGACTCAATACACATCTGTGCACATTCAGATCCAGACTCAACACACATCTGTGCACATTCAGATCCAGACTCAATACACATCTGTGCACATTCAGATCCAGACTCAAAACACATCTGTGCACATTCAGATCCAGACTCAATACACATCTGTGCACATTCAGATTCAGACTCAACACACATCTGTGCACATTCAGATCCAGACTCAAAACACATCTGTGCACATTCAGATCCAGACTCAACACACATCTGTGCACATTCAGATCCAGACTCAAAACACATCTGTGCACATGCAGATCCAGACTCAAAACACATCTGTGCACATTCAGATCCAGACTCAACACACATCTGTGCACATCTGTCCAGACTCAAAACACATCTGTGCACATTCAGATCCAGACTCAACACACATCTGTGCACATTCAGATCCAGACTCAAAACACATCTGTGCATATTCAGATCCAGACTCAACACACATCTGTGCACATTCAGATCCAGACTCAAAACACATCTGTGCACATTCAGATCCAGACTCAACACACATCTGTGTACATCTGTCCAGACTCAACACACATCTGTGCACATCTGTTCAGACTCAAAACACATCTGTGCACATGCAGATCCAGACTCAACACACATCTGTGCACATTCAGATCCAGACTCAACACACATCTGTGCACATGCAGATCCAGACTCAAAACACATCTGTGCACATTCAGATCCAGACTCAAAACACATCTGTGCACATGCAGATCCAGACTCAAAACACATCTGTGCACATTCAGATCCAGACTCAAAACACATCTGTGCACATGTACAATTTCCAACTTAATAAGAAGAGTTTACAATTTTACTAACTACACAGCGATTTCTGTTTCGTACTTTACTTGCGTTTAGCCTGAGCTGTTGAAGACCGTCCGAGGTGAAATCGCAGGAGAAAGTTTGTGGGTTCCGTCCAATGGCTTTGACATGGCGATCAAGTTCTTCTGCATTGGATGAAGAAGAAATTATGAGCTTGCGTGGTTACTTCGACTCCGTGGAGGAAGTTGCACATGGCATGCGTTTAGCTCTTATGCCAGCCGCAGCTGAACCAGCTTCCTGAACAGATCAGATGTGCTCCAACAGTAGCCACTCTCAGATCCAGACTCAACACACATCTGTGCACATGCAGATCCAGACTCAAAACACATCTGTGCACATTCAGATCCAGACTCAAAACACATCTGTGCACATTCAGATTCAGACTCAACACACATCTGTGCACATTCAGATCCAGACTCAATACACATCTGTGCACATTCAGATCCAGACTCAAAACACATCTGTGCACATTCAGATCCAGACTCAACACACATCTGTGCACATCTGTCCAGACTCAACACACATCTGTGCACATCTGTTCAGACTCAAAACACATCTGTGCACATGCAGATCCAGACTCAAAACACATCTGTGCACATTCAGATCCAGACTCAACACACATCTGTGCACATTCAGATCCAGACTCAACACACATCTGTGCACATTCAGATCCAGACTCAAAACACATCTGTGCACATTCAGATCCAGACTCAACACACATCTGTGCACATGCAGATCCAGACTCAAAACACATCTGTGCACATTCAGATCCAGACTCAACACACATCTGTGCACATGCAGATCCAGACTCAAAACACATCTGTGCACATGCAGATCCAGACTCAAAACACATCTGTGCACATTCAGATCCAGACTCAACACACATCTGTGCACATTCAGATCCAGACTCAACACACATCTGTGCACATGAAGATCCAGACTCAAAACACATCTGTGCACATTCAGATCCAGACTCAACACACATCTGTGCACATGCAGATCCAGACTCAACACACATCTGTGCACATTCAGATCCAGACTCAAAACACATCTGTGCACATTCAGATCCAGACTCAACACACATCTGTGCACATTCAGATCCAGACTCAACACACATCTGTGCACATTCAGATCCAGACTCAACACACATCTGTGCACATGCAGATCCAGACTCAAAACACATCTGTGCACATTCAGATCCAGACTCAACACACATCTGTGCACATGCAGATCCAGACTCAAAACACATCTGTGCACATGCAGATCCAGACTCAAAACACATCTGTGCACATTCAGATCCAGACTCAACACACATCTGTGCACATTCAGATCCAGACTCAACACACATCTGTGCACATGAAGATCCAGACTCAAAACACATCTGTGCACATTCAGATCCAGACTCAACACACATCTGTGCACATGCAGATCCAGACTCAACACACATCTGTGCACATTCAGATCCAGACTCAAAACACATCTGTGCACATTCAGATCCAGACTCAACACACATCTGTGCACATTCAGATCCAGACTCAAAACACATCTGTGCACATTCAGATCCAGACTCAACACACATCTGTGCACATCTGTCCAGACTCAAAACACATCTGTGCACATTCAGATCCAGACTCAACACACATCTGTGCACATCTGTCCAGACTCAAAACACATCTGTGCACATTCAGATCCAGACTCAACACACATCTGTGCACATCTGTCCAGACTCAACACACATCTGTGCACATTCAGATCCAGACTCAACACACATCTGTGCACATCTGTCCAGACTCAAAACACATCTGTGCACATTCAGATCCAGACTCAAAACACATCTGTGCACATGCAGATCCAGACTCAACACACATCTGTGCACATCTGTCCAGACTCAAAACACATCTGTGCACATTCAGATCCAGACTCAACACACATCTGTGCACATTCAGATCCAGACTCAACACACATCTGTGCACATTCAGATCCAGACTCAACACACATCTGTGCACATTCAGATCCAGACTCAACACACATCTGTGCACATTCAGATCCAGACTCAACACACATCTGTGCACATTCAGATCCAGACTCAACACACATCTGTGCACATTCAGATCCAGACTCAACACACATCTGTGCACATGCAGATCCAGACTCAACACACATCTGTGCACATCTGTCCAGACTCAAAACACATCTGTGCACATCTGTCCAGACTCAAAACACATTTGTGCACATGCAGATCTTACCCTGGTCCCGTCCCGCTGCGCCATCCCATTTCTTCATATTGATATTTAAATATTATAGCCTAATGTTTGTTTTATCGAGTTAATATCGAGTTTTGTTTTGTAGAAAGATAATTTTGTTTTGCTAAAAACAAATGCTAGAAGGTGAATTGCTTTCTTTACAGTGAATTTCATTTTGTATAAATTGTACCTTAATTTTAATTATTTATTATAATAAATTTTAACATGAGACTACTTTCAAAAACAAAAAATAGTACAAAAAATGTAGGAAAAAAAAATTCACATTTCTAAAATATTTAAATATTCTTAAATCAATAAGCATTTACTAGATAAGTACAATTTCCAACTTAATAAGAAGAGTTTACAGTTTTACTAACTACACAGCGATTTCTGTTTCGTACTTTACTTGCGTTTAGCCTGAGCTGTTGAAGACCGTCCGAGGTGAAATCGCAGGAAAAAGTTTGTGGGTTCCGTCCAATGGCTTTGACAATGGCGATCAAGTTCTTCTGCATTGGATGAAGAAGAAATTATGAGCTTGCGTGGTTGCTTCGACTCCGTGGAGGAAGTTGCACATGGCATGCGTTTAGCTCTTATGCCAGCCGCAGCTGAACCAGCTTCCTGAACAGATCAGATGTGCTCCAACAGTAGCCACTCTCAGATCCAGACTCAACACACATCTGTGCACATGCAGATCCAGACTCAACAAACATCTGTGCACATTCAGATCCAGACTCAACACACATCTGTGCACATTCAGATCCAGACTCAACACACATCTGTGCACATTCAGATCCAGACTCAACACACATCTGTGCACATTCAGATCCAGACTCAACACACATCTGTGCACATTCAGATCCAGACTCAACACACATCTGTGCACATTCAGATCCAGACTCAACACACATCTGTGCACATTCAGATCCAGACTCAACACACATCTGTGCACATTCAGATCCAGACTCAACACACATCTGTGCACATCTGTCCAGACTCAACACACATCTGTGCACATTCAGATCCAGACTCAACACACATCTGTGCACATGCAGATCCAGACTCAACACACATCTGTGCACATCTGTCCAGACTCAAAACACACCTGTGCACATGCAGATCCAGACTCAAAACACATCTGTGCACATTCAGATCCATATTCAACACACATCTGTGCACATTCAGATCTAGACTCAACACACATCTGTGCACATTCAGATCCAGACTCAAAACACATCTGTGCACATTTAGATCCAGACTCAACACACATCTGTGCACATCTGTCCAGACTCAACACACATCTGTGCACATTCAGATCCAGACTCAACACACATCTGTGCACATCTGTCCAGACTCAAAACACACCTGTGCACATGCAGATCCAGACTCAAAACACATCTGTGCACATTCAGATCCATATTCAACACACATCTGTGCACATTCAGATCTAGACTCAACACACATCTGTGCACATTCAGATCCAGACTCAACACACATCTGTGCACATTCAGATCCAGACTCAACACACATCTGTGCACATTCAGATCCAGACTCAACACACATCTGTGCACATTCAGATCCAGACTCAACACACATCTGTGCACATGCAGATCCAGACTCAAAACACATCTGTGCACATTCAGATTCAGACTCAACACACATCTGTGCACATTCAGATCCAGACTCAATACACATCTGTGCACATTCAGATCCAGACTCAAAACACATCTGTGCACATTCAGATCCAGACTCAACACACATCTGTGCACATCTGTCCAGACTCAACACACATCTGTGCACATCTGTTCAGACTCAAAACACATCTGTGCACATGCAGATCCAGACTCAAAACACATCTGTGCACATTCAGATCCAGACTCAACACACATCTGTGCACATTCAGATCCAGACTCAACACACATCTGTGCACATTCAGATCCAGACTCAAAACACATCTGTGCACATTCAGATCCAGACTCAACACACATCTGTGCACATGCAGATCCAGACTCAAAACACATCTGTGCACATTCAGATCCATACTCAACACACATCTGTGCACATGCAGATCCAGACTCAAAACACATCTGTGCACATGCAGATCCAGACTCAAAACACATCTGTGCACATTCAGATCCAGACTCAACACACATCTGTGCACATTCAGATCCAGACTCAACACACATCTGTGCACATGAAGATCCAGACTCAAAACACATCTGTGCACATTCAGATCCAGACTCAACACACATCTGTGCACATGCAGATCCAGACTCAACACACATCTGTGCACATTCAGATCCAGACTCAAAACACATCTGTGCACATTCAGATCCAGACTCAACACACATCTGTGCACATTCAGATCCAGACTCAACACACATCTGTGCACATTCAGATCCAGACTCAACACACATCTGTGCACATGCAGATCCAGACTCAAAACACATCTGTGCACATTCAGATCCAGACTCAACACACATCTGTGCACATGCAGATCCAGACTCAAAACACATCTGTGCACATGCAGATCCAGACTCAAAACACATCTGTGCACATTCAGATCCAGACTCAACACACATCTGTGCACATTCAGATCCAGACTCAACACACATCTGTGCACATGAAGATCCAGACTCAAAACACATCTGTGCACATTCAGATCCAGACTCAACACACATCTGTGCACATGCAGATCCAGACTCAACACACATCTGTGCACATTCAGATCCAGACTCAAAACACATCTGTGCACATTCAGATCCAGACTCAACACACATCTGTGCACATTCAGATCCAGACTCAAAACACATCTGTGCACATTCAGATCCAGACTCAACACACATCTGTGCACATCTGTCCAGACTCAAAACACATCTGTGCACATTCAGATCCAGACTCAACACACATCTGTGCACATCTGTCCAGACTCAAAACACATCTGTGCACATTCAGATCCAGACTCAACACACATCTGTGCACATCTGTCCAGACTCAACACACATCTGTGCACATTCAGATCCAGACTCAACACACATCTGTGCACATCTGTCCAGACTCAAAACACATCTGTGCACATTCAGATCCAGACTCAAAACACATCTGTGCACATGCAGATCCAGACTCAACACACATCTGTGCACATCTGTCCAGACTCAAAACACATCTGTGCACATTCAGATCCAGACTCAACACACATCTGTGCACATTCAGATCCAGACTCAACACACATCTGTGCACATTCAGATCCAGACTCAACACACATCTGTGCACATTCAGATCCAGACTCAACACACATCTGTGCACATTCAGATCCAGACTCAACACACATCTGTGCACATTCAGATCCAGACTCAACACACATCTGTGCACATTCAGATCCAGACTCAACACACATCTGTGCACATGCAGATCCAGACTCAACACACATCTGTGCACATCTGTCCAGACTCAAAACACATCTGTGCACATCTGTCCAGACTCAAAACACATTTGTGCACATGCAGATCTTACCCTGGTCCCGTCCCGCTGCGCCATCCCATTTCTTCATATTGATATTTAAATATTATAGCCTAATGTTTGTTTTATCGAGTTAATATCGAGTTTTGTTTTGTAGAAAGATAATTTTGTTTTGCTAAAAACAAATGCTAGAAGGTGAATTGCTTTCTTTACAGTGAATTTCATTTTGTATAAATTGTACCTTAATTTTAATTATTTATTATAATAAATTTTAACATGAGACTACTTTCAAAAACAAAAAATAGTACAAAAAATGTAGGAAAAAAAAATTCACATTTCTAAAATATTTAAATATTCTTAAATCAATAAGCATTTACTAGATAAGTACAATTTCCAACTTAATAAGAAGAGTTTACAGTTTTACTAACTACACAGCGATTTCTGTTTCGTACTTTACTTGCGTTTAGCCTGAGCTGTTGAAGACCGTCCGAGGTGAAATCGCAGGAAAAAGTTTGTGGGTTCCGTCCAATGGCTTTGACAATGGCGATCAAGTTCTTCTGCATTGGATGAAGAAGAAATTATGAGCTTGCGTGGTTGCTTCGACTCCGTGGAGGAAGTTGCACATGGCATGCGTTTAGCTCTTATGCCAGCCGCAGCTGAACCAGCTTCCTGAACAGATCAGATGTGCTCCAACAGTAGCCACTCTCAGATCCAGACTCAACACACATCTGTGCACATGCAGATCCAGACTCAACACACATCTGTGCACATTCAGATCCAGACTCAACACACATCTGTGCACATTCAGATCCAGACTCAACACACATCTGTGCACATTCAGATCCAGACTCAACACACATCTGTGCACATTCAGATCCAGACTCAACACACATCTGTGCACATTCAGATCCAGACTCAACACACATCTGTGCACATTCAGATCCAGACTCAACACACATCTGTGCACATCTGTCCAGACTCAACACACATCTGTGCACATTCAGATCCAGACTCAACACACATCTGTGCACATGCAGATCCAGACTCAACACACATCTGTGCACATCTGTCCAGACTCAAAACACACCTGTGCACATGCAGATCCAGACTCAAAACACATCTGTGCACATTCAGATCCATATTCAACACACATCTGTGCACATTCAGATCTAGACTCAACACACATCTGTGCACATTCAGATCCAGACTCAAAACACATCTGTGCACATTTAGATCCAGACTCAACACACATCTGTGCACATCTGTCCAGACTCAACACACATCTGTGCACATTCAGATCCAGACTCAACACACATCTGTGCACATCTGTCCAGACTCAAAACACACCTGTGCACATGCAGATCCAGACTCAAAACACATCTGTGCACATTCAGATCCATATTCAACACACATCTGTGCACATTCAGATCTAGACTCAACACACATCTGTGCACATTCAGATCCAGACTCAACACACATCTGTGCACATTCAGATCCAGACTCAACACACATCTGTGCACATTCAGATCCAGACTCAACACACATCTGTGCACATGCAGATCCAGACTCAAAACACATCTGTGCACATGCAGATCCAGACTCAACACACATCTGTGCACATCTGTCCAGACTCAAAACACATCTGTGCACATTCAGATCTAGACTCAACACACATCTGTGCACATTCAGATCCAGACTCAACACACATCTGTGCACATTCAGATCCAGACTCAACACACATCTGTGCACATTCAGATCCAGACTCAACACACATCTGTGCACATTCAGATCCAGACTCAACACACATCTGTGCACATCTGTCCAGACTCAACACACATCTGTGCACATTCAGATCCAGACTCAACACACATCTGTGCACATTCAGATCCAGACTCAACACACATCTGTGCACATTCAGATCCAGACTCAACACACATCTGTGCACATTCAGATCCAGACTCAACACACATCTGTGCACATTCAGATCCAGACTCAACACACATCTGTGCACATTCAGATCCAGACTCAACACACATCTGTGCACATTCAGATCTAGACTCAACACACATCTGTGCACATTCAGATCCAGACTCAAAACACATCTGTGCACATTCAGATCCAGACTCAACACACATCTGTGCACATTCAGATCCAGACTCAACACACATCTGTGCACATTCAGATCCAGACTCAACACACATCTGTGCACATCTGTCCAGACTCAAAACACATCTGTGCACATGCAGATCCAGACTCAAAACACATCTGTGCACATGCAGATCCAGACTCAACACACATCTGTGCACATCTGTCCAGACTCAAAACACATCTGTGCACATTCAGATCCAGACTCAACACACATCTGTGCACATTCAGATCCAGACTCAAAACACATCTGTGCACATTCAGATCCAGACTCAACACACATCTGTGCACATTCAGATCCAGACTCAAAACACATCTGTGCACATTCAGATCCAGACTCAACACACATCTGTGCACATGCAGATCCAGACTCAACACACATCTGTGCACATCTGTCCAGACTCAAAACACACCTGTGCACATGCAGATCCAGACTCAAAACACATCTGTGCACATTCAGATCCAGACTCAAAACACATCTGTGCACATTCAGATCCAGACTCAACACACATCTGTGCACATCTGTCCAGACTCAAAACACATCTGTGCACATTCAGATCTAGACTCAACACACATCTGTGCACATTCAGATCCAGACTCAACACACATCTGTGCACATTCAGATCCAGACTCAACACACATCTGAGCACATTCAGATCCAGACTCAACACACATCTGTGCACATTCAGATCCAGACTCAACACACATCTGAGCACATTCAGATCCAGACTCAACACACATCTGTGCACATCTGTCCAGACTCAACACACATCTGTGCACATTCAGATCCAGTCTCAACACACATCTGTGCACATTCAGATCCAGACTCAACACACATCTGTGCACATGCAGATCCAGACTCAACACACATCTGTGCACATGCAGATCCAGACTCAACACACATCTCTGCACATGCAGATCCAGACTCAAAACACATCTGTGCACATGCAGATCCAGACTCAAAACACATCTTTGCACATGCAGATCCAGACTCAACACACATCTGTGCACATCTGTCCAGACTCAAAACACATCTGTGCACATTCAGATCCAGACTCAACACACATCTCTGCACATTCAGATCCAGACTCAAAACACATCTGTGCACATTCAGATCCAGACTCAACACACATCTGTGCACATTCAGATCCAGACTCAACACACATCTGTGCACATTCAGATCCAGACTCAACACACATCTGTGCACATGCAGATCCAGACTCAACACACACCTGTGCACATCTGTCCAGACTCAAAACACACCTGTGCACATGCAGATCCAGACTCAAAACACATCTGTGCACATTCAGATCCAGACTCAACACACATCTGTGCACATCTGTCCAGACTCAAAACACATCTGTGCACATTCAGATCTAGACTCAACACACATCTGTGCACATTCAGATCCAGACTCAACACACATCTGTGCACATTCAGATCCAGACTCAACACACATCTGTGCACATTCAGATCCAGACTCAACACACATCTGTGCACATTCAGATCCAGACTCAACACACATCTGTGCACATTCAGATCCAGACTCAACACACATCTGTGCACATTCAGATCCAGACTCAAAACACATCTAAGCACATTCAGATCCAGACTCAACACACATCTGTGCACATTCAGATCCAGACTCAACACATATCTGTGCACATTCAGATCCAGACTCAACACACATCTGTGCACATTCAGATCCAGACTCAACACACACCTGTGCACATTCAGATCCAGACTCAACACACATCTGTGCACATTCAGATCCAGACTCAACACACATCTGTGCACATGCAGATCCAGACTCAAAACACATCTGTGCACATGCAGACCCAGACTCAAAACACATCTGTGCACATTCAGATCTAGACTCAACACACATCTGTGCACATTCAGATCCAGACTCAACACACATCTGTGCACATTCAGATCCAGACTCAACACACATCTGTGCACATTCAGATCCAGACTCAACACACATCTGTGCACATTCAGATCCAGACTCAACACACATCTGTGCACATCTGTCCAGACTCAACACACATCTGTGCACATTCAGATCCAGACTCAACACACATCTGTGCACATTCAGATCCAGACTCAACACACATCTGTGCACATCTGTCCAGACTCAACACACATCTGTGCACATTCAGATCCAGACTCAACACACATCTGTGCACATTCAGATCCAGACTCAACACACATCTGTGCACATTCAGATCCAGACTCAAAACACATCTGTGCACATTCAGATCCAGACTCAACACACATCTGTGCACATTCAGATCCAGACTCAAAACACATCTGTGCACATTCAGATCCAGACTCAACACACATCTGTGCACATGCAGATCCAGACTCAACACACACATGTGCACATCTGTCCAGACTCAAAACACACCTGTGCACATGCAGATCCAGACTCAAAACACATCTGTGCACATTCAGATCCAGACTCAACACACATCTGTGCACATCTGTCCAGACTCAAAACACATCTGTGCACATTCAGATCTAGACTCAACACACATTTGTGCACATTCAGATCCAGACTCAACACACATCTGTGCACATTCAGATCCAGACTCAACACACATCTGTGCACATGCAGATCCAGACTCAAAACACATCTGTGCACATTCAGATCCAGACTCAATACACATCTGTGCACATTCAGATTCAGACTCAACACACATCTGTGCACATTCAGATCCAGACTCAACACACATCTGCGCACATTCAGATCCAGACTCAACACACATCTGTGCACATTCAGATCCAGACTCAACACACATCTGTGCACATGCAGATCCAAACTCAAAACACATCTGTGCACATTCAGATCCAGACTCAACACACATCTGTGCACATGCAGATCCAGACTCAACACACATCTGTGCACATCTGTCCAGACTCAAAACACATCTGTGCACATTCAGATCCAGACTCAAAACACATCTGTGCACATTCACATCCAGACTCAACACACATCTGTGCACATCTGTCCAGACTCAAAACACATCTGTGCACATTCAGATCTAGACTCAACACACATCTGTGCACATTCAGATCCAGACTCAACACACATCTGTGCACATTCAGATCCAGACTCAACACACATCTGTGCACATTCAGATCCAGACTCAACACACATCTGTGCACATTCAGATCCAGACTCAACACACATCTGTGCACATTCAGATCCAGACTCAACACACATCTGTGCACATTCAGATCCAGACTCAACACACATCTGTGCACATTCAGATCCAGACTCAACACACATCTGTGCACATTCAGATCCAGACTCAACACACATCTGTGCACATCTGTCCAGACTCAAAACACATCTGTGCACATTCAGATCCAGACTCAACACACATCTGTGCACATCTGTCCAGACTCAACACACATCTGTGCACATTCAGATCCAGACTCAACACACATCTGTGCACATCTGTCCAGACTCAAAACACACCTGTGCACATGCAGATCCAGACTCAAAACACATCTGTGCACATTCAGATCCATATTCAACACACATCTGTGCACATTCAGATCTAGACTCAACACACATCTGTGCACATTCAGATCCAGACTCAACACACATCTGTGCACATTCAGATCCAGACTCAACACACATCTGTGCACATTCAGATCCAGACTCAACACACATCTGTGCACATTCAGATCCAGACTCAACACACATCTGTGCACATGCAGATCCAGACTCAAAACACATCTGTGCACATGCAGATCCAGACTCAACACACATCTGTGCACATCTGTCCAGACTCAAAACACATCTGTGCACATTCAGATCTAGACTCAACACACATCTGTGCACATTCAGATCCAGACTCAACACACATCTGTGCACATTCAGATCCAGACTCAACACACATCTGTGCACATTCAGATCCAGACTCAACACACATCTGTGCACATTCAGATCCAGACTCAACACACATCTGTGCACATTCAGATCCAGACTCAACACACATCTGTGCACATTCAGATCCAGACTCAACACACATCTGTGCACATTCAGATCCAGACTCAACACACATCTGTGCACATTCAGATCCAGACTCAACACACATCTGTGCACATTCAGATCCAGACTCAACACACATCTGTGTACATCTGTCCAGACTCAACACACATCTGTGCACATTCAGATCCAGACTCAACACACATCTGTGCACATGCAGATCCAGACTCAACACACATCTGTGCACATCTGTCCAGACTCAAAACACACCTGTGCACATGCAGATCCAGACTCAAAACACATCTGTGCACATTCAGATCCATATTCAACACACATCTGTGCACATTCAGATCTAGACTCAACACACATCTGTGCACATTCAGATCCAGACTCAAAACACATCTGTGCACATTCAGATCCAGACTCAACACACATCTGTGCACATCTGTCCAGACTCAACACACATCTGTGCACATTCAGATCCAGACTCAACACACATCTGTGCACATCTGTCCAGACTCAAAACACACCTGTGCACATGCAGATCCAGACTCAAAACACATCTGTGCACATTCAGATCCATATTCAACACACATCTGTGCACATTCAGATCTAGACTCAACACACATCTGTGCACATTCAGATCCAGACTCAACACACATCTGTGCACATTCAGATCCAGACTCAACACACATCTGTGCACATTCAGATCCAGACTCAACACACATCTGTGCACATTCAGATCCAGACTCAACACACATCTGTGCACATTCAGATCCAGACTCAACACACATCTGTGCACATTCAGATCCAGACTCAACACACATCTGTGCACATTCAGATCCAGACTCAACACACATCTGTGCACATTCAGATCCAGACTCAACACACATCTGTGCACATCTGTCCAGACTCAACACACATCTGTGCACATTCAGATCCAGACTCAACACACATCTGTGCACATGCAGATCCAGACTCAACACACATCTGTGCACATCTGTCCAGACTCAAAACACACCTGTGCACATGCAGATCCAGACTCAAAACACATCTGTGCACATTCAGATCCATATTCAACACACATCTGTGCACATTCAGATCTAGACTCAACACACATCTGTGCACATTCAGATCCAGACTCAAAACACATCTGTGCACATTCAGATCCAGACTCAACACACATCTGTGCACATCTGTCCAGACTCAACACACATCTGTGCACATTCAGATCCAGACTCAACACACATCTGTGCACATCTGTCCAGACTCAAAACACACCTGTGCACATGCAGATCCAGACTCAAAACACATCTGTGCACATTCAGATCCATATTCAACACACATCTGTGCACATTCAGATCTAGACTCAACACACATCTGTGCACATTCAGATCCAGACTCAACACACATCTGTGCACATTCAGATCCAGACTCAACACACATCTGTGCACATTCAGATCCAGACTCAACACACATCTGTGCACATTCAGATCCAGACTCAACACACATCTGTGCACATGCAGATCCAGACTCAAAACACATCTGTGCACATGCAGATCCAGACTCAACACACATCTGTGCACATCTGTCCAGACTCAAAACACATCTGTGCACATTCAGATCTAGACTCAACACACATCTGTGCACATTCAGATCCAGACTCAACACACATCTGTGCACATTCAGATCCAGACTCAACACACATCTGTGCACATTCAGATCCAGACTCAACACACATCTGTGCACATCTGTCCAGACTCAACACACATCTGTGCACATTCAGATCCAGACTCAACACACATCTGTGCACATTCAGATCCAGACTCAACACACATCTGTGCACATTCAGATCCAGACTCAACACACATCTGTGCACATTCAGATCCAGACTCAACACACATCTGTGCACATTCAGATCCAGACTCAACACACATCTGTGCACATTCAGATCCAGACTCAACACACATCTGTGCACATTCAGATCTAGACTCAACACACATCTGTGCACATTCAGATCCAGACTCAAAACACATCTGTGCACATTCAGATCCAGACTCAACACACATCTGTGCACATTCAGATCCAGACTCAACACACATCTGTGCACATCTGTCCAGACTCAAAACACATCTGTGCACATGCAGATCCAGACTCAAAACACATCTGTGCACATGCAGATCCAGACTCAACACACATCTGTGCACATCTGTCCAGACTCAAAACACATCTGTGCACATTCAGATCCAGACTCAACACACATCTGTGCACATTCAGATCCAGACTCAAAACACATCTGTGCACATTCAGATCCAGACTCAACACACATCTGTGCACATTCAGATCCAGACTCAACACACATCTGAGCACATTCAGATCCAGACTCAACACACATCTGTGCACATCTGTCCAGACTCAACACACATCTGTGCACATTCAGATCCAGTCTCAACACACATCTGTGCACATTCAGATCCAGACTCAACACACATCTGTGCACATTCAGATCCAGACTCAACACACATCTGTGCACATTCAGATCCAGACTCAACACACATCTGTGCACATTCAGATCCAGACTCAACACACATCTGTGCACATTCAGATCCAGACTCAACACACATCTGTGCACATTCAGATCCAGACTCAACACACATCTGTGCACATTCAGATCCAGACTCAACACACATCTGTGCACATGCAGATCCAGACTCAACACACATCTGTGCACATGCAGATCCAGACTCAAAACACATCTGTGCACATTCAGATCCAGACTCAACACACATCTGTGCACATGCAGATCCAGACTCAAAACACATCTGTGCACATGCAGATCCAGACTCAAAACACATCTTTGCACATGCAGATCCAGACTCAACACACATCTGTGCACATCTGTCCAGACTCAAAACACATCTGTGCACATTCAGATCCAGACTCAACACACATCTCTGCACATTCAGATCCAGACTCAAAACACATCTGTGCACATTCAGATCCAGACTCAACACACATCTGTGCACATTCAGATCCAGACTCAACACACATCTGTGCACATTCAGATCCAGACTCAACACACATCTGTGCACATGCAGATCCAGACTCAACACACACCTGTGCACATCTGTCCAGACTCAAAACACACCTGTGCACATGCAGATCCAGACTCAAAACACATCTGTGCACATTCAGATCCAGACTCAACACACATCTGTGCACATCTGTCCAGACTCAAAACACATCTGTGCACATTCAGATCTAGACTCAACACACATCTGTGCACATTCAGATCCACACTCAACACACATCTGTGCACATTCAGATCCAGACTCAACACACATCTGTGCACATTCAGATCCAGACTCAACACACATCTGTGCACATTCAGATCCAGACTCAACACACATCTGTGCACATTCAGATCCAGACTCAAAACACATCTAAGCACATTCAGATCCAGACTCAACACACATCTGTGCACATTCAGATCCAGACTCAACACACATCTGTGCACATTCAGATCCAGACTCAACACACATCTGTGCACATTCAGATCCAGACTCAACACACATCTGTGCACATGCAGATCCAGACTCAAAACACATCTGTGCACATGCAGACCCAGACTCAAAACACATCTGTGCACATTCAGATCTAGACTCAACACACATCTGTGCACATTCAGATCCAGACTCAACACACATCTGTGCACATTCAGATCCAGACTCAACACACATCTGTGCACATTCAGATCCAGACTCAACACACATCTGTGCACATTCAGATCCAGACTCAACACACATCTGTGCACATCTGTCCAGACTCAACACACATCTGTGCACATTCAGATCCAGACTCAACACACATCTGTGCACATTCAGATCCAGACTCAACACACCTCTGTGCACATCTGTCCAGACTCAACACACATCTGTGCACATTCAGATCCAGACTCAACACACATCTGTGCACATTCAGATCCAGACTCAAAACACATCTGTGCACATTCAGATCCAGACTCAACACACATCTGTGCACATTCAGATCTAGACTCAACACATATCTGTGCACATTCAGATCCAGACTCAACACACATCTGTGCACATTCAGATCTAGACTCAACACACATCTGTGCACATTCAGATCCAGACTCAACACACATCTGTGCACATTCAGATCCAGACTCAACACACATCTGTGCACATTCAGATCCAGACTCAACACACATCTGTGCACATTCAGATCCAGACTCAACACACATCTGTGCACATTCAGATCCAGACTCAACACACATCTGTGCACATTCAGATCCAGACTCAACACACATCTGTGCACATTCAGATCTAGACTCAACACACATCTGTGTACATTCAGATCCAGACTCAAAACACATCTGTGCACATTCAGATCCAGACTCAACACACATCTGTGCACATTCAGATCCAGACTCAACACACATCTGTGCACATTCAGATCCAGACTCAACACACATCTGTGCACATCTGTCCAGACTCAAAACACATCTGTGCACATGCAGATCCAGACTCAAAACACATCTGTGCACATGCAGATCCAGACTCAACACACATCTGTGCACATCTGTCCAGACTCAAAACACATCTGTGCACATTCAGATCCAGACTCAACACACATCTGTGCACATTCAGATCCAGACTCAACACACATCTGTGCACATTCAGATCCAGACTCAACACACATCTGTGCACATTCAGATCCAGACTCAACACACATCTGTGCACATCTGTCCAGACTCAACACATATCTGTGCACATTCAGATCCAGACTCAACACACATCTGTGCACATTCAGATCCAGACTCAACACACATCTGTGCACATTCAGATCCAGACTCAACACACATCTGTGCACATTCAGATCCAGACTCAACACACATCTGTGCACATTCAGATCCAGACTCAAAACACATCTGTGCACATTCAGATCCAGACTCAACACACATCTGTGCACATTCAGATCCAGACTCAACACACATCTGTGCACATTCAGATCCAGACTCAACACACATCTGTGCACATTCAGATCCAGACTCAACACACATCTGTGCACATTCAGATCCAGACTCAACACACATCTGTGCACATGCAGATCCAGACTCAAAACACATCTGTGCACATGCAGACCCAGACTCAAAACACATCTGTGCACATGCAGATCCAGACTCAACACACATCTGTGCACATCTGTCCAGACTCAAAACACATCTGTGCACATTCAGATCTAGACTCAACACACATCTGTGCACATTCAGATCCAGACTCAACACACATCTGTGCACATGCAGATCCAGACTCAACACACACCTGTGCACATCTGTCCAGACTCAAAACACACCTGTGCACATGCAGATCCAGACTCAAAACACATCTGTGCACATTCAGATCCAGACTCAACACGCATCTGTGCACATCTGTCCAGACTCAAAACACATCTGTGCACATTCAGATCTAGACTCAACACACATCTGTGCACATTCAGATCCAGACTCAACACACATCTGTGCACATGCAGATCCAGACTCAAAACACATCTGTGCACATGCAGATCCAGACTCAACACACATCTGTGCACATCTGTCCAGACTCAAAACACATCTGTGCACATTCAGATCCAGACTCAACACACATCTGTGCACATTCAGATCCAGACTCAAAACACATCTGTGCACATTCAGATCCAGACTCAACACACATCTGTGCACATTCAGATCCAGACTCAACACACATCTGTGCACATTCAGATCCAGACTCAACACACATCTATGCACATTCAGATCCAGACTCAACACACACCTGTGCACATCTGTCCAGACTCAAAACACACCTGTGCACATGCAGATCCAGACTCAACACACATCTGTGCACATCTGTCCAGACTCAAAACACATCTGTGCACATTCAGATCCAGACTCAACACACATCTGTGCACATTCAGATCCAGACTCAACACACATCTGTGCACATTCAGATCCAGACTCAACACACATCTGTGCACATTCAGATCCAGACTCAACACACATCTGTGCACATTCAGATCCAGACTCAACACACATCTGTGCACATGCAGATCCAGACTCAAAACACATCTGTGCACATGCAGACCCAGACTCAAAACACATCTGTGCACATGCAGATCCAGACTCAACACACATCTGTGCACATCTGTCCAGACTCAAAACACATCTGTGCACATTCAGATCTAGACTCAACACACATCTGTGCACATTCAGATCCAGACTCAACACACATCTGCGCACATTCAGATCCAGACTCAACACACATCTGTGCACATTCAGATCCAGACTCAACACACATCTGTGCACATGCAGATCCAGACTCAACACACATCTGTGCACATCTGTCCAGACTCAAAACACATCTGTGCACATTCAGATCTAGACTCAACACACATCTGTGCACATTCAGATCCAGACTCAACACACATCTGTGCACATGCAGATCCAGACTCAACACACACCTGTGCACATCTGTCCAGACTCAAAACACACCTGTGCACATGCAGATCCAGACTCAAAACACATCTGTGCACATTCAGATCCAGACTCAACACACATCTGTGCACATCTGTCCAGACTCAAAACACATCTGTGCACATTCAGATCTAGACTCAACACACATCTGTGCACATTCAGATCCAGCAGATCCAGACTCAACACACATCTGTGCACATTCAGATCCAGACTCAACACACATCTGTGCACATTCAGATCCATATTCAACACACATCTGTGCACATTCAGATCTAGACTCAACACACATCTGTGCACATTCAGATCCAGACTCAAAACACATCTGTGCACATTCAGATCCAGACTCAACACACATCTGTGCACATCTGTCCAGACTCAACACACATCTGTGCACATTCAGATCCAGACTCAACACACATCTGTGCACATCTGTCCAGACTCAAAACACACCTGTGCACATGCAGATCCAGACTCAAAACACATCTGTGCACATTCAGATCCATATTCAACACACATCTGTGCACATTCAGATCTAGACTCAACACACATCTGTGCACATTCAGATCCAGACTCAACACACATCTGTGCACATTCAGATCCAGACTCAACACACATCTGTGCACATTCAGATCCAGACTCAACACACATCTGTGCACATTCAGATCCAGACTCAACACACATCTGTGCACATTCAGATCCAGACTCAACACACATCTGTGCACATTCAGATCCAGACTCAACACACATCTGTGCACATTCAGATCCAGACTCAACACACATCTGTGCACATTCAGATCCAGACTCAACACACATCTGTGCACATCTGTCCAGACTCAACACACATCTGTGCACATTCAGATCCAGACTCAACACACATCTGTGCACATGCAGATCCAGACTCAACACACATCTGTGCACATCTGTCCAGACTCAAAACACACCTGTGCACATGCAGATCCAGACTCAAAACACATCTGTGCACATTCAGATCCATATTCAACACACATCTGTGCACATTCAGATCTAGACTCAACACACATCTGTGCACATTCAGATCCAGACTCAAAACACATCTGTGCACATTCAGATCCAGACTCAACACACATCTGTGCACATCTGTCCAGACTCAACACACATCTGTGCACATTCAGATCCAGACTCAACACACATCTGTGCACATCTGTCCAGACTCAAAACACACCTGTGCACATGCAGATCCAGACTCAAAACACATCTGTGCACATTCAGATCCATATTCAACACACATCTGTGCACATTCAGATCTAGACTCAACACACATCTGTGCACATTCAGATCCAGACTCAACACACATCTGTGCACATTCAGATCCAGACTCAACACACATCTGTGCACATTCAGATCCAGACTCAACACACATCTGTGCACATTCAGATCCAGACTCAACACACATCTGTGCACATGCAGATCCAGACTCAAAACACATCTGTGCACATGCAGATCCAGACTCAACACACATCTGTGCACATCTGTCCAGACTCAAAACACATCTGTGCACATTCAGATCTAGACTCAACACACATCTGTGCACATTCAGATCCAGACTCAACACACATCTGTGCACATTCAGATCCAGACTCAACACACATCTGTGCACATTCAGATCCAGACTCAACACACATCTGTGCACATCTGTCCAGACTCAACACACATCTGTGCACATTCAGATCCAGACTCAACACACATCTGTGCACATTCAGATCCAGACTCAACACACATCTGTGCACATTCAGATCCAGACTCAACACACATCTGTGCACATTCAGATCCAGACTCAACACACATCTGTGCACATTCAGATCCAGACTCAACACACATCTGTGCACATTCAGATCCAGACTCAACACACATCTGTGCACATTCAGATCTAGACTCAACACACATCTGTGCACATTCAGATCCAGACTCAAAACACATCTGTGCACATTCAGATCCAGACTCAACACACATCTGTGCACATTCAGATCCAGACTCAACACACATCTGTGCACATCTGTCCAGACTCAAAACACATCTGTGCACATGCAGATCCAGACTCAAAACACATCTGTGCACATGCAGATCCAGACTCAACACACATCTGTGCACATCTGTCCAGACTCAAAACACATCTGTGCACATTCAGATCCAGACTCAACACACATCTGTGCACATTCAGATCCAGACTCAAAACACATCTGTGCACATTCAGATCCAGACTCAACACACATCTGTGCACATTCAGATCCAGACTCAACACACATCTGAGCACATTCAGATCCAGACTCAACACACATCTGTGCACATCTGTCCAGACTCAACACACATCTGTGCACATTCAGATCCAGTCTCAACACACATCTGTGCACATTCAGATCCAGACTCAACACACATCTGTGCACATTCAGATCCAGACTCAACACACATCTGTGCACATTCAGATCCAGACTCAACACACATCTGTGCACATTCAGATCCAGACTCAACACACATCTGTGCACATTCAGATCCAGACTCAACACACATCTGTGCACATTCAGATCCAGACTCAACACACATCTGTGCACATTCAGATCCAGACTCAACACACATCTGTGCACATGCAGATCCAGACTCAACACACATCTGTGCACATGCAGATCCAGACTCAAAACACATCTGTGCACATTCAGATCCAGACTCAACACACATCTGTGCACATGCAGATCCAGACTCAAAACACATCTGTGCACATGCAGATCCAGACTCAAAACACATCTTTGCACATGCAGATCCAGACTCAACACACATCTGTGCACATCTGTCCAGACTCAAAACACATCTGTGCACATTCAGATCCAGACTCAACACACATCTCTGCACATTCAGATCCAGACTCAAAACACATCTGTGCACATTCAGATCCAGACTCAACACACATCTGTGCACATTCAGATCCAGACTCAACACACATCTGTGCACATTCAGATCCAGACTCAACACACATCTGTGCACATGCAGATCCAGACTCAACACACACCTGTGCACATCTGTCCAGACTCAAAACACACCTGTGCACATGCAGATCCAGACTCAAAACACATCTGTGCACATTCAGATCCAGACTCAACACACATCTGTGCACATCTGTCCAGACTCAAAACACATCTGTGCACATTCAGATCTAGACTCAACACACATCTGTGCACATTCAGATCCACACTCAACACACATCTGTGCACATTCAGATCCAGACTCAACACACATCTGTGCACATTCAGATCCAGACTCAACACACATCTGTGCACATTCAGATCCAGACTCAACACACATCTGTGCACATTCAGATCCAGACTCAAAACACATCTAAGCACATTCAGATCCAGACTCAACACACATCTGTGCACATTCAGATCCAGACTCAACACACATCTGTGCACATTCAGATCCAGACTCAACACACATCTGTGCACATTCAGATCCAGACTCAACACACATCTGTGCACATGCAGATCCAGACTCAAAACACATCTGTGCACATGCAGACCCAGACTCAAAACACATCTGTGCACATTCAGATCTAGACTCAACACACATCTGTGCACATTCAGATCCAGACTCAACACACATCTGTGCACATTCAGATCCAGACTCAACACACATCTGTGCACATTCAGATCCAGACTCAACACACATCTGTGCACATTCAGATCCAGACTCAACACACATCTGTGCACATCTGTCCAGACTCAACACACATCTGTGCACATTCAGATCCAGACTCAACACACATCTGTGCACATTCAGATCCAGACTCAACACACCTCTGTGCACATCTGTCCAGACTCAACACACATCTGTGCACATTCAGATCCAGACTCAACACACATCTGTGCACATTCAGATCCAGACTCAAAACACATCTGTGCACATTCAGATCCAGACTCAACACACATCTGTGCACATTCAGATCTAGACTCAACACATATCTGTGCACATTCAGATCCAGACTCAACACACATCTGTGCACATTCAGATCTAGACTCAACACACATCTGTGCACATTCAGATCCAGACTCAACACACATCTGTGCACATTCAGATCCAGACTCAACACACATCTGTGCACATTCAGATCCAGACTCAACACACATCTGTGCACATTCAGATCCAGACTCAACACACATCTGTGCACATTCAGATCCAGACTCAACACACATCTGTGCACATTCAGATCCAGACTCAACACACATCTGTGCACATTCAGATCTAGACTCAACACACATCTGTGTACATTCAGATCCAGACTCAAAACACATCTGTGCACATTCAGATCCAGACTCAACACACATCTGTGCACATTCAGATCCAGACTCAACACACATCTGTGCACATTCAGATCCAGACTCAACACACATCTGTGCACATCTGTCCAGACTCAAAACACATCTGTGCACATGCAGATCCAGACTCAAAACACATCTGTGCACATGCAGATCCAGACTCAACACACATCTGTGCACATCTGTCCAGACTCAAAACACATCTGTGCACATTCAGATCCAGACTCAACACACATCTGTGCACATTCAGATCCAGACTCAACACACATCTGTGCACATTCAGATCCAGACTCAACACACATCTGTGCACATTCAGATCCAGACTCAACACACATCTGTGCACATCTGTCCAGACTCAACACATATCTGTGCACATTCAGATCCAGACTCAACACACATCTGTGCACATTCAGATCCAGACTCAACACACATCTGTGCACATTCAGATCCAGACTCAACACACATCTGTGCACATTCAGATCCAGACTCAACACACATCTGTGCACATTCAGATCCAGACTCAAAACACATCTGTGCACATTCAGATCCAGACTCAACACACATCTGTGCACATTCAGATCCAGACTCAACACACATCTGTGCACATTCAGATCCAGACTCAACACACATCTGTGCACATTCAGATCCAGACTCAACACACATCTGTGCACATTCAGATCCAGACTCAACACACATCTGTGCACATGCAGATCCAGACTCAAAACACATCTGTGCACATGCAGACCCAGACTCAAAACACATCTGTGCACATGCAGATCCAGACTCAACACACATCTGTGCACATCTGTCCAGACTCAAAACACATCTGTGCACATTCAGATCTAGACTCAACACACATCTGTGCACATTCAGATCCAGACTCAACACACATCTGTGCACATGCAGATCCAGACTCAACACACACCTGTGCACATCTGTCCAGACTCAAAACACACCTGTGCACATGCAGATCCAGACTCAAAACACATCTGTGCACATTCAGATCCAGACTCAACACGCATCTGTGCACATCTGTCCAGACTCAAAACACATCTGTGCACATTCAGATCTAGACTCAACACACATCTGTGCACATTCAGATCCAGACTCAACACACATCTGTGCACATGCAGATCCAGACTCAAAACACATCTGTGCACATGCAGATCCAGACTCAACACACATCTGTGCACATCTGTCCAGACTCAAAACACATCTGTGCACATTCAGATCCAGACTCAACACACATCTGTGCACATTCAGATCCAGACTCAAAACACATCTGTGCACATTCAGATCCAGACTCAACACACATCTGTGCACATTCAGATCCAGACTCAACACACATCTGTGCACATTCAGATCCAGACTCAACACACATCTATGCACATTCAGATCCAGACTCAACACACACCTGTGCACATCTGTCCAGACTCAAAACACACCTGTGCACATGCAGATCCAGACTCAACACACATCTGTGCACATCTGTCCAGACTCAAAACACATCTGTGCACATTCAGATCCAGACTCAACACACATCTGTGCACATTCAGATCCAGACTCAACACACATCTGTGCACATTCAGATCCAGACTCAACACACATCTGTGCACATTCAGATCCAGACTCAACACACATCTGTGCACATTCAGATCCAGACTCAACACACATCTGTGCACATGCAGATCCAGACTCAAAACACATCTGTGCACATGCAGACCCAGACTCAAAACACATCTGTGCACATGCAGATCCAGACTCAACACACATCTGTGCACATCTGTCCAGACTCAAAACACATCTGTGCACATTCAGATCTAGACTCAACACACATCTGTGCACATTCAGATCCAGACTCAACACACATCTGCGCACATTCAGATCCAGACTCAACACACATCTGTGCACATTCAGATCCAGACTCAACACACATCTGTGCACATGCAGATCCAGACTCAACACACATCTGTGCACATCTGTCCAGACTCAAAACACATCTGTGCACATTCAGATCTAGACTCAACACACATCTGTGCACATTCAGATCCAGACTCAACACACATCTGTGCACATGCAGATCCAGACTCAACACACACCTGTGCACATCTGTCCAGACTCAAAACACACCTGTGCACATGCAGATCCAGACTCAAAACACATCTGTGCACATTCAGATCCAGACTCAACACACATCTGTGCACATCTGTCCAGACTCAAAACACATCTGTGCACATTCAGATCTAGACTCAACACACATCTGTGCACATTCAGATCCAGCAGATCCAGACTCAACACACATCTGTGCACATTCAGATCCAGACTCAACACACATCTGTGCACATTCAGATCCAGACTCAACACACATATGTGCACATATGTCCAGACTCAACACACATCTGTGCACATTCAGATCCAGACTCAACACACATCTGTGCACATTCAGATCCAGACTCAACACACATCTGTGCACATTCAGATCCAGACTCAACACACATCTGTGCACATTCAGATCCAGACTCAACACACATCTGTGCACATTCAGATCCAGACTCAACACACATCTGTGCACATTCAGATCCAGACTCAACACACATCTGTGCACATTCAGATCCAGACTCAACACACATCTGTGCACATTCAGATCCAGACTCAACACACATCTGTGCACATTCAGATCCAGACTCAACACACATCTGTGCACATGCAGATCCAGACTCAAAACACATCTGTGCACATGCAGATCCAGACTCAAAACACATCTGTGCACATTCAGATCCAGACTCAACACACATCTGTGCACATGCAGATCCAGACTCAAAACACATCTGTGCACATGCAGATCCAGACTCAAAACACATCTGTGCACATGCAGATCCAGACTCAACACACATCTGTGCACATCTGTCCAGACTCAAAACACATCTGTGCACATTCAGATCCAGACTCAACACACATCTGTGCACATTCAGATCCAGACTCAACACACATCTGTGCACATTCAGATCCAGACTCAAAACACATCTGTGCACATTCAGATCCAGACTCAACACACATCTGTGCACATTCAGATCCAGACTCAAAACACATCTGTGCACATTCAGATCCAGACTCAACACACATCTGTGCACATGCAGATCCAGACTCAACACACACCTGTGCACATCTGTCCAGACTCAAAACACACCTGTGCACATGCAGATCCAGACTCAAAACACATCTGTGCACATTCAGATCCAGACTTAACACACATCTGTGCACATCTGTCCAGACTCAAAACACATCTGTGCACATTCAGATCTAGACTCAACACACATCTGTGCACATTCAGATCCAGCAGATCCAGACTCAACACACATCTGTGCACATTCAGATCCAGACTCAACACACATCTGTGCACATTCAGATCCAGACTCAACACACATATGTGCACATATGTCCAGACTCAACACACATCTGTGCACATTCAGATCCAGACTCAACACACATCTGTGCACATTCAGATCCAGACTCAACACACATCTGTGCACATTCAGATCCAGACTCAACACACATCTGTGCACATTCAGATCCAGACTCAACACACATCTGTGCACATTCAGATCCAGACTCAACACACATCTGTGCACATTCAGATCCAGACTCAACACACATCTGTGCACATTCAGATCCAGACTCAACACACATCTGTGCACATTCAGATCCAGACTCAACACACATCTGTGCACATGCAGATCCAGACTCAAAACACATCTGTGCACATGCAGATCCAGACTCAAAACACATCTGTGCACATTCAGATCCAGACTCAACACACATCTGTGCACATGCAGATCCAGACTCAAAACACATCTGTGCACATGCAGATCCAGACTCAAAACACATCTGTGCACATGCAGATCCAGACTCAACACACATCTGTGCACATATGTCCAGACTCAAAACACATCTGTGCACATTCAGATCCAGACTCAACACACATCTGTGCACATTCAGATCCAGACTCAAAACACATCTGTGCACATTCAGATCCAGACTCAACACACATCTGTGCACATTCAGATCCAGACTCAAAACACATCTGTGCACATTCAGATCCAGACTCAACACACATCTGTGCACATGCAGATCCATACTCAACACACACCTGTGCACATCTGTCCAGACTCAAAACACACCTGTGCACATGCAGATCCAGACTCAAAACACATCTGTGCACATTCAGATCCAGACTTAACACACATCTGTGCACATCTGTCCAGACTCAAAACACATCTGTGCACATTCAGATCTAGACTCAACACACATCTGTGCACATTCAGATCCAGACTCAACACACATCTGTGCACATTCAGATCCAGACTCAACACACATCTGTGCACATTCAGATCCAGACTCAACACACATCTGTGCACATTCAGATCCAGACTCAACACACATCTCTGCACATCTGTCCAGACTCAACACACATCTGTGCACATTCAGATCCAGACTCAACACACATCTGTGCACATTCAGATCCAGACTCAACACACATCTGTGCACATTCAGATCCAGACTCAACACACATCTGTGCACATTCAGATCCAGACTCAACACACATCTGTGCACATTCAGATCCAGACTCAACACACATCTGTGCACATTCAGATCCAGACTCAACACACATCTGTGCACATGCAGATCCAGACTCAAAACACATCTGTGCACATGCAGATCCAGACTCAAAACACATCTGTGCACATTCAGATCCAGACTCAACACACATCTGTGCACATGCAGATCCAGACTCAAAACACATCTGTGCACATGCAGATCCAGACTCAAAACACATCTGTGCACATGCAGATCCAGACTCAACACACATCTGTGCACATCTGTCCAGACTCAAAACACATCTGTGCACATTCAGATCCAGACTCAACACACATCTGTGCACATTCAGATCCAGACTCAAAACACATCTGTGCACATTCAGATCCAGACTCAACACACATCTGTGCACATTCAGATCCAGACTCAAAACACATCTGTGCACATTCAGATCCAGACTCAACACACATCTGTGCACATGCAGATCCAGACTCAACACACACCTGTGCACATCTGTCCAGACTCAAAACACACCTGTGCACATGCAGATCCAGACTCAAAACACATCTGTGCACATTCAGATCCAGACTTAACACACATCTGTGCACATCTGTCCAGACTCAAAACACATCTGTGCACATTCAGATCTAGACTCAACACACATCTGTGCACATTCAGATCCAGCAGATCCAGACTCAACACACATCTGTGCACATTCAGATCCAGACTCAACACACATCTGTGCACATTCAGATCCAGACTCAACACACATATGTGCACATATGTCCAGACTCAACACACATCTGTGCACATTCAGATCCAGACTCAACACACATCTGTGCACATTCAGATCCAGACTCAACACACATCTGTGCACATTCAGATCCAGACTCAACACACATCTGTGCACATTCAGATCCAGACTCAACACACATCTGTGCACATTCAGATCCAGACTCAACACACATCTGTGCACATTCAGATCCAGACTCAACACACATCTGTGCACATTCAGATCCAGACTCAACACACATCTGTGCACATTCAGATCCAGACTCAACACACATCTGTGCACATTCAGATCCAGACTCAACACACATCTGTGCACATGCAGATCCAGACTCAAAACACATCTGTGCACATGCAGATCCAGACTCAAAACACATCTGTGCACATTCAGATCCAGACTCAACACACATCTGTGCACATGCAGATCCAGACTCAAAACACATCTGTGCACATGCAGATCCAGACTCAAAACACATCTGTGCACATGCAGATCCAGACTCAACACACATCTGTGCACATCTGTCCAGACTCAAAACACATCTGTGCACATTCAGATCCAGACTCAACACACATCTGTGCACATTCAGATCCAGACTCAAAACACATCTGTGCACATTCAGATCCAGACTCAACACACATCTGTGCACATTCAGATCCAGACTCAAAACACATCTGTGCACATTCAGATCCAGACTCAACACACATCTGTGCACATGCAGATCCAGACTCAACACACACCTGTGCACATCTGTCCAGACTCAAAACACACCTGTGCACATGCAGATCCAGACTCAAAACACATCTGTGCACATTCAGATCCAGACTTAAACACACATCTGTGCACATCTGTCCAGACTCAAAACACATCTGTGCACATTCAGATCTAGACTCAACACACATCTGTGCACATTCAGATCCAGACTCAACACACATCTGTGCACATCTGTCCAGACTCAACACACATCTGTGCACATTCAGATCCAGACTCAACACACATCTGTGCACATTCAGATCCAGACTCAACACACATCTGTGCACATTCAGATCCAGACTCAAAACACATCTGTGCACATTCAGATCCAGACTTAACACACATCTGTGCACATCTGTCCAGACTCAAAACACATCTGTGCACATTCAGATCCAGACTCAACACACATCTGTGCACATTCAGATCCAGACTCAACACACATCTGTGCACATCTGTCCAGACTCAACACACATCTGTGCACATTCAGATCCAGACTCAACACACATCTGTGCACATTCAGATCCAGACTCAACACACATCTGTGCACATTCAGATCCAGACTCAACACACATCTGTGCACATTCAGATCCAGACTCAACACACATCTGTGCACATTCAGATCCAGACTCAACACACATCTGTGCACATTCAGATCCAGACTCAACACACATCTGTGCACATTCAGATCCAGACTCAACACACATCTGTGCACATTCAGATCCAGACTCAACACACATCTGTGCACATGCAGATCCAGACTCAAAACACATCTGTGCACATGCAGACCCAGACTCAAAACACATCTGTGCACATGCAGATCCAGACTCAACACACATCTGTGCACATCTGTCCAGACTCAAAACACATCTGTGCACATTCAGATCTAGACTCAACACACATCTGTGCACATTCAGATCCAGACTCAACACACATCTGTGCACATTCAGATCCAGACTCAACACACATCTGTGCACATTCAGATCCAGACTCAACACACATCTGTGCACATTCAGATCCAGACTCAACACACATCTGTGCACATTCAGATCCAGACTCAACACACATCTGTGCACATCTGTCCAGACTCAACACACATCTGTGCACATTCAGATCTAGACTCAACACACATCTGTGCACATTCAGATCCAGACTCAACACACATCTGTGCACATTCAGATCTAGACTCAACACACATCTGTGCACATTCAGATCCAGACTCAAAACACATCTGTGCACATTCAGATCTAGACTCAACACACATCTGTGCACATTCAGATCCAGACTCAACACACATCTGTGCACATTCAGATCCAGACTCAACACACATCTGTGCACATTCAGATCCAGACTCAACACACATCTGTGCACATTCAGATCCAGACTCAACACACATCTGTGCACATCTGTCCAGACTCAACACACATCTGTGCACATTCAGATCCAGACTCAACACACATATGTGCACATTCAGATCCAGACTCAACACACATCTGTGCACATTCAGATCCAGACTCAACACACATCTGTGCACATTCAGATCCAGACTCAACACACATCTGTGCACATTCAGATCCAGACTCAACACACATCTGTGCACATTCAGATCCAGACTCAACACACATCTGTGCACATTCAGATCCAGACTCAACACACATCTGTGCACATTCAGATCCAGACTCAACACACATCTGTGCACATTCAGATCCAGACTCAACACACATCTGTGCACATTCAGATCCAGACTCAACACACATCTGTGCACATGCAGATCCAGACTCAAAACACATCTGTGCACATGCAGACCAGACTCAAAACACATCTGTGCACATGCAGATCCAGACTCAACACACATCTGTGCACATCTGTCCAGACTCAAAACACATCTGTGCACATTCAGATCCAGACTCAACACACATCTGTGCACATTCAGATCCAGACTCAACACACATCTGTGCACATTCAGATCCAGACTCAACACACATCTGTGCACATTCAGATCCAGACTCAACACACATCTGTGCACATTCAGATCTAGACTCAACACACATCTGTGCACATTCAGATCCAGACTCAACACACATCTGTGCACATTCAGATCCAGACTCAACACACATCTGTGCACATTCAGATCCAGACTCAACACACATCTGTGCACATTCAGATCCAGACTCAACACACATCTGTGCACATTCAGATCCAGACTCAACACACATCTGTGCACATTCAGATCCAGACTCAACACACATCTGTGCACATTCAGATCCAGACTCAACACACATCTGTGCACATTCAGATCTAGACTCAACACACATCTGTGCACATTCAGATCCAGACTCAAAACACATCTGTGCACATTCAGATCCAGACTCAACACACATCTGTGCACATTCAGATCCAGACTCAACACACATCTGTGCACATTCAGATCCAGACTCAACACACATCTGTGCACATCTGTCCAGACTCAAAACACATCTGTGCACATGCAGATCCAGACTCAAAACACATCTGTGCACATGCAGATCCAGACTCAACACACATCTGTGCACATCTGATCCAGACTCAAAACACATCTGTGCACATTCAGATCCAGACTCAACACACATCTGTGCACATTCAGATCCAGACTCAACACACATCTGTGCACATTCAGATCCAGACTCAACACACATCTGTGCACATTCAGATCCAGACTCAACACACATCTGTGCACATCTGTCCAGACTCAACACACATCTGTGCACATTCAGATCCAGACTCAACACACATCTGTGCACATTCAGATCCAGACTCAACACACATCTGTGCACATTCAGATCCAGACTCAACACACATCTGTGCACATTCAGATCCAGACTCAACACACATCTGTGCACATTCAGATCCAGACTCAAAACACATCTGTGCACATTCAGATCCAGACTCAACACACATCTGTGCACATTCAGATCCAGACTCAACACACATCTGTGCACATTCAGATCCAGACTCAACACACATCTGTGCACATTCAGATCCAGACTCAACACACATCTGTGCACATTCAGATCCAGACTCAACACACATCTGTGCACATGCAGATCCAGACTCAAAACACATCTGTGCACATGCAGATCCAGACTCAACACACATCTGTGCACATGCAGATCCAGACTCAACACACATCTGTGCACATCAGATCCAGACTCAACACACATCTGTGCACATTCAGATCAGACTCAACACACATCTGTGCACATTCAGATCCAGACTCAACACACATCTGTGCACATGCAGATCCAGACTCAACACACATCTGTGCACATCTGTCCAGACTCAAAACACATCTGTGCACATGCAGATCCAGACTCAAAACACATCTGTGCACATTCAGATCCAGACTCAACACACATCTGTGCACATCTGTCCAGACTCAAAACACATCTGTGCACATTCAGATCTAGACTCAACACACATCTGTGCACATTCAGATCCAGACTCAACACACATCTGTGCACATTCAGATCCAGACTCAACACACATCTGTGCACATTCAGATCCAGACTCAACACACATCTGTGCACATCTGTCCAGACTCAAAACACATCTGTGCACATTCAGATCCAGACTCAACACACATCTGTGCACATTCAGATCCAGACTCAACACACATCTGTGCACATTCAGATCAGACTCAACACACATCTGTGCACATTCAGATCCAGACTCAACACACATCTGTGCACATTCAGATCCAGACTCAACACACATCTGTGCACATTCAGATCCAGACTCAACACACATCTGTGCACATTCAGATCCAGACTCAACACACATCTGTGCACATTCAGATCCAGACTCAACACACATCTGTGCACATTCAGATCCAGACTCAAAACACATCTGTGCACATTCAGATCCAGACTCAACACACATCTGTGCACATTCAGATCCAGACTCAACACACATCTGTGCACATTCAGATCCAGACTCAACACACATCTGTGCACATTCAGATCCAGACTCAACACACATCTGTGCACATTCAGATCCAGACTCAACACACATCTGTGCACATTCAGATCCAGACTCAAAACACATCTGTGCACATTCAGATCCAGACTCAACACACATCTGTGCACATTCAGATCCAGACTCAACACACATCTGTGCACATCTGTCCAGACTCAACACACATCTGTGCACATTCAGATCCAGACTCAACACACATCTGTGCACATTCAGATCCAGACTCAACACACATCTGTGCACATTCAGATCCAGACTCAACACACATCTGTGCACATTCAGATCCAGACTCAACACACATCTGTGCACATTCAGATCCAGACTCAACACACATCTGTGCACATTCAGATCCAGACTCAACACACATCTGTGCACATTCAGATCCAGACTCAACACACATCTGTGCACATTCAGATCCAGACTCAACACACATCTGTGCACATTCAGATCCAGACTCAAAACACATCTGTGCACATTCAGACCAGACTCAAAACACATCTGTGCACATGCAGATCCAGACTCAACACACATCTGTGCACATCAGTCCAGACTCAACACACATCTGTGCACATTCAGATCCAGACTCAACACACATCTGTGCACATTCAGATCCAGACTCAACACACATCTGTGCACATTCAGATCCAGACTCAACACACATCTGTGCACATTCAGATCCAGACTCAACACACATCTGTGCACATTCAGATCCAGACTCAACACACATCTGTGCACATTCAGATCCAGACTCAACACACATCTGTGCACATTCAGATCCAGACTCAACACACATCTGTGCACATTCAGATCCAGACTCAACACACATCTGTGCACATTCAGATCCAGACTCAACACACATCTGTGCACATTCAGATCCAGACTCAAAACACATCTGTGCACATTCAGATCAGACTCAACACACATCTGTGCACATTCAGATCCAGACTCAACACACATCTGTGCACATTCAGATCCAGACTCAACACACATCTGTGCACATTCAGATCCAGACTCAACACACATCTGTGCACATTCAGATCCAGACTCAACACACATCTGTGCACATTCAGATCCAGACTCAACACACATCTGTGCACATTCAGATCCAGACTCAACACACATCTGTGCACATTCAGATCCAGACTCAACACACATCTGTGCACATTCAGATCCAGACTCAACACACATCTGTGCACATTCAGATCCAGACTCAACACACATCTGTGCACATTCAGATCCAGACTCAACACACATCTGTGCACATTCAGATCCAGACTCAACACACATCTGTGCACATTCAGATCCAGACTCAACACACATCTGTGCACATTCAGATCCAGACTCAACACACATCTGTGCACATTCAGATCCAGACTCAACACACATCTGTGCACATTCAGATCCAGACTCAACACACATCTGTGCACATTCAGATCCAGACTCAAAACACATCTGTGCACATGCAGATCCAGACTCAACACACATCTGTGCACATCTGATCCAGACTCAAAACACATCTGTGCACATTCAGATCTAGACTCAACACACATCTGTGCACATTCAGATCCAGACTCAACACACATCTGTGCACATTCAGATCCAGACTCAACACACATCTGTGCACATCAGATCCAGACTCAACACACATCTGTGCACATTCAGATCAGACTCAACACACATCTGTGCACATTCAGATCCAGACTCAACACACATCTGTGCACATTCAGATCCAGACTCAACACACATCTGTGCACATTCAGATCCAGACTCAACACACATCTGTGCACATTCAGATCAGACTCAACACACATCTGTGCACATTCAGATCCAGACTCAACACACATCTGTGCACATTCAGATCCAGACTCAACACAACATCTGTGCACATTCAGATCCAGACTCAACACACATCTGTGCACATTCAGATCAGACTCAACACACATCTGTGTACATTCAGATCAGACTCAAAACACATCTGTGCACATTCAGATCCAGACTCAACACACATCTGTGCCACATTCAGATCCAGACTCAACACACATCTGTGCACATTCAGATCCAGACTCAACACACATCTGTGCACATCTGTCCAGACTCAAAACACATCTGTGCACATGCAGATCCAGACTCAAACACATCTGTGCACATGCAGATCCAGACTCAACACACATCTGTGCACATTCTGATCAGACTCAAAACACATCTGTGGCACATTCAGATCCAGACTCAACACACATCTGTGCACATCAGATCCAGACTCAACACACATCTGTGCACATTCAGATCCCAGACTCAACACACATCTGTGCACATTCAGATCCAGACTCAACACACATCTGTGCACATC